>NC_134454.1:17368123-17676123 GCF_030867145.1 Opisthocomus hoazin | reverse complement strand
TGATGCTCCAAGCTGTGTCTTGAGAGCACTGTCCTCTGGGATGCACCCCAGATCCCCCTCTGTCCTACATGGAAGCCATCCTTTTCCAAGGGCAGTGACTCTGAGTTTTGCCTACATGGTTGAAAAGCTTTGAAACAGCATTAAAACTGTGTTACGTTTCAATAAGAGATTTGGGATATATAAGGCCTCTCATTCCAGTAAAAATCTCTGTCTGAGTGCGAGCTGTTGACAAATGGATGCCTACCAGACATACACCAAAGGAACTGGATGAAATCCAGCATCCACTAGTGTAGCAGTACTTTGCATTTCCAGAAATTCGAAAGTTTACATAAATATTTTGAAGTTTTTACTGGTTGACAGACAGAGAGTAATCCACAAAGACTGATCTTATCATCTCCGAATAAATAAATCCAAGCTCTCTTGAAATTTTAACTGTGAATGTGCTCAGGTGGTGAAAGAGAGGAAACGGGGGCATGTCATTTGAACTTCAGACTAGCCTCTAGTTTAAGTTATCAGCAGCATATATTCTACAACAAGAATATGCTTTAGAGTATTTTCTTCAGAATGAAAGCTTAGAATTTTCTTTTGGTTTATTTTAGCTCTTATGGCATGAAAATGATTAGTAAGTACATACACTTCCTTCATCCTTCATTTTTAGGAAAATGAAGTTGCTTCAAATTTACACAGAAATTTTGGTGGTTGGCCACACAAATCTAGTTCTGTAGTTCTGGAGTAACGTGATTTAATGCATACTTTCTAGAATATCTAGAAACAGGATGTGAATGAGAGAAAGGCAGTCAAGCCTGGATGATACATACATCAAGGCAATAAAGTATAAAGAAATTTGCAAGGAATTATACTCTGTGCACTTTGTAGACAGGACTTTCCGGATATCAGTTTATATCTTTTTCTGTACAGACTGCTATGCACAGAACTAAAAGAAATATTATTTATTACTGAACTAGGAATAGAAGCAAAGATGTTCCAAGGAACAGGTACCTATTCAAGGGAAATTTAGAGTATTTAATTTCAGCTGGAGGTCAGTAACACACGGGTATTTCCACAAGCAGGCCCTAATATCTTTCAGTTGATGTGCTGGGCTAGACACTGCGTGGGTCCACTTAAGGAGCTAGCTAACGTGTTAGAGATAACATGTGCAGATAAAGACTTTCCTTACACAAAGAAAGAGAAGTCCCTTCATTCACCAGCATAAACCTGAGCTTTGAACACCTGGTACTGCGGCTGGCGTCAAACTTTGGAGCACATATGGCTTGGTCAAGTTCTGAGCTGTAGATTTGCTCTATGTAACACCACATTCACCTTAGGCTCCTGGTTTGTCCCTTTCATTTTCCCTGCCCCAATTTGCTCTATGTAACACCACATTCACCTTAGGCTCCTGGTTTGTCCCTTTCATTTTCCCTGCCCCAAAATGCTTCAAAGCTCTCTGTGATGTCAATATCCAACAGCTTTCTGAAGAGCACAGTTGTAATTATCAAGAATAAAGGTGTGTGAAAGACTGCCACAAACACCACTTAAATGGTGACACTTGTGCTTTGGTTTTATGACTGATTACTTTTTCCATATGCAGGGGGAAAATTCTAATAACTTGTTCTAATAATCAGTAAATCTGCCTTGCACATAATCCGGGGAATTTAACTATCAGACAAATGGAAAATTAGCTAGAACATAAGGAGTGAGCACAAGCATGTCATATGTGAGAACTGAACAAAGTGACATGGAAAACTTTATCACTATTGATCTTTTTTTGAGGGTTACTTCCCATGGGAACTTAGTTTTTTGACAGTCAAGGTATTAAGCATTAGTAAGTAAAAGAAACGATTGAAACTGCAGCCTCACAAGAACAGCAGTAACATTCATTCACTTCTGTTATCTCCTTGCACTTCTCTTCCACTTCTGGAATTTCTACATGTTTAATGCAAAGTTTAGTGCCGCCCGTTGGTGTGCATTCTCAAAGTGGCAAAACGGGCTGGCCCTCATTTTGGCTGTGCAGTGCTTTCTCCTCATTCTTTCCTCTGGCGATTGGCTTGCTTGCTTGCTGCTGCTCTGAGGTGCATGTGGCTTGGACAGTGCTTTCGAGAGTTCAGCTGGTGGTGCTGGCATCTGCTGTCAGGCTGGTCATCTCACTGGGCCCTCAAGGAAAACAAAACACCACTCTTCTGGGAGAAGAGGTGGCTTTCAGCCAGCATGCAAGGTTAGGTCCTCTTCCTGAGAAACATAACATCAAGGGGTTTGGGAAATGAGAAGGCCCGTTTCTCCACAGCAGATAGGTCTGTACGCTGCCACTGCCATCAGGATTGCCTGGGGCCAGGTTTTCCCAGGGGGGCCTTGACCACAGCACGTGTTTATTTAAGGAGAAGCATCTCTCTCCATATTTCAGTGGACTCTTGTAATTGTTCCTTAAAGGACAGTTCTTGAGGGACAACTGGACATCTCAGAAATCCTTCTTTGATAAATATATCTACCACCCAAGTTGCAGATTAAGTTGTTGCCCTGGAACCTAGAGCCGAGGTACTCTGTTGGCTCTGTCCAGGAACTATCTGTCATACCGTGTACGGAGACTATGGATTACATGTGGGTTTACAATAAAGTTTGTGCTTGAATGAACAATTGTAATTTCTCTTATGAGAGAAGTAATGTTTCATAGAATCACAGAATCATTAAGGTTGGAAAAGACATCTAAGATTATCGCATTCAACTGTCATTTTTTCTTAACTATTCACTCGTTGGAAAAATACCTTTGCTGATAAATCACAATTCAATTGGATAAAATAGGAAGAAAAAGTGATTTTTTATATCAACCAAGTCTTCTTCCTTAAGTACTTTCCTCCTCCTTAAATATCCACTGGTTTTTGCCACCTTTTAGTTATTCAGCAGTCATTGATTGGGTTTACCTTTGTACTTCAGCAAGACCCAGTATACCTTGTTTTCTGTAATCTCGGTAAAAACTATATGTCCACTATCATGCTACCACACCTATGCTAAATACGTGATTATAACAAAACTGTAAAAGTTGCATTTGTTATTTTTCCTGGGGTCAAATACCTGAAGCTCCTCACCTGAGACTTTAAGATACTGGTGTTGTCATTCAGAGATTCCAGTCTCAATGGGAGAGTGTCTAAAATATTGTTCTTCATCCTTTGCCTATGAACGTTACCCTAGTATTTCCTTTAAAAGATTTTTCTAAAGAACTTAAAGGAAGAAACTCAGGTTCAATTCCCAGCACATGCTGTGCACCTTATCCTCTCCTGCCGCAATGTTTGGTTCTGTCACTGTATTTCCCACTCTTTTGTAATTGCAGCTCTTGATTGTCCATTTGTAAAGCAACCTGGGGTTTGACAGTTTCCTAATGAGATGTTACAAGCCCTCATTACAGCTACTTTCAAACAGATGAATGTGGTGTCTTCAGGGTTTTTTTAGATCTTTTTTGTCATGGTTTTGACTTCATTGAGAAGGTTAAGCAAGCAGGGATTCTTTTATTTCATTTGTAGCCCCTTATTTTCAGTTCTCTTGAGAAGATGATTAACAGAGCAGCCCTAGAGAGCTTTCAGTTTTAAATGTTGAACTCTACCTAAAGCATTCAGTTCCTTTTCCCTGTTTCAGTCTAAGTTTTGACAACTTAGAAATACATTTTAATATTCAGGTACTCTGAACAATAGCTTGTTCTAACCCAATCTAATCTTTGTAGGGCTGGCTGATGCCTTTCTCGTGTTGTTTGGCAGACACATGAAAAAAACCGTTAATCATCCTCCAAGTCCTACTTCGCCAGCTGGATCAGAGGATCCTATTTTCTAGGCAGATTAATCTATCTGTTGCTACCCCATAACATACTTTGAGGCTTCAGCCCTCATTCTACTAGAAATACACAATGTAATGATGAAGAGAAATCGTCCTCCTTTGCAAGCTGCAACGTTGTTGTCAAGTCAGTATTTTTTGAAATGTTGGACTCTAATATTCTAAGAAAATAGACAGTGGAAGTTTCAAGTTGGACACACACAAAAAAGTAACTATACTTCAGGATTTGGCCTTAACATCTCGGTGCTACCAGGCTTCATTTGCAAAATGTGTGTCTTCCCATGGATTAAGTTTCAGGCCAAAGATCTTCCAGTCTGCTGCTCATACTGTATACATGAAATTAACAAATAAATATGTGTTGTAACCGATTTAAATTTTGGGTGTCCAAACAGAAATACTTTGGAATACGTATTTTTCAAAAGCAAATATGCAGTTCTGTAACTATGTTCCAAATATATCGTTGATTTATTCTAAAGAATAAATGTGATGTGCAGGCAAACATTAATTTATACATGTATGTAACAGTGGAACAGCAGCAAATATACACATAAATACATTCAGTCACATATGCACATTTAGAGAGACAGGCGTATATTAGCCTTTTTTCCTGTGAGGAATCAATTTTTTATTCAAATGTAATCAATTACCATTTACAGTGCAAATTAAATCTCCCACTACATTTAGCTTTTGTGATATATTTCATTAGCTTGCAAGTACCTCTGTCCTGTACATTCTAATAAGTAATTGTCTATTAAACTCCTCCCCATCTTTCACAGAATTTGGAAGCTATATAGTGAAGGAAGCAAGGAACAGTAAAATAAACATATGATATAGTTGCTTAACCAGCTAAAAATCGAGCTAGTTACTGAAGCTTTCCCTGATGAGGTACTAGCTAGTTGTACAAATCGATTTTTTACTTCAAATACATTGAAGTTCCTCATTTTCTAAGCACTTGTCTTAAAACATCAGTGATGTGATTTGCAGATTTCAGAACTTATTGCTATCTCTGATATCAAGGACACTTACTTTTGCATTTACCAAGGGATGTAAAAATCTTTAGTATTCTGAGAAAACAGTCTGTAGATGTTTCAAATAGGGCACCCAAAAAGACTGGACATATCTCAGGATTCAGTCTTAATGTTTCTGTGATACCGGGCTCCATCTGCAGAATGTATGAGGCTGCGAGGTGATCCACATAAATACAGCACCAGATACAGAAAAAGTACCTGAGAAAATCTGCAGCTCTGTGTTGAAAGGAAACTTCAAATAGTGTGCAATGAGTAGGACTGTAACTTCAGTAAAAGGAAACAAAATGTTAGCAAAAGCACCAAGTCAACAGACTTCTTCAGAGAGTCTCACTCATTTGCAGTAGTGAGTAGGTAGGTGACCTGTGGAAAATTGCATCTAATTTTGTATCATGCCTAATGTATTTGGTTAAAACGTTAATTTCCCCTCCAGTCAGAATAGGGAAGAAACTCAGACAATGATGGAATGAAAGACCAGTACCACTTACTCACCCAACGATTGCATTTGTTGCTTCACTGTGAAATTGTATTATTCCAATTTTACTCTACATCATCCTAATTATATTTTCTTTAGCAACCATTTGACTGGCAGAGTCCAGATCACTTCAGAAATTAATCGCAAATGATTAGCTATAACTCTTACTAGGTTGTAGACATCCTTATGGCACATGGATTCTTATACAGGAAAAAAATGAGAAACAAAAAATAAATTGCTTTTTGCTTATATTTTGGATATGAAACTTAGGAAATAATGTAATATATACCAACATAAAAACGTTCTACCATTCTGTCACCTAAAACAAAATGGAAGTGTCTGGCAAAAAATATCTCACCTGCATCACCCCCTACACCTGTCTTAGCTCCTGTGTGTCCTTTGTGGTTTGAGCAAATCTCAGTTTTACCACACCTTTCCTGATCAAGAGTATAACACAGATGTGGACAATTTCTTTTACCATCTGTCTTGATGTATATTCTCATAGCCATGAAGGATGGGAGCAGTTGTTTAACGTGACCTCTATTAGGCTTTTTGGGTTATTTGCTTAAAGCATCTATAATTAAAATTCTTTGTAAATTTTCATTTAGATGTAAGATCTTGACCTTGGGTTCTCCTGTTGTTCTGGGTGTTTGATCCCATCTAAACCCGCTATATTATGAATCCACCAAACTTACACATTGCATGTTACTCCTTAATTAGCAGAGATACCATTTTCAGAGCTGCAGTTTGGGACAGATGCATTTTACTAAAAATTTTCAGCTGAGACCACATCTCTGCTGTGAAACTTCCATGAAGAGCTAGAGGGCATTTTTTTCAATTACCACATACAATAGTATGAGCCATTATTTTGTAATAGCAAATGCAAACACCTAGAGTATTTCTGAGGCACTGTTCTTTCGCCATTGGAAGTATGATGCCAGACTGAACATAAACCAGGAATGATTTAGCACACAATTGATTTTAAAGACATTGTTGGTAAAAGTAAATTCACCGTTTTCCCTCACCTCTTACTTTACTGTTTTGTCTCAGGTTCTGGAACTATCAATGGTTTCCTACAGTGCTGTTACTTATATATATATTTATATATACTGTTTTGTCTCAGGTTCTGGAACTATCAATGGTTTCCTACAGTGCTGTTACTTATATATATATTTATATATAAAAGTATATATAACTTTCTTCTTGCTTTGGACAATGTAGGTCCAAAGACTGCACATCAGTCAAACTAGACTGAATAAGAGATTTCAGGCTACCAGATGTTAAGAAACACTCAAAATGTAATTCTTCTGCTGTAGATAAAGGACATTTTGCTCTTATTTTGTAGGTTTGGTTTTGTTTTTTTTAAGGGAAAATTTCTTTGTATGTGATTTTCACCTACAGATTTTTACTTAACAATCTCTTTTTAAATCTTTTTAATATGCTCAAGATTATTGCAAGCAATTTTTATATCTAAAAACTAGACAATGATACCATTTTATCTGCAGATCCAAAGTACATATTTTGGAAGGTATCCTCTGGGATGATTCAAAATAATCCTTTATTTTATGTCAATCTGTTGTCTGGTCTCTGTAATACAGCTATTTTTCTTCTGCAGCCATAATAAAGTAAATGGAGAGGAGTCTAATTTTACTTTGCTGGTGTATAAATGTGTCATTTCTTACAACTAGCTGTTTTTCTTTATTGTAACTTCTTCCTCTCTGTTTTAGCCTGCGGCTTCCCTTTTTATTTGATCAGTATAGTTTATATCATATTCCAGGCATCACTTCTTCCCAGGAGTAAAGTAAGATTTCAAATTGCTGCTCATGATTCCTAAGGGGAACTGAAAGGGCGTTGACTGAATTAATGTTTCCTTTACTGTTTCCAGGGCTTATCGGTTTTATTTCCATTAGTTCATGGATGCATTGTTTTTTCTACCTCTAATAACATGCTTTATCCAATGACTGGCAAATACTTTTTCTCAGTAGTTTACAATTCACCAGAATACAATCTCTGTTAACCAGAAAATTAATCAATCTGATTATTACCTGACAAAAGAAAAGAATTAAAAATACACAAAGCCTACAGTGCCAAATTTTCTATCTGTGTCTTCAGAGGGAACACCATACAGCCTGGCAGTGTCTCCAGGAACAATTCTTCCAGAACTGGAACTGTTGCTATGTATTTCTTAAGATGCTCAAATCCATAAAATGATTAATTTTTCTGGTTAAAATGGTTTCCTACAACACATTGAAAGAATTTTAATTAATAACACTTTAAAAGTGAATCTTCTTCAAAACTAATTAAATTTCCACTGAGGAAATTCCCATCCCTCACAGTCTAACGTTAGAAGTTAAAGTTTGGACATTGCCATTATTCTTTGAAGGAATTAATTTTTTTAATAATTATTTTCTCCCTCAAAATCATTGTACCTCTTTATGTTAAACTTGATGTTACAACTTTGGAGCCATTGGCAAATCTGCCATTGACATCAGCAAAATAAACCTCAACTCTAAAATACTATTTCTCCTCCATAGGAGGATATAGATATATAGCATAGATACAGGTTCCTTATTCCCCACATAAGTAACACCAGAAGCTGTAACTGAGGTGGATCGTGTAACTGAATTTAATATTGAAGATCCATCCTCCTTGTCAAGTATTCAGTTTGCAAGAAGATCACCTTACAGAAAATTTACTGTAATCCAGTGTTTGGTACTGAGTACTTCTGCATACAGAAAATAGGTTATTGGTGCTCTTTACTTCTGTTTTCCATCCCAGCTTCAGCCATATATATCATACTACAGTCCTGGAATTTAAGCAAGTGTATCTTAGAGGGGTGTTATACCCACAATAAAAGACAAAGTTCAGACCAGCTGACTCCATATCTCATAATTACAGAAAAGACTATTAGATGTATTTACAATGAAGGTGGTGGGACACTGGAAGAGACTGGCCAGAGAAGCTGTAGATGCTCCATCGTCGGAACTGTTCAAAGTCAGGTTGGATGGTGCTTTGAGCAACCTGCTCTAGTGAAAGATGTCCATGCCTATGGCAGAAAAGTTAGACTAGATGATCTTTAAAGGTCCCTTCCAACCCAAACCATTCTATAATTCTGTTTTTCTGTGTAGCATTGTCTTCCAGCTCACACAAAAGGATGATTCCACACTGTCCTGGAACAAAAATTGTGACCATTTGTCTTTCGTCAATGAATTTAACACCTTTATTGACACCAAGCTTACACAGATTTATTGATTTTCTGTTTGTCATTTCTGTCCAGGTATCTCTTTCTCAAACAGCTACTAATTTTTTATGTTGGCCTGGAAATTTTTTTCAAGTATATGCTAACCCTAAATAGATAAGTAGGAAAAATAAAGAGACAGAGGGGAATAAAGGAACTCTAGTCACCTGTGAGGTGAGAAATAAGACTTCTTCACAATTTCATGTTGCAGAGCAATGTATTTGTGGTGTTTTCATGCTGATAAGGATATTACTTGCGGATAGCTCATGAAAAAAGCTGCTTTATGGTAACAATCTTCAGTGGTTTCCATAAAGATGTTTTTTAACATCTTCAGTAGCCCTTGTTCATAACTATTTCACAATACCTAATGAGAAGATATGTAAAGTTATGGGTCAATTTTAAATATTTGGCACTCTGCATTTTAAAAATGCTGTGAAGTTAGAAGTCTGACTGTGTTCCCTTCCACCGTTAGTGTTCGTCATTGACTGGAGAAAGGGGCACTTCCAGTGTTTACTCCGATCTCAGCTGGGCTGTGTCTCGACCTTGAAGTCTATTTGCCATTCATTCTGTCAGGTGGACTTAAAAATTGACCCAAAGCAATGGCATTTTTACCTTTCCTTGATTAGATGAATGTATTTGCAGTAAGTGGAGGTGACAGGAGCAGCTCATTGGGTCTTTGATTATCTGTGGGAAGAATTTGAAACTGGAGAGGCTGGGAAATCAGGATTAAGCAGTTGCTATGAAGTTGTAAATCTTTTGTTTTGTCATTTGATACAACCTTTGACACACAAGTCGAAGCTTGAAAACATGCACTGTTATAACATTGTAGCCCAGGGTCAAACTTCGAACTAATTTACCTTCTTCATGTTCACACAAATTAATTCTGTCTGCCATACATAGTCAATTTTGTCTGTTTTTTTTTAATTGACTCTGTACTGAGATTCTGGCCAGTGGCTTGGTCTGTCCCTGTCGTAAAGGGCATATTTGTGTTTGTCTTCTTCATCCTTTTAAAATACATCAGCATCCTGATTATTGCTTTTGGGAACACAGTCTGCGTCACTGATGCTGAGCACTATTTTTAAGCAGAAGTCAACAATTTATTGTATACCTACCACAATGACTTATTTCACCATCATTAGAAGACATCAATATCACCTAATCTAGCACTGAACGAAATGTTGTGCAGCTCCACCAACAGATGCAGATAAGTCTGCTGATGTTGTTAGGGGAAAAAAATAGTATGATGCATGGTTAGGTGGGTCTTTTGATGTCTATAACAGCTTCCAGATCACAGCCCTGATCAGGAAGACATTGTATGCCTCTTGCTCTGTGTTAAATAGCATCCCATACAAAAATATTCATTTATAACTGCAGTATGTCTTTGCACTAATCTTTATTTTTTGTGTCATTGTAGAAATGTATTGGATTATTATCACTGGGGATATTAAAAAATTGAGAACTGTCTTGGAAAAGTGGTGGCAGATGCTTCATTCTACTTCCTATGTCCTGATCTGTAACAGGAGTGGAGCTCAACAAGTCCATTCTTTCCATTAGCTTAGTTAATCGTTTGAGTTTATTTTTCACAGTCTTTATTAATTCACACTTAATTGGTAAGAAGAATATGAAAAATTGGCAGAAGAGTGAAGATGTCTTTGCCAGGCAAAGAAACAAAAAGCAATACAGGGAAAGTCTGATAATGTTTGCAGCATTGCTTGGTCATTGCAACCTCTCACCTCTGCCGTTTGGAAGAGTAACGTTCCCCATTTTCCTGCCTCCTACCCCTCACTCCCAGTCCCCAAGTAGTCTTTCTGTATCAAGATTCTTTGGGAAAATTACAGAATTTACAGCTTCTGGTGATATCAGAACTTATTTTCAGGTAAACATAAAGTAGATGTGAGCTGTAGGCGACCCTGCTTTGGCAGGGGGCTTCGACTAGATGACCCACAGAGATCCCCTCCAACCCCTACCGTTCTATGATTCTGTGATTCTCAGAACTTCAATACATTTACTTTATAAAGTGCCTGTGAAAGGTGAATATGGCTATGCCTACTAGTGTAGCCAGTGAGTTCAGAAACTACTTTAGGGCAATTATTAATAATAATAGGACACATGCAAGAGTAAAAATCCACCTATGTAACTCATTGTCAAATTTACCTTTTAAATACTTGAAAATGACTGCCAGGTCTTTGAAGGCAATGAATTAACAGTTCTGTATAAAGAAGAGGATCACTGTCTCTGCTTTTTCTCCTTGTCCGCACAATATGACAATGTCAGAGTGACAGCAGCCAGCAGTCCCTGGCCTCCTCCTTCTAATTCTATCGGATATCAATTGGCAACACCATAAAATGCTGACATTTTTTTCACTGACATTACAGTATGTAAAACTTTACCTTGGCATGGACTACAAAGTTAAGAAAAAATGCTGGTGCAGTCAAAATACTGCTGTACAGTGCTGTTGTGGCAATAAGGGACCTGTTGCTTTGCATTATACTTCGGTGAACAGAAGCACTGTGTAACAACAGCAAAGGTATTTGCTGTATGAACACATTTCAAAGCATATTTTAAAGCACAGCATTGATTTTTCTATACTATATGTTGTTAAAGATTGCTGTATTGTGCGATAATGTTCTTCGGCTCTATCATGCTTTTTCAGGAAAACATCTCTGACTAATTAGGTAGTCTTTCCCTTTTCAGTGAATTCTTCGCTGTCTGGGCACCACTCATAACAGGGTTAGTCCAGGGGCAGACTCCAGAACAAATTCTGATTGTATGAACCCTAGGACACCCCGATGTGATGGTTCTCACCATTTTCCCAGACCCTCAATCAGCATGTCTGATGTGTCACTGCACCTTCCTGCACTGAGGCCAGAACTAACATGTAGCTTTCCAATAATGGACCTCAGTGACAAGGAAAAGCAGCCAAAGCCAAAAAGGTCAAATTAGCAGTCTTGGTAAAACTGTCTAGCAAAGTGAAATAGAAATGAGAAGCTCTTGGCTGCAGAGGACAGCCCAGAGGACACACAAGCCAAGCAGTCTTGACTTTTAAATAATGTTTTACCACTTGTCTCACTGTGTGGCCTTGCACACATTGCTCATTCATTTCCTCCATCTGTAGCACAGAGAATCTAATGTTTATTTACCTGCCTAATAGGTATCCTGTGAGAATTAAGGAGCTGATGTTCAGTAACACATTCAACTAATGTAACCAAATGAAGCTAATAAAAAGTTTAAGCATTGTTGTTAAGTGGCTGATCCAAAGGAAGATAGAAGACATCCTTGAAGGCAATCTGGAACCATAAAATTTGGAGCAAGGAATCCCATTCTGTTTCCGTTCTTTATGGTCCCTGATCATGACATCTGCATTTGAACTGGACAAGTGGATTTCTGAGCGTTTCTGTGATGTTACAAGTTGCCTAGATTCCAAATGCATGTGAAGTACTTTGGAAGTCAGAGCACCTTGTTGGGTTACTTTGTGCTTGGGAGTCAGCTTACCAGATCTCTGACTGTATGAACTGCTCAGGGTTTTTTTATACATGGGTTCATTCTTCTGTCTATGAAAAAAATAGGTGATTCAAACTGCCATTTCTGGCTGAAAAGCCAAAATACTACAAAAGACTAGCTAGGGTGAAAAACTCTATCTAGTCTTTCCCCCTGAGACCGGAAAAATCTAGTCAAAATGTGTTATAAATTGCTCCGTTCCTCTATGCCAGGAAACACAATTGCTGACTGTGTTTTGCAGCATTTAGTATTTGGACTCTTCCAAAAGCATGCTTGAGTACCTGGGGGAAATGTTCCCCTCAAAAATATTTGAAGAGCCCCAAAGGAAATTTAAGCATTACCCTGGCAGAAGACAGCAGTTGGAAAATGGAAAACTGTCCCTGCAAGCTTTGATTGAAATTAGTGTTTCAGATTTTGAACCTTGCAAATTTCCAGGATCTCTTTTCATGCCATCACAGTTCATGTGGTAATCTGCTGCAGGAGCTTTCTGTGTCCTTAAATGCTGACGCAATAGTATTATCTAGAGCAGACTTCTTTTGATGTGACTGACCTTTCAAATGTATGCTTTTTTGTTACCAGCTGAGATGCCTAAGAAATGCCAAACCAGGTTGGATGAAAGGTGCATCAACAATGTATCCTATGTCTGAAAAATACCCATAGAAGACATTTTCAAAAAAGGAATAGGTCTTCTAAGAAATGATTGGTCCCCTCTTACCTTCTTCCAGCTTCTTCCCCACAATACTTTATTTATTTTCTGTGCTAGAGATTGTATTTGGGCAGTTATGTTTAATTGCTACCAGCAAATCTATCTCGGAGTTAATTTTCAAGCCTCTTTATACATTCAGTCTTCTGTGGGAGCATTTCTATAGTCTTCATTTTCATGTGTCCCATGAAATAATATTTCCTTCTATTTGTTTTAAACTTGCAGTCCTCTCTTTCTTTTGAGAAGCCATGCATAATCTCACTGCCATTCATGATACTATAGGTCTCTGCCATGCCACCTCTCTCCCAACCTGTATTATTCTAGACATTTCACACGCACATACAGCCAACCCCACACATCTGATCACACAAGTGGCCCTTCTTGGTTGTGTTTCTGTATATTTTATGAGAAAGGCAACCAGAACTCAAGTGCAGTATTCAAGAAATGAGGTTTAGACAAAGACCAAGATGGTGATTTCTATCTACTTTCCAGCTCCCTTTCAACCAAGTGCAAATATTCTGCTTGCATTTCAGACTAACACTGACCATTAAACTGATGTCCACAGGGAGCTATTCAAGTGATCCCCAATCATATACTAGTTTTCAAAAGCAAATGTAACCAACACATACAGTTTACTATGATTTATGGCTACTGGGAAGATGTTATTTACATTTCTGTTATTCCCAAGCCATTTTAAAATAAAGCATACACATAGAGCTATCTTGATTGCAAATTACAAAAATTAAAAGAATGTCAAGTGCCATTCCAGTGTGTATTTTATTGCCATGGTAACACAAAGGTAACTGAGTAGGTTAAGCTGCAAATTACATACTCAGCTGTTTAAAGACCTCAATGAAATAGTCACTTAATCAAGCTTATCATTGCTTGTGCTATGTAATCAAGACAACCCTATTAAAGCCAAAGTCAAAACGCTGGATATTTCTGTGTTGTCTCTCTTCAAACAGCTTTCTACATGCTCCAGTATATCAAACATGGGCAATCAATGAACATTACTCATTGTTACAGACTGTGTTTTGCAGCCACGTTAGACAGAAGTATGTTTTCTTTTGCAAATACTCCACATTGTGAGTTTTCCTGTATCATTTATAATTAAAGCTTAATCTTTTCAAATATATGCTTTCATACGCTAGATGGTCTCCATTTGCACACATCTTAAGCAACAACAAAACCAGATGCGCTGAAAAGTGCACTCCTGGGTTTTCTACTTCTAACTCTAAATTATATGCTTGGAATACAATTTTAAGCCGTGGCTGTTGCCAAGCAAAATTACATTATAATCAAAAGCATACAGAACAAGGGTAGAAAATAAAAAGACCCTTCTTAGCTGAATTCAGATGCTGTGCCAGGATAGCAGAAAAACATTTATTTGGAAAAATCAGTAAAAATATTTGCTACAATTTATTCTCCCAATATGGCAGTAGAAGTTTACATTGTTTGATCACATTAACATCAGAAAAAACTTACATGTATATATAGTACCTTCCATCATGAACTACCCTGTAGGGTTGTCCTGCAAACTCTAATACCAATTGCTGCTCATGCCACAGACACACTTGTCGTTAGCAAGTGTTCAGAGTTTTGTGGTCCCATGAACTAAAATGCTGTGTTTTTTAACCATACCTAGAACATAAGTTTACCAGAAATTAAAAAAAAAACCCAACTCACCGGTCCCTTCCAACCCCTACTATTCTGTGATTCTGTGATTCTGTGAAAATACAAGAAAAACGTTCTGAGGCCTGCCCAATCTGTAGTGCAATGTTCAGGAAAAGTCTGCAAAAACCCAGAGAGGAAAGCACCACTTGAATTTAACTCCAAATATATTAATGGAAACATTTTGTTCCTGTACAACAATCTCTTACACTTGACACTTACTTTACGCTTTATTAACATGGACAGTCTACACCAGTGTTATGATAGCTAATTACTTTAGTAATTTCTAAATAACAAAGTGGCTACTCAAGTGCTATTACTTGCCCTACTCTTATGAAACATGTTACAGCCACATAAGTGATTACTGTGCATGGTTTGGGACTCCCTTTCCATTCTTTTCCAATGGATACCTCCTGCAGCAGACACCTTCCCAGGGATTCAGATCCAAGTATTCAATCCATAAAAATACCAATGTACCTACTGAATTTTGAGCATGTGAATAAACCTATTCACTTCAGAGGGAATACTTAATGTTTAAACTTAATGATATGTTTAAGTTAAGGCTGATGAGGCCCTATGGCGTACTACAGAAAAAAGTGCCATCTACCTTTTCACCAATGTCACGTAGTACAGCACCAGAGTTTTTTTTGGAAATTGTCCATCTTGTTAAAAAAAAAGGCTCAAACTTGATTAGCTTATAAAATCTTGAATAGCTTGCAATCCGAGGCAGCTCAGCTGCACACGAGTGGGCAAAAGAAGTTTCGTGCCATCAAAATTCACTCCCTCATTTTTCAAAATGAGCTAATTTTTTCCAACAGCTTTTCATTCATAGCAAGATAAATTATTAGAAGGAAATAACGGTTTATACACCTCATGAAATATTTACAGTCTTGCCACTATTTCGTCATATCGATTTTGGCCTCAATCCCATTTTTCCTGATTTCAAAGAAAACGAGATCAAATGCATTGAAAATAAAAACTAGCTTTTGGCAACATAGCTCTGTTAAAATCATTAGTCAAAAATGAATAATATTACTTTATTTATGCAAGAACAGTAATGGATTTTTTTCACGTTTGTGTATATTTGAGATTTGACTCCACTAAACCAAATGGAGAAAACCATAACTTGAACTTTCAAGAGAGTTCGCACCAGGTTCATGTGCCTTGCCTCACGAGTGGTGGCTAACCACTCATTCCAGAGCAGGTCATTGCGTCTTGTGCGGCAGCGTGTGAAAAGATCTTCTTAATTTCATATGATTTCAATCAATAATGCACTGAGGTGTAAGTGTATAGCAAGACAGGAAAAAAACCTTTTGAGGTAATCCAGAATAATATCTGACTATTTCTAAAATGTTACCTTTGCTGTAGCTCAAGCACTGTGCTACATAAAGAATCGGCTTTATGCATATGTGCACGTCGATGGTTAACGACTCCATTTAAACATTGACGGAATTTTCTACTGCATTTGCTCTGAGGCACGCTTTAAAATGTTCATAACTCCATTATTTTACAATCAACTCTTCTATAACCTAGCAAAATCTGTACTATTCACTGGGGACTAGTTATATGCTGAGTTTCATATATCAAAGTTTTGTCATTTCTAAGTTATGCTAAGGAGAAGAAATCCAGTTGCAACAACTTTTCTTTATTAAAAGGAAAAGTGTAGTGTTTTCACTCTGGCAAAAATCAGAAACAGCTGAATGTGTTTTACTCCAGCTGCAAAAGGGAGAAAACACCACCTTTGAACAGAGACCACTTATATATAATCATGAGGCAGAAAGGTGAGAATTTTGGAACAATGAGGGTCTGCGAGCAGGTACTTTCAGCAACAAAAGTTTTCAGTCGTAACCTCTTTTCTCCAGTCTCTATTCCTCCTCACTACCTTTCTTGCTCTTTCTCTCTCCCTTTGCTTCCCTTGCTTTGGATAGTTAGCAATCTGTCTTTGCCGCTATTCTAAATTAGTAACTTTCTTTCACTTCTCCGCTCATTGCCCAGTTTTTGTTGCTTCTGTAGCTATCTGCCAGTGTCTGGGAAACAATAGTTTTATGGCTTGAAAGTCACTGTTAGCAACAGGGGTTTAGCATTTTTAAAGTGAATGGTCAGATTTCACTGAATTAGAAGTATGAGAGTTGTCTGCATGGGCCCGATGCCTACAAACCAACCTTTTAGAATATGTGCTTTGGGTCATCCTATCATCAGTTTGTGATGGAGTTGAGGAAGGTAGCTTCAAAGCTAAGGAAGGGGAAAAGAGAACATGGCAGAGAGGTGGGCAGCAAATTCTAAATGCACTTCACACATTGTATAATACTGTGATTTGTGGGCATGATTATACTATTGCCATGAATTACACATTTTCAGAAATGCTTATCTGTAATTCGTTTGGCAATTACACACCATTAACTTATCACGCAACTCTATTTGCACCTCCTCTTCCCTTGTAACCCCCTCTAGTGAATTAACCAGATGAATCCTTGGTAATAAACTCAGAGGCATGAATGATCCTAATAGCCATAGGTCATTATCATTTTTGTTTTCTGCCGGACATAAGGTACTTCAGAAGAGGTCTCTACAGTGTGCTGGTTATCTGTGTCAATATAAATGCTGCTTGAGCTTCACAATTGCACTTTCGAGGCAGGTTTTTCTGTAGCTTGCCCAGGAACATTAAATTACTCACTTTGGTGGACTCCATCAAGCTTACCCCAAGGTAAACAGTGAGCTTTCTGACAGACCCTTAAGAATGTTGCAGTGCTGCAGTGCTGATCAAAACCACATGGCTGTCATTAGGAGTTTTAAATCTGACTCCGTCATGTTGCTGTGTATCAAGTTCAGCTCTTCATGCATCCTTTATATGACAATGACCTCTTAACTGAAATCTGAAGTCTCCTATAGGCTGAATACTCCAAATTGCTGCTGTACACAAATATGAAGTATGTATATTTACAGAAGGACTGCTACAAATGCATGTGCCCCTCCCCAGCAACTGCTTCTCTGCTAAATGGTGTACACACTTTATTTTGTAATGAATTTGTTCTTGGGCTACAGCATTATCCCTGCCACTTCTATAACACAACCAAGTCCAAAAAATTATGTATCTGCAACCGAACCTGAGCAGAAAGCTATCAATCCACTAACATGCAAACACACTGAAAGATAACATGTGACACCTCATTCACCTTAATTAGAGCTTATTAGAACCTGCTTTGATTTTTACAATGAGGATTCCAATGCTCTTATCTGACAGGTTAATGAGGATCTGAAATGAATAGTGTTACTAATGAGGATCTGCTGTAATTAATCACCTATTATTATTAACAACTCCAAAAGCTAAATTTCTGAAGATTATATTATGTAAGATAATGTACAAAATGGAAGCAGCCAAAGTGAAACATTATCAAGTGGTAGGTTATTTCCAAGCCAAAAGCAGGGCATCAGTTATATTTTTGAGGGAGGAACTTCAGCTATTTATTTCTAAGAGAAACTATTTTAATCCTTTCAGAGGGTTTCTTTACAATCAAAATTTGAAAAAGGGACAAGTGAAAAATTTCCATGAGAAATCAACTAAAGTTGAATAATGAAACACCTTTGCCGTAGTACATGCAGAAACTGTATGATATCAATTGCACTTGGTTCCACAAGACTTGAAATGTGAAGCTGACAAAACTGAAACCTCTAAACCAATTACATGTTAAGTGTACTAGCTATACAACACTAATCTAACAATGATCTCTATTAATCACCCTCTTCAGCCTATCTGGGCATCATCAGTCCCTACTTTTGGAAAAACAGCTTCTGAGCTGAGACGCACCTGGGGAGGAACAACCTCATGCACCAGTACAGGCTTGGGGTGGACCTGCTGGAGAGCAGCTCTGCGGAGAGGGACCTGGGCGTCCTGGTGGATGACAGGTTAACCGTGAGCCAGCAGTGTGCCCTGGCTGCCAAGAAAGCCAATGGGATCCTGGGGTGCATCAAGAAGAGTGTGGCCAGCAGGACGAGGGAGGTTCTCCTTCCCCTCTGCACTGCCCTAGTGAGGCCTCATCTAGAGTACTGTGTCCAGTTCTGGGCTCCCCACTTCAAGAAAGATGAAGAGCTACTGGAGAGAGTCCAGCGGAGGGCTACGAGGATGATGAGGGGACTGGAACATCTCCCCTACGAGGAGAGGCTGAGGGAACTGGGCTTGTTCAGCCTGAAGAAGAGAAGGCTGCGAGGGGACCTAATAAATGCCTACAAATATCTGAAGGGTGGGTGTCAGGAGGATGGGGCCAAGCTCTTTTCAGTGGTGCCCGGTGACAGGACAAGGGGCAATGGGCACAAACTGAGGCACAGGAAGTTCCGTCTGAACATGAGGAAGAACTTCTTCCCTCTGAGGGTGACGGAGCACTGGAACAGGCTGCCCAGGGAGGTTGTGGAGTCTCCTTCTCTGGAGATATTCAAGACCCGCCTGGACAAGGTCCTGTGCAGCCTGCTGTAGGTGACCCTGCTGTGGCAGGAGGGTTGGACTAGATGACCCACAGAGGTCCCTTCCAACCCCTACTATTCTGTGATTCTGTGATTCTGTTGGCTTCTGTTGTCACGCAAAATTTCATTCTCTATAAAGCAGATAGCTGTGGTGGGAGCTTCCTAAAAAACGTTGTTCTTCGAATATTGTAGCTTCAACTCCTTAAAGGAGTTGCTTCTACTAACATCATCATTGCAGTATTGGAAAGAGGACATGCAGGGAAAAAAGAAAGCATATGTTGATTTGATAACACTCTCCTGATTCACTCCATGAATAATTCTTATCCTTTTTCTTCCTCTGTCTGAACATATGCTGGTTTTCAATCAGGTGTGTTAAGCAATACTGGAAGGAAAAATAAATCTTCTGAGCAATTCATCTGAATTTAGAACTAATCATTTGTCGTGTATTCTGATTCGTTTTCTGGTGATGTGGAGTTGCGAGATGGCCTTTTCCATTACCTCCATGACATAGCTCTATTATGTCCTCTCTTATGCCTTTTCTTCCTGAGCTAAACAGTCTTTTCAGGTAACTCTTCAGCAATCATTTTCTGTGTCATAATCATTTTCTTCGCCCTTTTCTAGACTTTTTTGTTCTTCTCTTGTTAGATGATATTTTACCATCTGAGATACGTTGGTCAGAACTGAACACTGTATCTGAAGTATTCTGTGCACTAAAATAACGTTAGACCACTTTCAGTGTTGCTTGTACTTTTCCTAAGACAATGTAAATCTTGCTTTCTGCTGATTTTTTCCCTTCATTGCTGTAGATTTATTTTTATTAACAGCATGAATGGTAGCATGCAATTTTCTCCTGAATTAAGAGTACATGTGTTGTGAGAGGCTGGATGGTTTCTTTCCATTACGATACTTCACATTCTCTTTCAGTCAGTTGCATTTGCCTGTTGATTGTTCTGAGAGGATTTTGATTTCTTGAGGCACTAATCTTGCCTGATCTAACTAATTCTGACTCATTTGAAAAAGCAGTAACATTTCTTCTGGTGTATCCACCCAATGGCAGGCCAATGACTTCCTCAGCAGAAGCACTGTATGCAGCTGTCATCAGTGAACAGACCCACTACAACATTGTCTAAACTGATTGTCTTTTTTCCAATCCCTCAGTGTTCTGTGTCAGAGAATTCCATCCTCTAACCATGTGCTGTGTGAAAAGTTTGTATTAAATGTGCTGCTTAATAAATTCAATGAGCATCCCTATATTGTGAGACAGTGAATAAACATTCCCTGCTTACATCCTTGATCCATCGATGGTTTCATAGACGAACCTTTTCCTCTTTTCCCTCCCAACTCATGCCTTTCGCCAGCTGAATTTTATTATTTTATTGTCTCTTTGGAGAGAAACTGTTTGTCAGTCCTGACAATTTCTGTTGCTTTTTCATATGTGTATATATATAAAAATTAGTTTGACTACTTCCTTTCTGAGGTGGAAAAAACTACTTTCCGCAGTGTTCAAAGAGGGCCTATATAATGGATTTATATATTGGCAAAATGTCATTTTCTGTTTTATTTTCACAGCCTTTCCTGATAACTCTTAACCTTATACTCACCTTTTTCTGATTGCCATTGAAATTACTTTTTATAGAACTATTCATTGTGATGATAAGCCCTCTTTCCTGAACCGGCTAACAACCTGTAACTGTACATGCACAATTAAGATTTTTTTCTGCATGTGTGTTACTTTGCATTTAGAGACTCTGAGTTTCCTATGCTGTTTTATCACCCATTCACAATTTTGTAAAATTATTCTGCAACTCTTTGCTGATAAATGCAAATATCATTCCAGACTTGAGGAAAGGAGTGAAAATCTGTTCCCATGAAAATCTGTGTCCAGATGGAGTAGAAAGAAGAGCATGCTTTTTGAATTAAACACACAGACATATTCAGAACTTCTATACATGTCCTGACTGTACAGTTGCTCTCTCTTGCAGTCAGTCAGATTTTAATGGCCCCACTGAAAGGTCTGATAAACTCCTGCTGACATTACAATGCCCAAGATTTCACTCAGACACTTTTGATCCAGGGAGAAGAAAGTGTATGGAACAGAGTAGCTGAAACAAGAATTCACAGAAGTATGAAATCAGCTTTGTAAAGTTATTTTCAAGGAAGAGGACTCTTAAAGAAATGGGAACAGCCTTCCCTTCTTAGTACCTAATACTGTAAGGATATTTCTCAATCCCCAAAGACACACAGGAATGCAGTCATAGTATTTTCTTTCTCTCTCTCTTACTTTCTTTTCTAATTTTTTTGACTGTCTGATTTTTTTGTCACACTTTAGCCAGCTCAAATTAGCGTATTTTTGCAAACTGGTGAAACAGGCAACATTATCAACTTCCTTCTGAACATTTTGTGAGGCAAAACACAGAAGTAACACCTACATGTAGAGGGTTCTGTTATTGGCATTTTTCCAAGCATCATTTGAAACTAGCTGTAAGAAATCTAAGAGAATTAGACAAGCTGGACCTTACACACCCATATGGAACTAGAAAATCTAATGACAACATAGGAAACTGTCAGCTGATTCTTGAAGTGTCACACAAGCAAGCAAAGCATTACCAGAAAGCTAGTTTATTGAACCTAACTGACATGAACAACAACAAACCAAAATTAGTAAAAGCATGTGCCTAGGGCAATCTACTGCCGTTTATTTATTTTAGGTTTCCTAAAGCTGCTTATTCCTTAGGTTTCTTTGTTGGATGTTGTCTTGCTATGGTGAAATGCTATATTTTGAAGGGACAACTAATGACAAAATACATATCTAAATAAAGAAAATAAAAACTATATTTAGTCCCTAATAAATATAACATTTTAAAATATTCATTGCAAATAGATAGTTTTCTTGTCACGGCCTTTTATTTCCTCTAGTATCAGAAAAAAAACAAAAAATAATTGACTTAAAGTACCAGCTCATTTTGTAGCTGAAACTGAGAAGGTATGAAGGTTCACAGTTCCCTTCAACTATCTACATCTCACTGCCATCCCTAAATAGGGCAGAGCTCTTTGCTTTGAATGTGTGATCCCCACTTCTTTCCCAAATATCACGGGATCAGAGGATGAATTCATCCTCTGGACTGCTAAGTTCAAGCTGGAAATAGTCTGTCAGTTATTCATGACCTGTCTCTGTTCAGACCTTTAGATGAGCTAACACATTCTTTTTCATAATTGTTTCTTTTTTATTTTCCTCTGAAATAAAGTTGTCTCATTTCCTATTTGTTGGATAAATAGATTCTGAAGGAAAGCTTAAAAACAGAGGACTCTCAGTCACCACATCCAGCATCCAGATGCCGCAAGAAGATGCAGTCCCCGGGTGGGACCCTGAAGCCTCCTACATTTTCAGGAGTAGTCCTGCAGTGTGTTCATCTCTATGTGTTCCCAAGCTCAGACCTGTCCTCTGCCTAGCTCAGGCCTTGAGCCAGTAAGACATGATGTAAAAAAGCCCAAATCAGTCCCACAGAAGAGGCAGTTGGAGGAGCTTCAATCAGTAGCTCTAGCCCAGGGATCAGGGCACTCAGGTGGGAATGAGGCATGCGCTGTTTGAGAAGGCTTGAACTACAGTCTCCCATCTTTTTGGTGAATATGCTAGCTGGCATATTGTTAGGCAGGTATTACTTCTTCCATAGTTATTTCTGTGTTATGCTCAGACCTTCTTTAAGGAAAAATTTCTCTTACATTGTACAGCAGCACTTCACATCAGGAGCGTGGCTTCTGCTCCAGAGACATAGAGACACTGGATTTGAAAAGCCTTGTGCAATTGGCTTTTTCTTGCTTTTCCCTCTGTGAATCAATGTCTGTTCTTTCGCTGGGACCTCCCAGCTAACTAGCGCTACCTCAGGCATTTTCCTTGCAGGCTCTTCTCACCTTTTCTACATACACTATATTTCAGCATTTTTCCTAGAGCCCAAAAGCCAGTAGGAAGTATCGGCCAAAAATTGGTCTTGGTGACAGCAAGTGAACTCGCTTTATTTCTGTGGCTTTACTTTTATTGTATGTGGATACAAACTCTAACTGATAGGTGAATTTGGCCCACTACATATAACGACATATAATGACATGTATTCACAACATAAACCAATGATTATATTACCACATAGTACAGCAAATTGTTTTCTAGGCAATAAAAAAGCATTATCAGCTCCAAAGGAGCAATTACACTGCACACTCTGAGTGCATATTAACAACAACAGACAGAACTCCTCTCAGTTTAAATTAGTGTATTGACATGATGGCAGCTCTGAAGCTAGAAGAGTGCAGGAGACCTGGGCTTACTGGGCATTTAATTCTCATCATGGTAACTGAATTGACATAGAAACCTCAGTGAAGATATTGGAGGCAGAGCTTCCTCTGATGTAAAATACTGCTGATTTTAGTAAATCCAGGTTAGATTAAACCAACTGTTCTTTACTCTTTAACAGAAATAAACTGGTACAAAAGGAGGGAGGGGGAGGTTATGCTTTTTTTATCTGATCAAAGAGAGCTTTCCAGCCTAGATTCTGTGTTGTACCAGTGCAACATTTCTGCCTTGTATTCACAACCCTTCAGTACCCATTCTGTGAATGCACGGGGCCATACTGACAGGTCTGACCCTGCCTTCTGTGCATGTCCTCCGAAGGCAATGGGAGTGGTGTGAGCGTAAAGGAGATGATTGTTTGAGACCAAATCATTGTCTTGCCGGGACAAATGGATACTGACCTGTTCCACTGCTTGAGTGAAGGTACCACACACAAACACTCCTGTTGTTATTATTTTGCTTTCGCTCTTAGGCATTACTTTGAAAGTGTAAAAGGCTGAAAGTAAGATTACAGGGGAAGATATAAAATTACACAACCCAGAAGAGAACATTTGTAAATCCTCTGATTCCACTCAGTTTGTTTCATTCAAAAATCATTATTTGTCTTACAACCTGCAAGTCCATTACTGGCTTTGTAGGGCTGGTTTTAGAATCTGTCATGTTTATTACATTTTTTAAAGTACAGATACAGAAGACACTAACTATGATATGTGAAAGCATGTTTTTTCACTGCTGCTCTGCAAACTTCATTGGAAGCAATGAATTCCCTTTATTTAGACCTATTTCACACCAGCTGGTATGGAAAAATAGAATTTTTTTTTAATTTGCATGAACGAGAAAGACTTGTTAGTGATTTACCTCTGATGTTTATGGATTTCTCTTTAGCAGTATATATGAAGCATATAGCAAATTGGTTTTAGGCAATAAACAATAATTGTATTTTAGGACTCAGAGGTGTCAGTGCCATATTATGTTCAGAACCCTGGTAAATTTATCTGTTTTACCTTTCTTCTGCAGACAGGAAAATATAAGACAAATGCGGTTTCTTTATCCCCAGCCTACATTTTCTTCTTTTCTCTTTCACGGCACATTTTAAGATTAGTGATACTTATGAAACTACATTAAAAAAAATGTTGCACACGTGAATGTTTGTAATCATAGTGCCTGTTACCCCTTGAGGACCAGGTAGAAAAACAGAAACTTTTCATCTAGAGCAACTCCACAAGTCACCAGAGTTAAAAGTTAATTGGAAATTAATTCCATATTCTGTGTAAATTATTTATTCCATATTCTGTGTAAATTATTTGTGTTAAACTATGTGTTACTGTATAAATAACATATATTTAAACAGCCTATTGTAATTAGATAATTAGATAAGATAATTAACAATAAACTGAAAGCATTATTATGCAATAGAATGCTTTGGCCAAGTCCAATTTATTTTTCTCACTTATAACACTAAAAGAACATCTCACATTCGTACTTTATATGCAAGTCACAACCGTTCTGTTCATAACCACACTGTGTCTCTTTTAAATATTCAAGTCATTTGCAAAATTTCCATGATCTGCATGACAAAAACCAGATATTACTAATGGTTTAAGGGCATGGGTTTTTAAATCCCAAAATCATTTAAACTGGTTTTATTACAAAGCAAATGAAGGTCTAAACTGGGAGTCATTTCAGAGCAAATTCTATTCTCCAACCTTGAGATTTTAAGAACCCAGTCCATCTGTACAGAAAACAGATGTCATCCATAACTCTTTGATTTTTGACATCACTCTGTTTTCTCATCAGGCTACTGACACATACATAA
The DNA here is from genome assembly GCF_030867145.1 of Opisthocomus hoazin. Taxonomy (NCBI): domain Eukaryota; kingdom Metazoa; phylum Chordata; class Aves; order Opisthocomiformes; family Opisthocomidae; genus Opisthocomus; species Opisthocomus hoazin. The sequence goes on along the minus strand of NC_134454.1, from coordinate 17,651,090 downwards.
TGTTCTGTGCATTGTCTGTGTTAAATCTGATCCAAAGAAGTGCTTCTACCTAAATGCAGACACCTGAAAATGACTATATGAAACATTAATTGATTTTTTTTTCAGTTCATGTCTGGCAGTAACAAATACTGAGCAGCTTTTTCTTTGTTAGTGTAGATGTTGTTAATGCACATTCTGCATCCATTTAAATGCAAATCCTCATGCAAATAATCATCTGAAGGAGCAAAAAAAGGAGTATTTTCAGCTGAAGACAAAGCTGGAAGGATAATAGAACGCATGAACGTAGTGTCAGTGGAGGGCTTTACAATAAAAAACCTTTTTGGAATGCCAATGAAAGCACATTAACAACTGCATGGAAAATCTCTCAATAGAATATTACAGTAGAACAGTATGTATACATGACTTCCAGAAAGTGAAATGAAATGAATTAATTTAGTATATATCTATATTGAAATTTGTTTCCGAACACACAGTACTCTATATGCATTCATGTCAAACCCATAAACAGAGCCTGAGGTACTGGCTACAGGCAAATATTTGTTATGTGAATCTAAAACTGGAGAAGAATCATTAAACAGACTACTATATAAGCAAATAATGTTTTGGGGTGGCATTTGTGTAGAAAACAGGAAATGAACTGGGACTTAATAAACATAATTAAACTAGATAACAGCAATTTTGATCCTATTTACTCTGGGGAGCATGATCTTCGAAAAAGTTGGAGTTTACACATTTCTCAATTAAGTAGCTAAAACCCACAAATCCCGAGACTGTGCTAGAACATAGAAATAAGATTCCTGCCCACTAGCACCTTTTTAATATTTCCAGCATCTCTCACTTCAAGTCAGTATCTGATGTGCAATACATTACCATGGATAGGGAGAGCACTACAGTTTTAATGCACTGCAAGCTTCCTGGCTTACCACCGAGTCCTTTGATAACAGCATCATGAAGACAAAAGCCTGGAAATGCTGTTCAGTCCATGTGCTGAAAGGCAGTCATTAGTGTCTCTGGATCCAAACACTCTCCAGTGCAGGGCAGGTGTCTTCCTTCTTGGATCTCAGTTTCTGGAAGTCCCCGCCTATGACCTTGGCAATCCAGGAAAATTAACAATTTAATTTTGAGAGTGCTTGTCTAGATTATGCTGTAAAGGTATTGTGTTGGAACTGTGCTGAACACTCTCATGTTAAATTTCTTAGGTCTTTGAAGCTGTTTATATTTGAGCCACTGAGCAGAATGGCAAAACTGTACTTTGACAGCTGTACACGACCCGGAGCAGTTGGCTGTGGAGAGGGAAGGGGCATACAGTAGGGAAGTCCAGAAAGTGGAAGGTCTAAGCAGGAACTGGGAGACGTGTCAGGAGTAGGGGAAGAAGGAGGCAGTTTGTTGGAATAAGAGTTAGGATGAGACCAAACCAGAGATTTATTCCTTTGCATAGTCGACAGAGGAGGAAGGGAAAAAGGAAGAGAAACTTTCTGAAAAAACTGAGCCAGCATGCCTTTAAAGTGCTGGGTGTGGCAGAGTCAAGTGTATTAAGCTGCTGCTTATACAGTCAGGAGAAAAGGAACTCTAGATAGCAAACAATGTGTGTATCTGTCTTTCTGTCCATCAGTTCAAGTATGACTCTCAGGCATCCACTCTCTATTAATTAAGTCTGAGCTGGTTCTTTCCTCTATGGAAAAGACTGAATCTTTAAGAATTTTACAGATTATAAAAATTTTCACTGTTTCTCTTCTTCTCAGCCATGGAAAGAAGACAGCTCCAGAGATTTATTTTCCCACTTCCTGGCCAGGGGAAGTTGTAGTAGAGTGGATCCTTTGTCTCAAGCTTGAAACCTGGGAAGAGAGTGAGGAAAGAGACAAAACATTGATAACCAACCTGATTTTCATATAGGACAGGGAGGAGGATGAACCATAATAAAAACTTCCAGCATAAGGCAAGCCTTGGCAAAAACCTGTCAAACATGACTCTCCACAGTGGGAGGATTTTTTTCATCACTGACCATAGAAAAATCCCTTACTGATCAGAGGCAGTTGTTGTCCTTCTGCAAAGAGTGTGCAAGAGGCATATGGCGGCTTTCAGATGATAGACATGTATTGTGAGTTCACGTGTATAGCAGTAATATTGTTTTTATCCACCTTCCATGCCTAATGCCTTGTTTTTTTGCTGTTCTCCTTCTAGATCAGGTAAGTACTAACCAGCATAATTAGAGTTAAGCAAATAATTTGCAATGAATAATTTAGCAGATGAATTTAGCCTCTTTTCCTGGCTACGGAATATTGCTGAACAGATCATGATCTCCTTTAACATATTCATTATTCTAATTTATTCTGAAAATGTACTCGATGAAAGCTTCTGTATACTTGGCAGTCAACATTTCCTCTATGTGTGTTGCCTGGCTATGACCGATCAAATAAATCACATGGTGCTGATATTGTTGCCTGACTGGATAAACACTTGAACACAGTATATCAGATGAACATATACTATTTTATGTTTAATAAGGTTACTAATCTATGCTTAATTTGTTTACTACTTAGAAATCAATTTTCTGTTAAAAATCCACAATAGAAGGGTCTTGTCTGTTTTATCATCCTTCAATAGACTGAAGCGATTTTTGGTTTTGAATTTAGCTTGTGTGTATCTCACCAACCCCAAATGAAGATAAGTGCAGAAAATTCTGCAAAGTCTGTAAAATACTTCTCTTTGCATAATGTCTTCAACTAAATGATTTCCAAGAGTAGGATGCACCAGCTGTATTTGTGTAATGGTTTTGACCGGTCTCCTTTCTGTCTTCTGGTGCAGTAAGATCTTGTAGCAGGTACTGGTGGCATTATTGGCACTGATTTGTATTCTTTTTCTTTACAATCTATTGCTTGCTGTGGTGCTGTGAAATAGCTGTAGAGTGAACTGACGTAAGCACTGACAGACTGTGTAAGAGGTATTCCAAAACACAAAACAAAAATAAATTGAATAATAAGCACAAAATGAAACATCTCACTTGTAATCATTTGGCTGTCCATGTAACTGGCTACAGAATTACAAAGGGTACCACTAAAGGCATTTCAATCACATGATTTGAAACCAACCCCAATATGCACCCAAAAACCTACCTGAATCTAACTAGATAAATTTCAAAAAATGAAGAATATGAGTAGAAATATGTTTTCAGAATTTGGCATTTTCTGTAGGCTTGGTACAAAGCTCAGAGCTATAAATCGGTAAAATCGAAGTCAGGATAAAAACACTTCCTTCGAGCACACAAATATTCTTAAACCCACTTCTTACCAAGAAGACCAAAGCAGAGGAGCCACTGGCTTACCCAGATTCACACATGAACGGACTAGTCAACTTACCACTGCTGACCACTGAAAGATGGCCATAGCTGAAGCGAGATCTTCAGCCCCTTTCTGAGAGATGGGATATGGTTTTCTAGAATTGGCTTAACAGATCTGACCCATCCTGGCCAACCTGAACTATCCTGAACTGATATTAAAACATACTTAAAATTACAAATAACACAATATCAGCCAAGAATTTTCCTGTGAAACAATATACACCACATGTTAAATGATGGGTAAAGTATCATTTTTGACTTATTTGTGACATAATGCACCAGAGGATCTTTGTGTTTCCCAGATATTCCAGGTGAATTGTCTTGTGTCCTGTGATGAAGCCATGCCTTGCATGCCCTGGCAATCCTATGATGGGTCTAAGATCCTGGAAACCCTTCTGCTGTCCAGTGCCAAATGTTTCAGCCTGACAATGACAGGAAAGGTTTCTGTACTCTGACTTTCTCACAATTCTGCCAAAAGGGAGAGCTAAGAGCCTTGAACCTTGAGTTTCCAAGGTTAGGTTCAGCTTGAAATTCTATAGACTATTTTTAAAGTATTATCTTTTCCCTTCTATGGGAAAGCGACAAATGTATCCTTTGTGTTTCAGAGTGGGACAATTCCCGCCCCTCTCCCACTCTCCTCCCAAATCTAGAATTTCCTATGAAATGGAAAAGTCAGCTTTTGACCTTGTCACTTGTAGACAGCTGACCTCTGGGCTATGCACATGAAACACAGCCAGTTCCTCCACATGCAAACAGCTCAAACTATTGTATGGGTTTGACCCCAAGTTGCTACTCTACTTTCTGTAACAGCCCATACAGTGATCTCACGGGCAACCATTCTAGGCTTTTTCAGATTTCAGATTTACAGAGGTTTTCAGACACATCCTAAATGATACAGGTCAAAGGGTATATCACAAAGAAAGCTCGTCAGAGAATAACAAGAGTATTTATTTTGGAAACTCGATTTTCTCATACTTTGTGAAGCAACATTTTGAAGTGTTGGCGAAGTGACATTCTGTTCCAACACAAAAATGTCAGCTTTGTGTGCTGCACCCATCTCGAACTGACTGTACAGCAGTATGATTTATTCCCTTTTACAGTTTACAGGAGCAAGTTCATCAACCTCCCTATCCCCTACTCCCACACAGATTTTATTCCCACAATAGGTGGCAAATGCAACATTAATCTAGACAAGCTCTCTGTTATTCTGCACCCTAGTTCACAGCAAAATGCTCAGCTCCAATGATGACACTTAATAATCAGCCATTTAACTAAGATTTTTAATGGCTTAACCAAGCATGGCACTAAGGAGCTCTAAAAAGCCACATACCAGCATAGAGTGGACTGTAAATCTGTGTTGGATTCTCTGTTGGCAATGTCCTCTGCCTGGCAAAAAATCCAGAAGAAAAAAACCCCAAGACTCCTTTTATATAGAAATGGATCATTCTTACTGTTTCAACAGAAATTACATTACAGTTCAGCGGAGTTTTTAACGCACGTGGTGAAAGTATAGATCTCTTACTTACTATCCATCATCACGGTCGTCTACTGCAAGTCCTAACACATTGTCAGCTACACATTCAGGACGTAAAATACGATTTTGTATCTAACTTCAGCCTTACTTATTGGCAATATATTTGTTGTAAAAGTTTATACCTATAGGTATGTTGCCACCACTGAAGTAAAAGCGAGTTTTCTCACTAGTCTTTGACAGGAATTGTGAGAGAAAATATATTCTCATCAGTTTTGAACAGAACAAATAGGCAAGGGAATGCACATAATAGTACTGGGTTTGCTAATGGCAGCATAATTATGCGTGGGTCAGGTTTGCGGCATTTTGAAATAGTACTTGACTTTCTTTTAAATGGCTTTTTATATATGTCTATATATATGTATACATTTTTAAGGAGCTTGTGTGCCAGTAAAATTCCTGGTTTTCAGCAGTGATGTCAGTCCGACTGACTAGCTGAAATCTATGTTTACTTTTGTAGTTAACAGGGTTTTTTCTTCTATTCATCAGTTACTTAGCAGCAGTCTTAATTTTTGGTAGTTTTTTTGGAAAGCTAATTTACTCTACTAAAATATATTTGAAGAAAAAAATATAACAGTTGTATTTGTTTTCAGTGGCAAACGCATACACTCCCCTCATCTGAGCTCAGCCAGCAGTGCCAATAAAATTTCACAATCCTAACCACTCAGATTAACAAATTGCAGTTCACACTGTGTTACAGTTTCACTTTAACATTCCTTTTTTTTTTTTAAATGCTGACCCAGGGATGGTGTTAACACACATCAAAAGGGATTTATTCCACTCTGTATTGAACAGATGGCAGCTAGAGAACTGTGGGAGTAAAAAAGAATATAGCTGTAGGGTGTGTGCTTCCTGATATTAGCTGGGCTAACAGCTCTCAAGCTCCATTATGTGCTCATGTGCTTGGCAGTGTTGGTTTATGAGGATTCTGCAATTCAGCAGCTCATTGAGATATAAGAACATGAAACAAAATTCCTCTCTGTCAAATGGATGTGAAAATTAAAAAGCAGCTGTTTTAGTTCAAATGTAACTTTTCTGTCATTTTGGGCTCACCTGTACTTACACTGAATGTCAACACAGGAAAGCCACAAACGCACACATACATATGCAAACAAAGATCTCAAAAGGAGGTCCTTCTTGCGGCTTTCAATAAAGCTTTTTATTTCGTTTTTTTTTAAACAACTAACTCTTCCCCCACACTCCAGGCACTTGGTGACCTCCCCTCTGCTAATATGGGCCACCAGGTAAGCCAGGATTATATCAGACTTCAGATGCTCTCCCTTACTCTACAGTACTTGCTGCAATAGCTTTTTCATTAAAAGCCTGAGGGAAGTGCTATAAACAACATTGTATACAAATGTACAAGAACATGAATACCTGAGATATAAAAAGGACATAGGAGCACAGAACTATATTAGACAAGTCTATATTAAATTATACAATCTTATCTTCTGTCTTGCCTTAATAATGTTACAATATAAATTTGCAATCAGAACTTTTGAAAGGGCTTAGAGACTACAGAAATTATCCATATACAAAGTCCCTCTTTAAAAACATGCAATTGTAATGTAATTAACGAAGACTGTGAAAATTTATTAAAATATGTTTATTGTCTGCAGGGATATGATAAGTTAATGGTTCAGTTATCAGGTAATTATACGGTAACATTGGCATGTATTGTCACGTAATTACCATGCACTATTTTATGTTAGCCCATGGCACCATTTTATTCTATTATTTACATGGGGAAACTTCATACGTAAGTGTGTGGCCCTGAGCAACCTTCAAGCTGTGATGGAGAGCTTACTCCTCTTCTGTTCTGTTGATGCAAATAGGATTAAATTTCTACTATCTATTGTCCTAGCAATATCTGGCACAGTCAGGATAAGAGTACAGGCTTACAAAATTATTGCAAAAAATAAATTTAAAAAAAGTATGGCAACAGTGACAACTTTAGTTATTGACTGTCCCATTCAGCCAGGATGGTCAGACTTTACGTAAGCAGGGATCTCTTTAGATAGGGTTAATGTTAGGATGGAACAATCAAAAGCTGGATTGGCATACCTGCAGCATGTCTGTGTGCATGTACTAGCTTTTTGGCATCTTCTTCCGTACCAGATTATCTCTGTTTTTATAATAATCCAAATGCACAATCTTATCCTTATACCAAATCACTTGGCTCAGACTCTTTTACTTGGAATTTGCTTCACCTTACATGCCATACCTACTACACCCATACTACATATTAAGACAAAAGGAAAAACCTTTCATTTGTGCTGTTGTGCAATGCTGCTCAAGAATTGAATGCAAAGAATTTAAACAAAAATCCACTCTAGCAGAATTACATCATACTGTTTTTGTAGCACCTGAATTAACTGTGTGCATGATATCACACAGAACTTTATATTTCAAGGTAAACAATCTACAATATCCAAACATGAATCCTTCATATGATAATCTGTCTCTCTTGTTGATACTGGACCAGTCCTCACATGTCCCTGTTGCTGTAATGTTTCTAAAATTCAGTCTTTCTGCAAACTGCTTAACAAGAAAGAAATTATTTTAATCAGTCATCTTTGCATGTTCTTTCAGCAGCCTAGTGGCATGCCTGACAGACCTTCTGGCTTCATTCTTATGTGTGCCTGAAATATTTTCCTCTTCTTTCTTTGATAACCCTAGAGAGAAGGATTATTAAATTCTCACAAATCTTCACACTTGTCATCCATCCTTTCCGTGGAATAGCTCATACTTTTCTAAACTGCTTCTGTTCAGATATGTCGATATATGAATATAAGACTTCTAACATATTATATGGTAGTAAACAACACTTGTTTTCTAGCTTTTATTTCCATATAGTCTTTTTATTTTTCCATAGATCAACCTAGGTAAGCAGGGACCTATGTGGAAGGGAGATTATAATTTCTTTTCCTCCTTTGTTTTCTTCTGTTTTTAGTTTTCATTGCAGTCTCATGTCACTCTCAAGTGGTCTGCACAATCTGACTACAAGGTAGGTACACAGTCATTTCGAAATCAAAAGGATTTTTTTTTGATCAACAGATGTGAAGTTTACAGCACATTCAATTGGACTGTAATATGATTTAAAATACAAACTTGCATGTGTGTTTACATCCAGAAAAGTAAAATTTGCCTTGCAGGTATAGCTGCGATCAGAAAATGTAGTTTTAAAAGCTGGGTACTGATATCTTTGCTTTTTAGAAAGCTGTATATATAGTTCATGCTGATAAGGATTAGCATATAACCCTGTTATGAAGATGTGATGTCTTTCATGATACTAAAAAAGAATGACCAATATCGTTACTGTACTGTATTTAAGCATTTGTTGCTAGAGGCTTCAAACAGGTTGGGGCATCATTGTGTGAGAAACTGTGCAAACATAACAAAAAATAAGCTACACTATGCCCTAAGAATTACTGTAGAAAACAGCTCTCAGGGTCAAAGATGTGCCTTCCCTGTAATAAGCTGTGAGACATCTTTGTCTTTTCAGTTCAGGTGAATCAGGGATCACTCATTTTCACCTCACTTTTCTTTTGGACTTGCATGCCTGCACAGCTAATACAAAAACATTCTGTAACAAAAGACACAGATGAATCTGTGTTTTCAATAGCAGTGTGGAACAAAATACTCCTATATGAGAACTGAAAGGATCTCAGAAGGAAGTGAAAGTGTAAAACACAGTGTCCAGGAGATGCAAAAGTAAACTACACTGAAATTTCGTTCATTCAATGCCTCTGTTACTTGTATGTTTTGCCAGCAATGTACAATACTTTCTGATACTATTAAAACATTTAGATCTGTAGATATTAACAGACATTAATGTGTTTGTACAAAATACTGGAATTCTTAGCTTCATTGTCAAAACTCTTTTTATTCCTTGCCTGTGAAATTAATATATCAGAGTTCTTCAATTATGAGAATATGATAGAGCCATAAGGCTCTTTTTAGCTTTGTTTTCTGTTATTGATCATGGCCAGTTACATTTGCTAAGGGGAAGAGTCTGAGAAAAAAAGCTACTGTAGTTCTTCCTTCTTGTATTTGCTGTCAGCTTGCTGATGCAGGGACATGAACCATTGTACATAACCACAGATTATGCATGTGTACCCTGGTGAATGCCTCTTCCAGGAATGCATCTAACTGTTTCATGTTCATATGGCATACATTAATACTTATTTAAAATAAGTGGTACTGGCAAGTTTCACTGTTCTTCACACCTTTTTTTCAGATTTAAGCCTTCTGCCTGATATTTTTCCTCGAGTGGAAGCTAGTTCTTATGTTGCATCAATTATGAATCATTGCTTCATACCCACAGTCTTTGTGCCATTCAGCATTTCAGAGGTTTCTGTTACATTTTGCAGTCAGTCATTACCCTTTTGTGGTAAAAACTTCCTGTTCTTCTCAGTCTACTCCAGTTGTATTCATACAGAAGCTGCTCTCATATCTGATTATCTCCTTTATACTTTTTATAGTATGCAATCATGTAGCTCAATATTTTCACATTCCAGACAGCTTGAAATGCTTATCTTCACAGCTCTACAAACTCATGTAATTTCTTGTATTTAGCTTACCTGAAAAACAGATTATTCTGAAACATAAAGCTGTAGGAAAAAACGTTAGACAAATAATAGCACAGTGAGTTTATCTTGGCAAAGTGGCTTGGAAAGCAAAAGTGGCCAATCATGTATAACATTTTTACCCAGATTAATGTCTATAAAAATAATGAGGTGTAAATTATTAAAAACAAATATTTTAGTTAAGAGACTTTCAAATAGTAAGGAAAGGCTAGTCAGATGGGTGTTTAAATACTTGCATTGCAATTACTTTCTCTGCCAAGTTGATCTCAGAATCTCAAATTTGTTCACCCACACAGATATATATCTGATACCTCCACAGCTACACACAGCTGATACTACTGTCTGTAAGACAGCAGTGCATGTGTTTGTCATTTACAAGACTAAATAGGCATAATTTTTTATAAAGCAGAACAACTAATAATTTTATAGGTGAAAAAATATCATTTTAAATATTTTTATCTGTAAATATGTTATGAAACCTGGCCTGAAGTGATTTGGTTAAAAGATGGTGGATTTGTAATGATGATATTGCATATCATTTGCATTTCTCAAATTACAAAGGTATATTTCAAATTGTTTATTCAGAAAGCTTAGTTTTCCTGTCTAGTGATACGCTTGCCACCTATATAACACCCGATGCTCTCATTGCCTCCTCCCATAAATTAACGTAAATGTCCTCACTATGTTTCCGGCTTTTAAAATCATCATTCTCCATATTTTATAATCAAAAATATTTAGGCATCTAATTAATGTACCCCTTGAACCATGAAGTATGTCATACAATATGTAAAAGTCAGCCACCTAAGAACATCAGTGGGTTCAGACTAAGTGATTTCCCAGGTTCAACTTGTGAGTGGAAAAACAACAATCTAAGTCTGCCAAGCTGATGAAGACACGTGGCTCTTCTTCATTTTTCGACATTGTGTTGTACTTGAGACAAAACACGTCCCATGTTTTGAACCCTTTCTTGAAAAAATTCATTCTTCAGCTCACTTGCAAACTTTCCAAATGCAGTCATCCTGCTTTTGCAGAATTTAAGTTCTAACCTGTCTTTGGGGAAACCTTGCTTCTTCTTCTTGCATCACGCATCAGATAGATAGCTAGATGAGGGGAAAAAACCTTTGCTTGTCAAGGGAAACACAAAGATTCAGCAAATATTTAAATATGAGCTTAAGTACAGCCACAGACAAGCAAAAAATTGAGTGAGGTCAACTTTAAGTACTGCTGATTTGTTGCTGACTTTATGGGATTTCAGCAGGCAATTTAAGACACACTTGCACTTATTTGGAGTCAGTGGGATGTAAATCAGAGGGACCTACATATAACTTACATGTTTTGTGGGAGAAGTGTAGGCTGCCAAGTAAGATGTCCATCACGTGTTTTAACTCCCTGAACATGCTGAGTCTTAAATTTAGGCACAGAAAATCTTAAAGCACAATAACTATAAGGCATGTCTTTTTTTTTTTCTCCTTGGCTTGTTGCATCAGACTTGATCTGATGAGGAATAATTATTTTATTGTTTTCTTATATATGTTATGGTAGATGAATGTATATAGCTCATTCAAAAGACACCCTAAGATCAACAGTTTTCCATTATGTAGTATTTCCTCTATCAAACAGTCAGAGCAAAGACATGTAACTTTGCTTTACCTCGTTTGATAACTTCAGTTTGAAACACAGTTTCAATCCTAAACAGATTTTGATGCACCATGTAATGCAAGCGGAGATGCCTAAGGGCTTTATGTAAGTGTCATTAGTTTGTAAGGATTACATTTTATTGATTATTAATAAAAAGGCACCACATGAATTTTTAATTATTTCAGAGAAGAATATAAATATGCTTCTTTCTGGAGTCTCCAAAATCATATCCAGAGAGGTCTTTTACTTTTATCTGCCACTTTCAACAATAAACAGGATTAAATTATATGAATTATCCAAATTATATGATCTAATGCATCTCCAAAGTGGACTGCACTTCTGGGATTACATTGTTTTGGGAAACAAGAAAAGCAAAAGTCACTTTAGAACACACACAATTCCAGCTATTGATGAACTTCAGCTCTGCATTTCTTGCACAGAAAAAACCCATTAGTCTACACCATGTATTATGCAAGAACACGAATGTAGGAAAGTGTATAATTTTGCAGCTGTAGCATAACAACAAGAGGACATCAACATCATCAACGAAAGTAATTTCTTAAGTTATTTCTTCACAAAACAAAGATGTGTTGTTTACCACTGTAAAACAAAAGTGCTTTCCTGTAAAGATGTAGCATGGAAAAGCATCAAAGGCTAGCAATGATCTGACTGTGGGCTGAAGAGCAGTGGTAACTTTGAGCAAAAATACTTTTCTCCACGTAATTTCGTACAGAAAGATAACAGTTGTGCATTACATTTAATTCACTCTAAAATTAAACACACAAAAAAAACAAAGAAAATATCCTCTGCTAGCTGTCGGTAAAAACAACGTTAAACTCAACACTGGTAAATTCTTCCCAGCTGTATCTTTTTTGTCTAAAGCGGGAACTGTGTACTATCTGGTGGGATATAAAGGAGGCACATCCACACCCCGATGCACATCTGACACTAGGGAATGCCAAAGAGATTCTACTTTGCTATCTAGTCAAGGAGGCAGGGAAGATCCGTTTTCTCTCCTCGATGACTGAGGGCAGTGTAGTTCTTCTCTGAGAGTCATGGCAGTTAAGGCATCTCTCTTTTGTGATGGTCATACTCTTCCAATCATGCTTTTCCTGCCAAGAAAGAGGAAGAAAACATAAAAAACTTAGAACTTGCACAGAAACTGTTACACCTACCGTAGCTGTTCCTCCCCTTCCAGCACCTTAATTAGACCTTTCAGAAACTGAATTATTTCTGAAAATTCATTATTATGTAATATCTTTGCTTTAAAGGAAAACATTTTTGTTGGACAAAGAGGCTTTCTCTTTTCTGTTCATTTATGATAGGGCAATTAAACTTCACTAGAAGCTTCTTTAATAATTACACAGAGCAAAGAGAAAACCTTAATTAAATTTTAATGGAGAGTGCAATTGTGCTGATTAGGATAATAGTGGTCATTATACACTATCACAAGACTTCTTGTTTATATTGTATGTTGCTAGTACCACGAAGCTTATCTCAAAGTTTGTATTTATCTTAATTTGGTAATCTCTGCTGTTATTAATTGCAAACTCCATTTACACTCTTTACACCTCATCACTACTGTAATATCATTACATGTTCCTCAAATAGGTACATTTCTATGAATGACAACAACCTTTCTGTGATGTACCTAAGTATTTTTCTCATGTAGATTCTAGGAGCCTGGTGACCAAAAGTAGATTGGACTTTAGACTTGAGTAAACTAAGTGCACAAAATATTGACGTGGACTTTGTCTAAAAGCTTTGCTTGCTCTCTTTTGGTAAACTGACCAGATACCTTATAAAGTGGGCTGCAGGGCTTGTATTGAACTCTTTTTCTGTGACCATCGTTGAAATACCTTTGAGGCTGGCAGAAATAATTTGAGCATAGGGCCTTGTACTGAGAGACGTTTCGACACTTAAAGACATGGCTAAGCCCCCAGAGTTGTAGTGCACAATACATCTGGTGTGTTGTGATTCTCAACAACTAAGAACCTGAGCCGTACGAGTTATTCATGAGGTGAGTTAGTTGAGAGATGATGAAAGTCCAGATGTAGTCAATAGGAAAAGCTAAACACAAGTCATTTGCAAAGGTCTGTAATGCTGACCTATGCATTTGGTCTCGCCATACCCTTCAGATGTATAGAGCCAGACTTTCTGGAATAGTAACAGCAGTCTCATAAATGAGAAACATGATGAGTCACATTACACAGGACACTAGGCTGCCTTCCTGTGATAGTGTTCTTACATAAAAGCAAGATCAGGTGTATAAGGTCAACAGGAGAACAAGCAAAGCAGAGAGTCATTCAAAAACTCCCAGTGACAATGCACCCTGGGGAGAAAAGAATTTTGTAGCCTGGTGGTAACATCTCTGTGGCAGCACAACCTCTGGGAAAAACAAGAAAATAAAATCCAGGAATTCAACCTCTTGTATGAGGGTGTAAACCTCTGACATTAGCTGTAAACACTCACCTACAGACTAACACAGTGTGGAAAATGAATACAGCGTCCTCTTTTGTTGCAAGGCTTTGTCTGCTGCCTTGAGGTTCTGGGAGTCCAAGCACTTTATACAGAGACTTAGATCACGTTCAGGTTTCCACATTGCCCACCTGAGCACCAAAAATTCATGGAGTTAGAATCTGAGCATTAAAATGTAAGAGAGCAACACACATTGCTTATTTTCACATCTAAATGGAAAAAAAAGGAATCCAGGATGACGCTGTAACGTTGCAGGTGGCTTTGGGTAAATAAGTATGTAGGCATCAGTGCTGTATGAAGGGGCTCTGCAGGATATCTGGAGGGCATTGAGTCTTAGCTTACTTTTTGTATCAGTGTCAAGGTAGGACACTATCTCCTCCACCTTCCCTTTCCCTTGTGGACCTCCTGTGTACACTGACAGGTAGCCTGGTCAACACTTCCTGTATACCCCGAAACTAACCATCAGTGGCAACCCAACTGTTATTTTGTCTTCATTCACAAGGTGGGCAACGCCACAAGTTATGGTATCACAGCACCCACTCAGAAGAACTGTTGGGTTCCTTGTCCTGCTGCGTCATTAGAATATCAGTCAGTCTCAGTTGCCTCCATCTTCACTGCAATAACCTTTCTGATGGGCACCCTGAAGACCACTGCTTGCTGGCTTACATAGAAGTGGTGTCCACCTGGGGTAAGGGTGTATAATTTTATATTGAGGTAAGGGTAAATTACAAAATCAGTCTGAGATTTAATGCGCTGACGAACACATTCATGCTCTAAGGTGACTGAAGGCAAACAGCTTTGCAGTGTCAATGACTAGCTGCAACTCTCAGTCCCACACGTAGGATGCGATCCTCCAAAGGAAGGAAGTGTCAGTTAGCAGGAACAGAAACAGATGATTTGGGATGAACGAAGGGCTCAGCCTTTGTAATTTAGTATTTCAGACTTCAATGACAAAGGTACAGAGGACCACTTTGGGTCTTTATTAAAGGACGTCTAAAGAAATAATGAACAGTGAAGAAGTGACATGATCAATAGATTAGCTCCAGTTTACATTTGTTATAATTCTCACCTAATTGCTTGCTTGGGTCTCCCCATGGCCTTAATTGCATACTGGTATGTCACCTTTGAACTCTGCTCTGTTAATTTTAATTGTAAACAATGGATTGTCTTTGAAATATTTCCTCCAGTTTTCCTTCTTTTGTGTCAGAACTGAACCTATGCCCCCCTGACGTATTAAAAAAAGAAAATGTTTTCTCCCTGCTGCACCTGAAGACTGACTTGAACTCACAATTCAAAAGTTTCTTATGGCTGGACTATTAACACCGGCCCAAGAAGCATCATCACTTTTTACAATAAGCAGGAAAGGTGACTCATCAAGTAAGGCATCGGTTTAATATGCCCATATACCTGTGAGCACACGCACACCCTATGTTCAAAATAATTCAAAAAGCCAGGGCTGAGAGGAGCTCTCTCAACTGTACAGTAAATATTGCAGAATTTGTGTATGAAGCTTTTTTTCAACATTGCCTGCAGTTACAGAAATGTTGCACCAGTAAGGTCCTTCAACTTGTTCCGAGTTAGGAACAGATATTTGTATCCACTGGGTAACATTTGCTTTTATTCCTTCGTATGTCATATAGAGCCATTAATCTTTCTAGCAGCCTCTCTACCTCATAGGAGATGTAGGGCAATGATAATGTTTTATGTGTGTAATTAATCCTGTGGCAGATGCATAGTTTCCAAGACTACTGCCATTAGGGTATTGACAGGATTCAGAACAAATATTCGGGCACTGAGTTAGTAATGATTTTAAAATTATAATATCCGGTTACTCATAAACACAGAATACTCAAACCTTAAGTTTTACATAAGTGTTATTATTTGTAAAGGCCTTCAGAGAAGTAGTGAGGAGGGTTTTATATTCTTAATGATGCTGTTGAACATGCAGCACACAATTAACATAGCAGCTGGGTGTGCATAATTCCTCAGTTCCCCTCCACTCTGTGATAGTCACCATTTGTGAAGTGAGAAGGGTAATTTATAGTGGAAATAAAGGTTATCCAGGGAAAACAAATGATGCCAGGCAGTCTGCATATACCTTTAAAGGTTTGCTTTTAAAATTATGCTCTCTCTCATTCCTTCTAAAAAGACCTCCTTAGCTGGATTCTTGGCAAAGGGACAAATTCAATTACATATCTTGACAAAACTGAGGAAGTAAAAATCCCTTAATTTTCTTTCACAAGGCAACCACTTTTCAATGCATATGGATCTTCAGCTGAGGATGGGCAGTGCTGTTATTTTTCCATGTTTTGATGGTTTTTCCTCTACTAACTTTTTGTTATCTGTTACTGTGTTATTCCTTATTCTGCTGGGAGGTGGGTGTGCTGGTAAGCCCCACAGATTTGAAGGCTACACTTTATACAGATGTGATTTTTCACTCTCTTTTAAAACAGTATATGCTTCCTAAAATGCATAGAAGAGTCAACTGGCGGCAGTGCTTCTTAATTTCAAATCATATAGCATATATGCAGCTGATAGACTTCCTTATGGAGCAGAGAAACAGATTTTATATTTAGTTTGAACTATCTTGATTCTCTAATTTGGTGGGAACAATGAATGTATTAATCAACTAGTTCTCATTTTGGCGGTACTCTGTCAGACTTGCTCCCCAGAAAGAAAAGTGGACCAATACAAGAAAGATAGAATTTACCCGCAACAGCTCCACAGTATGGTTATTAAAACTGATAAATAGATATAAATCCTGTACTTTCTGCTTCAGATAGAGGTTTTGCAGAAACTGCTGCATAGTAGGGGAGAAATAGGTCTGCAGTGTTTGCTTTCCAATTCTCTAATCCAGATGAACAAAACTGATGAAGGGAATCAACAACTTCTCATGTTAAGAAGACAAATTAGGGAAAGGGACTGTTCACTGGAGCAAGCTTTACAAAACTCTTGTGCATCTTAAACACAGCTCACCCTCAACTTTCATCTGTGCAGCGCTGTGTAACTTCTTCACACTTGAAACTGAAAACACCTAGACATCTACAGGACTTGGCAGACCACCTGTCATATGCCATGTGTGACAAAGATGAGTTGAAAGGAATTTCCGCCCCGCTGTGAGCTATCTCTACATCTGCTTTCTGCAGTACAGCCACGATTCACTTCAAACTTCCCACTTCTTGGCTCCTTCATTGCCCTAAAAACCCTGTCCATAGTATTCTGTTGCCATCGGTCCATTTTCATCTCCTGCTCTGCCTCTATGTCATTAGCTCACATGCAGAGATAGCAGAAGTGTGGATGGCTCTGTGAACACGAGTTAGCTTCAACCACTTGCATACTGATGTTCCCCAAAAAGATGCATTTGACTTTGGTGACTGAATTCTTTGGGTCTGCTTAGGAAGTATGAATTAGGTAGGGTTTCTACTCATTTTAGCTGTCCTCTGTCACTGCTCTGTGTGAGGACTTTTTGACCTATTTCTTTGCAATAGTCTCTAAGCTGTTTTGCAGGGCGAGGAACTGGATTGTCAACATTATTCACAGACTCAATTCAGGATGAACGTGGTTTCAGTAGTTCCCCCAAAAGCCACATATTAATCTTGGAGACACTGGGAATATATAGCCAGTTTCATCATCTGTGCTAGATGTGCTTATCTGCCCTCTGATATTTGCCTCACTTGTCACATTTATTGAAGAGGGATTTTTCACTTTCACTTTTCCTTCTGCAGAAGCAGTAGCAACAACTTGCTACATGATTTCCCACATGCTAAAATAAAAAAAAGTTCACATCACCTAAATTAATGTTTAATGGGGAATTCAGTTTAGCAAAAAAGTTATACTCATTTGAATGTAAGTACACTTTATTATTGTTTGATTACCTTTCATTTATACAAAGTATGTTTGATTCTATATTTCCATTTTTTTCCACCAAGTCTATAGAAATATATGAGTTCTGCATTTAATATTGAATTTTTGTTAACAGCATAAATAACTGTAGGGATTTTTTTTAATATTAAAATGGTGAAAGAAAAGATAATATACGTGTTGTCAGAAATCTTTGGAACGCCTGAATTCTGTGATTAATATCTGTGAATCTGTGAGTAGCTGCTTGCCAATTTGTTCCAATTAAAATCTGAAAGAGAAGGTTATTCATTATAAATAGCACAATTATTATGTACACTGCTCCTTTGTTTTTTTTTTTTTAGGCTGGAATGAAGCTAGTTTCTTCATTACAGAAACAGTATGTAGCAAGGTTGAAGTTGGTGTCACGGTTTATCCTGCATAAACCATTGCGTTTAAAAAAAAATCCAGATTAGCCCCCTGTTCTGTTTTTACCCACATAAAGAAATAAGAAAGACTTAAATAAGAAGGTCATACCAAGGGTCTGTTCAGCCCAGTAACAAACAGGAGTTAGTACGAGGTGCTTTAGAGTGGGATACAGCAGAGTGAAGCATTATGGACCTACGGCATAGTGTAGGTCCTAGTTCTTGGCAATCCATGGGTTAGAGACTCTCTGAGTTGGAAGCTGAATCAAAAGACCCTTTTTTAATAGCCATTGAGTAGCCTAATTCCATGAATTTGTCAAATCTCTCCTTAAATCCACTTAGACTCAAGGCCTTCACAGTCTTCTGTAGAAATTAGCAGGACAATGTTAATTATATGTGGTATGGAGAAAGAAAGTTATTCTTGTTTCTTCTAAATTTGTTGCCTAGGATTTCCATTAAATGCTCCCTGCTCCTGGTATTACAAGGAAGAGCACGGAAACATATCCTTTTCACCCTTTCAGTACTGCTTATTCTCTTATAGATATCTGTCCATCATATTTCTCTGGAGTTGTTTCTTATTCTACAGAACCTTCCAAGCCAATTTAGTTTCTTCATTTGAAAATCATTCCATATGTCTGAGAATTCCTGGTGTCCCTTCTGCATTTTCCTGCAAATCCTATTCAGATAAGGTGACCAGATCTATATTTAGGAATCAAGATTAATGTTTTTCAGTGTACTCAAGGATTTATACAGTAGCATAATGATACTCTCTGTTTTGCTCTGTTCTTCATATGCTATTGTCCCTTTTGCCTGGTTGGTAGTTCATCATGTTCATATCTGATTTCTTTGGAAGTCATGAGTTAATGCTGCCAACAAGGCTACAGAAAGGGGATAAGTTTGCGTGAGAGAAGTGTTCACCTTCCTGACCCTTCAGAGATGCCTAATGGAGCATCTGAATGCCTGTACTCCATCAGCTGCTGGGATTGCTCCCCAAATTACAGTGTCAATCACGTCTCTTTTAGAGCAAACCAACAAAGGGGCTGCAAGTCTGTAATCATGGTATAAATGGAAGCAGGTGGAAGAAGCCAGCAGAGAAGTGAAAACAAGCTGCAGAAACCAAGCACTATCCTGGATCAAGACTGATTCAAGGTGGTTCAGCTTAATAATTTGCTCCTGTTTCCCCTGTTGATTTCCTAAAAGCAGGTTTTATTAACCATTCAACCTAAGCAGTTCTGTAGACATGTCATGCGATGGACCCAACCAGTGAACATTTAGGATTTTCTCCTGAGTGAAAGAATGAAAATAATCTGTTTTGCTTTTCTGCTATGATTTTTATTTTTCTTTCTCACCTCAATCACAGACCAGTTCCACTAGCTCTCTAGCCATTTTCCTGGTTCTCAGGCACTTAAATATATTTCATTTCAAGCCTTTTTGCTTTTAATGATTTACTCTTCAAAATCCTTTGTAACTCCTTTTATTTCAGTTTCAAATTGTACTTGTCAGAGCCAATATTATTTTCTATTTTTCTTTTTTTTTTGGGTATTGCTTCTACATTCTTTTCAGGAAGGATACCTTTTTAATTGCCTCCTTTTCAACTTCAGTCTCTTAACTGGGAAAAAATACTTTTAAAATACCATTTATGTGGGGAGAGGGTGCATTTTGGTATTTGTAGTATTAGTGTCACTGTTTTGAATTTTTTGCTCACAAGTTTGGAAATAGGGATATCGCAAACTCTTTTCTCTAGCTCAAACCTCTGTTAATTCTGTTAGTTCAGTTCATTTTAGGACCCTTGCATTCTCTCATGTTGCTTGACCTGAAAGCATACACTTAAATTACTACGAGACGTGGTCTACAACGGAAAAAAGAGAAATCTAAGGAGTCAAGTGAAAATCAAGTTGTGTTCAGTTAGGCATCGCTGACAAATAACCTGGATAAAAAAGGAGATAACTATAACAGTTCATATGCAGACTATTAGTAATTTTGTGCTTAATTTTAGCACAGAAGGAATTCTTAAATATAAAATTCTACTACTTTCAAAAACGGAATATGCAAAGAAAATTCAAAAAATTATGCAGAAATGTAATAGGATACTTGCCATATGGTCCAGGCTAAGAAACAGTTGACATTTGTAGATCCTCTGTATTCCTCCAGTAAATCCAGGTATACTTTTCTTTTAAGTAGTTTAGTAAAATACACTGACAACTGGGTTATAACTAATTGCATGACATGGTTTATTTGGAATCTATCGTCAGATTTTTGCCATACACATTTGCCAGTCCTATCAATCATTTCCAACATGAAAGACACATTGTTTAACTCCTACCCAGCTGCACAGATTTTCATGTTACTAATTTGAATTCTATACAGTGTATGATCTTACCGTAAGAACCGTCCAATGCAGTATATTTCTTCCTCTTGGCAGTGTTTATAGTTGTAAGAGAGGAACTAGTGTAATTTTTTGCAAATTGACATAATATCTGTTTATGATGTCTCATTAGCACATGCTGAACCCATTTGTACTATCACCTGCTTTTAAACTAGATCCACGAACTGTGGAGAAACGTTGGCTATTGCAGCATGTCAAGATATAATACGTCTTTATGCATTCTCTCTTCCAGGAGTGCTGGGCCAGACAAATGCCTAAGAAATTCCAGGCTATTAAGCAGATTTCAGATTTGCTTTGTGAAAATCCCTGTCATGCAATAAACCATGCATTGAATAAACTGTGAGTAAAAATAGCTTTGTTATGCTTTTAAGCTTCTGGCATATCTTACCAAAATATGTGGAGCTAAGGCAAAATGGCTCTTCAGTTTTAGGGAGATCTCCTACTGCTGACCAAGTAACAATGGCAGTAGCAGTGTTGTCTCACAGACTGAATTTTTATCACTGTATCATCCACCATTACTCAGAGCAGATGCTCCTTGTTTTATGCCAAAACGCACTAAATTCGTGCCAGTGACATCCATATGAAACAGTTTAACCCACAGTTAATCTAGTACACTATGTGGTCCCTGTTTCCTTGTGCTTTCAGGACTGTCACTGCATACAAAAATAAAATATTAGATAATGCTCTTTCAACAAAAACAACTGTAATTAAAACCCCATCAGAATGACAGTCCACAAAAAACAAAATATGGAGAGGAAGTGTAGGGTTTTTTTCATGGTGAAAACTGCTGTGGGATTAATGCCAGCAATACTCATAGTGTTAATACATAGAGTAGCCTTTGCACAGTTAATATGTACTGGTCTATATTAATGTAAATTAATTGACAGAAATTTACTGCCTCTGGTCAAAATTGAACAAGGCCTAGAGAAAATATCTTTGAATTATTTATTTTTTTTCATCACTCATTTATTGTTTCAGCAAATATCTGATTTCTTTTTGTTTAGAAAATAATTTTTCCCAGAAAAAAAAAAAGCACTATGTAACACAAATGCTTAAAATAAGTCATTTGGGGGTTGATTCAAAGCCCTTTGAAGTCAATGAGAGGTTGCCATTTACATCAGTAGCTTTTGAATCAGATCCTCTAAGGGATAGATATAATAAAAGCTGATGACAGAGAAGAAGGTTAAAGCTAAAAGGTAGATAAAAGTAGATGAAAGGAGGAAAAATTGCCACACTCACCCAGCTTCATACCATTTGCGGCGAATTCATGAGGATATTTAACCACTTAAACTAAACAAGAGTTTCTTTTTATCATGATCTATTAAATGATAGGGAGAATATACAAACAGTGTCCTAGATTTCCAATGGAGGTAGGCTCCCAAATAGGGCTGTGTGATGTTCAAAAGTGTTGTGCTTATGGAGGCTGCCATTGACGTCAGAGACAGTAAAGGCTTCGCTGAAACACACATGAGATGCTTAGTGTCTTTCATGGGTGGGTCTTTTCTTGATAATCTCTGTTTAGCCAAGAAGTGTGATGCCAAAGAGCTACAACATCACAACTGAAAAGACAATTTGAATACCCTTTCAAACACTATTCTCTTTTTATGGCTAGGTCTTTTCTTCTTGAAAGCTCCTCCTTTCAAATTCTTTCCTTTAAGCACATTTTGGCTGGGTGTTTTTTTTAGCGGAAACATTTTCTCATCCATTTCTGTCGTTCTGTAGCATTCATTCTTCAGCCCTGTATTTTAAGTATGCATTTTTGTGCTGGAACAAGCTGAAGTTTAACCAAACAGAAAGTAATTTTTTCAATCATAGCTGATATTTTTAATATTAATATGCATTTATGGAAATACATGATGGTGGAAGGCATCTCATTAATATCAGCACAATCTTTGTCAAGGTAATTTTGAGATACTATTTTCTGAGCTATGTGATTAAAACAGCATGCACACTTCCTGTAACATTTACCTATATTTTCCTGAAATACATACTTTGTCCAGATGAGAAGTTACATGACCCCCTCCAGTTTTAGGCCAGGTCAAATACTCAGTCTACTGAAAAACCACACATGGATAGTATTAGCATGGTCAAATACATGCTGCTAACTTTGAATATCTGGTTCACTTGAATGTTCTGAATTTTCATATTTGCATCAACAAGGAAGTTTATGTTCAGTTCCTAAGAAACACTTCTTTTTCTTTTCTTAAGCAATACACCTTAAACTCCCTTCAACTAAGCCCACAAATATTTAACATTTATGTCTTTCCTCAGATTTTTCTACTAGCCCGTTCAGAATTTTCAAATAACTATAAATCATACAATACACCCAGTTGCATATAGTATGCTATAATCCGAGTAACTTGAGGTTGGGTTTATATCAAAAGCTAACATTCTAGTCTTTACTTTCATGATTTATTACATCAAAGCTGCAAAAAAATGGCAGTAAGTGAAACTAGGACTAGGACTACCTCATACAGTCCACTGTGAACACATGTACCTGAAACAAATGAAATGATAAAAATTTTCCCCAAGCAGTGCCAAGTACTCGTGAACATTTAGTGAGCAGAAGCATTGACATATTTAGCACTGTGTGCTAGGGAACTGGGCAGGCTTGCCATCCCTACATCCTTAGATGCAAAGAAAGAATCTGACAGTGTAGTACTGAAGTATTTTATATTCTGAAAGATTTATATTTTTTATCCAGCCTTCATGGTTATATGACATAGCGGGTCCAAAGGAGACCACAAAAATGATCAGAATGCTGGAACACTTCTCCTGTGAGGAAAGCCTGAGAGAGCTGGAGCTGTTCAGCCTGGAGAAGAGAAGGCTGCTGGCAGACCTTAGAGCACCCTTACAGTGTCTGAAGGGGTCGCACATGAGAGCTGAAGAGGGAGTTTTTACAAGGACATATAGTGATAGGACAAGGGGTAACAGCTTTGAATTAAAAGAGGGCAGATTTAGATTAGATATTAGGAAGAAATTCTTCACCGTGAGGGTGGTGAAACACTGGCACAGGTTGCCCAGAGAATCTGTGGCTGCCCCCTCCCTGGAAGTGTTCAAGGCCAGGTTGGATGGGGCTTTGAGCAACCCAGTCTAGTGGAAGATGTCCCTGCTCATGGCAGGGCAGTTGGAAACAGATGATCTGTAAGGTCTCTTCCAACCCAAACCATTCTATGATCCTACAATTTATTTACAATCAAGGTACTATGAGTCAAAGAGAAGAGGTATAGTTCAATCCAGCCTTTATTTTTATGGATGAAGTTCCAGTTGAATTAGCTTATGTTCTCTAAAGTGAGCAATAAGCGTCAATTAATGCCCAGTAATAAATTTGGCATAAATGTGGACCCATCACTTTTGGTTGTACGAAAACCATGAAAATCCATCTTTTGTAGTAAGACGTAATTGATTTATAGAGGGGACTCATTCAGGTAGCGAGAAACATTTATTAATGAGATTAAATACTTCTGCTAATTAAGAATCCTGGGCACTTTTTCCAAAGATATAATGAACATTCTGGAAGGTTTTCCTCCATTCTAAAGATGTAAAATCAAGAAGACCTTTTTTTTTTTCACTTTGAGTTTTGCTTTACTGTAAAGAACTTTCATCCTGAATGATAAAACTGGTCAAATGGAAAAGATTTTTTAAATTTCTTGCAATTTTTCCCTGGCTTCAGTTATCAAAACTATAAATTACAATGCATAATCATATTTTCCAAATACTAAACATTCTGGCAGAAATTAATACTGATAAAATGAAATAGTATAATGGTTCATTAAAAATTATTGAACAGGATCTTTCATTGTGTTTCTCTAAGCAATAAATACACATATCTATTCTCTGAAAATATACATTCTCAGCAGCATGTATAGAATTCATACCAAGGGTATAGTGAAATGGGGAGGGGAGATAAAATCATATTTGGGTATTTTTTCTCTCTGTGGTATTATGTGCAAGGGTTTCAATAGATTAAAACCTGCTCTTGTGTTAACATAATGAACCAAGCGGTGTACATCTCAGTAAAAGGGATATTTTGAGATGCATGTTTAGTGATTTTTGGAACCGTGAAAGTTTTGTCATTGCATGATAATGATTTCTTTTGGTTGGGTTTTTTCTTTTCACATGAGTAGCTTTGGTTTTCTGAGATCAGTCAAGTGTATGATGTAAGCTTACCACGCCGGAATTGTGCAGTCTGCCATTTGCTGCTTTTTTTTTATGCTGTGTCACTTCCTCTGCAGTATACTCATAATTATAGAAATGTCATTGTATCCTAGTACCTTTCAGAAACCTTCAGATGTAGACAGAGTTAACCTGGAATTTTGAAAGCAACAATAGCAGCTGAACTAAAATTATTACAAGGTATTTTAATCATTCATATGAGAACTGTTAAATTACAAATGGTCCAAGTGATAGAAACTTCCCCACAAATGTTTAGCAACCTAACTGCTAAGGAATGAAAAAGTTGCTTCTTAAAAGATTTTCCTTGCTATTAAATTCAAAACCGAGGTCTTTTGGTGACAAAATGTGAGGAAGACTGTTCTTCATATAATCAAACTCTGGGTGCCAGGTGACTGCAGATTTATAGTCTCAGGATAGCTAAATTTTTTCCATGGTGGAGGTCAAGGAGCCCAGAGGCCATGTGACTGTGGTAAGCAGGGCTCAACACAAACATGTGGCTCTGAGTCTCTGCTCATGCCCCAAAACCTTCTGCTTGTTCTTTGGCTGGCCCACATGAAGGGGAGTGGGCCCAGCCTGGAGGTGCCATGGCTCTTGGATGGCGACTCATGAATCATGGACTCACATAGTGGGGAAGGGATGTGGAGAAGTTGTCTGGGCCCACCTCCTCCTTAGAGGTGGTCTTGTTAGATCAGGTTGCTTGGGGCTGTGACCAGTGAAGTTTTGACTCAGTTCCCTCAGCCTCTCCTGGCATGCTAAGTGTTCCAGCCCCCTGACCACCTTGGTGGACCTCCTTTGGACTTGCTCCAGTGTGCCCACATCTGTCCTTCACTAGGGAACCAAAACAGGACACTGCCCTCCAGGTGTGGTCTCACAAGTGGTACCCCACAGTTGAACAGTTACATAGTATGTCCAGCCCCACTTCTTTCTCCTCCTACTGAGATGCAACAACTCAGAAATCTAGGGACTCAGTTCCATTGCCTACATACATGTGCCCTGCGCTGTTAAAAGATGGCCATCCTCAGACCTTTGTGTGTCTGAGATACCTGCCAGCTTCATGGATAGGTGATGCCAGAGCTTGGGAAGCCTGTGGCTTTCTGAAGTAGTAGTGGGAACTGGGCTCGAAGGTGCTTCAGAAGACACTAATGTCAATGTGGAGGCAGCTGAATCCTTCCTGCGGTGCCTGATTGTACAGAGCCACTGCAGGGGATGCTCAGATTCTGGATGTCAGGAGCTGCCCTAGCAACTTTCCCTGTCTCTTTCAAGGCAAAGTTGATGGCCTCCAAAAAGTCATCCTGTGGCACACATCTGGCCACCCGTTTGGTTTACAAGGTGCTTTTTGTTGTGTATTTTATCAGTCCATCTATCTGAAACACTCCTCACCTCCACAAACTTTGGTGCTTGTCCATTCTTTATTTGCTGATAGCTACACTATTCCTGTCTGTCATCAACACCAAAATGTGGTGATTTGGAGCTCTGGGTTACAACTGTGGCAGGTAGCTGTATTTAGTGCAGGGTATGTGTGTTGGGTATGTTTCTACATATACTTCTGAGACGTAAAACTGCCAGGTGGGAGCTGAGAAAGGAAATTTGCAGTTAGAGTAATAAGGAGCAAAAGACATTTAATATAATGCTGTAATTCTGCCAATTCAATTGAATTTAAAAGCAGACTAGGAATCTAGGATAATGAAGTTCCTAGAACTCGTGTGAAAACTGGCAGCTGGGTAGAGGACAGAAATACTCCCAGTGCCCCTGTAAAGCGGAGGAGTGGCCGTACCCAGCCATTGCGACGCTGTCTGACAGCAGCTGGACGGCCAGTGGCTGTGTGAGGGGCTACCGAGGAGCCTGCCCCCGCCTGCAAGGGCGTCGAGGCCCGCAGAGATGCAACGCTGATGAGACTGATGGTGCTGAGCAGGATAAAGCATGCTGCTCTGTAGAAAACCTAGTTTCATTAATTCTTCTCTTCAGTGAAAACCACTCTTTTTAAACAGCAGTAGCAACCCACCGGCAAGCTCATGGTACTAACAAAAATGTGGGACTTAATTACTCTATTTGTCTAAATGCCTTCACCTCTAGCCCTTCCTTTTCCTGCCAATTTAGATCGACACTTTTAAAGCCAGAGCTTGTCGTACTGTGGGACCTTTGCAATTATTAAGAGCATTTGCTAAGGCAAATTGCGAAGGTCCCACAGCATGACACAAAAACGATGACTACTGTTTAGTACAGAGTGACGGATTCAGAGCACAAAATAACCCTGATGAGTATGAGAGATGGATTTGGTAGCTGATCTGGAGCTATCAAAATTGGCTCTGCACCACAGATATGCAGAACATCAAACTGAATATTCAGCAACGGAAACCAGTATGGTATCAACACAGGGGCTGACAGCATGTGTTAGACCCCACAATTAGCTACCTACAATTAAAATGCAAGTGATACTTGATGCTACAACAAGCTAAGACTATTTAGAGATCAGTCAAGTGGGGGGAGTTTGTGGCAGGGAGGACAGGGCTCTTGCCACAGCTCTGGAAAAAACTGGAGGTTTTGTGTTCGGTGGTAGGGCCTACCTGATTTTATTTTCTGCAGGGTCGGCTCCCCAGCCCAGGGTCATCTTGCACCCTTGCTGTCTCCTGTGATGACACTAAAATGAGTGACTGACAACAGGAGAAGACTCAGCTTTCTATGACTTCATTGCTGCTGAAGACATTGTTGTGAGATCGTAGCTTTAGTTTCCACTGTGTGACCATTTGGGTTAATCCAGAGATCACCATCTTTGAGGAAGGCTTTGCAATTAGCAGCAATGGCTCCCAACAGCCTAAGGGGGTTATGCAGACTAGTACCGAATGCCAAAACCCATTTTTCAAATAATCTCAAAACCATTTTCAGCCAGTCCTTCGAAAGTTCAAGCACAC
Organism: Opisthocomus hoazin; assembly: GCF_030867145.1. Taxonomy (NCBI): domain Eukaryota; kingdom Metazoa; phylum Chordata; class Aves; order Opisthocomiformes; family Opisthocomidae; genus Opisthocomus; species Opisthocomus hoazin. Next base: position 17,623,784 of record NC_134454.1, on the reverse strand, counting down.
TCTCTTGAATCCAGTGTAGCTTAGGGCTAAGGAGACTTCTGCCTTGCCATTTCTCTGCTCCCTGACCTGTCTTCAGAAATATCTTCCCATGGCATACTCACTGGGGATACCACATCATGCTCGTTTGGCTTTCTGACAACACCAAAACAGTCCTAGACACTTCTATTTTCCTGATCAGTAGTACTGTACCTCCAAGCAAGCTGTATTGCACTACAAGCTGGTCTCTGCCATAAAAATGCACACATGACATATAAATACATATACATATATTCATTTATATTCTCAGCACAGAGGGCGAAATAATTCTGCATCATGTACATTTTTGTGCTGTTAAGGCATGCTGTTGCTTTGCAAGCAAACCAGTAGGTCTGTCATTTGCTGATGACATTGCACAAACTGCTTATAATTCAGTGTTAGCTTATCAGCCGTCCAATCTCCCACTCCAGGGGATGTGTCAACTATCAAAAGGAGTGGAGGAGGTGTGCTGAATCTTAATGGCTTCTATTTCATCAGACTCACTTTCTTAAGGGCATTTAATCAATGAAGACAAGTAGTAGGCAGATTTTTAAATAAATGTGTCACTTTAGGTTAATCCGCAGTACAGTTGAATGTATTTGTTTATGCGATTCCCCGAATATGTTCCTCTGCTGCTCTGCTGAATTGATAATCTGTAAATCAAAACATCTTACAAGTAGTTTTAAACTAGCCTTGAGCAATAACTTCATTTGACCTACTGGTATCTAAACCATCCAGAAGTTTCAGATCCAAGGGTGTTTAATGTCAGTGTTTCATATTCAGCAGAAATTCAAGCAAGCCTTTAGTTCAGTGAATTAAATTGGGGTTTGGTCATTGCAGATTTATAGAAATATTTTTGTAGATTGTTTTTATTTGACTGTGTTTTCTTTTTCTTTTTTTTTCTTTTTTTGAAGCAGTCTTTTCAGAAAAAGAAAAACCTAATGCAAGAGTGGGAAAAAAGCATTTGCAATATTTCAGCATTGCCTCTTAGCATTTTTTATTACTAATTATTTAACAATTATTGCAACCATATGGTAGGATAACATACATAACTTAAAAAATCCTATTTACTTTTAAAACAGTAAAAACACAGAAACAGATAAAATGGGTTGTATGGATATGTAGATACATTTGTTTGTGCCTGTGCAGGTGATAAGAAGCTACTCATGAGTTCTGATTTACTACTTTAACTCCCTGTTAATTAAAACACTGAAACTGTTTATCCTTCCTGCTCAGATATGAAACAAAGATTAACAGAAAATTCATGAGGGAAAAAGGGTCATGCATTAGTGTACATTAATCATGTTTAGTCCATTGTAAAACGGATCCATATTAGCCACTGTTACAATGATACCAATATATATGCGAGTTCAGAGAGTGGACAACTGACAAACTAGTGGGAAAAAACAGCTAGCCCATCTATACTTGAGACTTGCACTGATACAAAATATTGGCAAAGCTGCTTTGATTTACACTGATATGAACAAGATTATAATCAGGCCTAACAGCTAGACTGAGTGCTATTTATGTTACTCAGCTGTGAGAACATGTAAGACTTGACTGTGTAGTTAAACCCCCCTTGGAGATCAGTGCTAGTTTTACGTGCATAATGACCACAGTGCTGTACTGTAATAGTGTAGAAATTATTCTGTGCTATAACAGAAAACTTTTACCTATACCCATTTATTTAGGTCTTTGGTGGAAATGCTCTGCAGATCAAATGTATGACATTGCAAAGGACATCTGTGATTACAAGAGGCTGATTGTGTTATGTAATATAAAACATTTGAGCATGGGCATCCAACCAGAATATGACTTTCTAGTTCACTTGAGGAGTAATTAGATCGTTGAAAGCACACCACGTGCAGAGTAGAGAAATGAAAGAAAACGCATCTACAGATCTCATAGACAAAACAGAAAATAGGGCTAGGGAGGTGTTACAGGTGGTCTCAGAAATGCCCTTACAATTTTAAGGGTGATTCTCACATGACCTTAGCCTGTCACCACTGCTCTATTTCCAAGCTATGCAGCCCTAGCATTGTAAATGCTCTTATAAACATACATATAATGAGTACTTTCAAATATATATTCATGTGCCAATTTGTATCACAATTTAGCTCCTCTCCATTCCAGATAAATTAAACTCATTCCTGTGCTACTTTAGTCCTACAGTTAGTAGGACTGTACATTGTCCTACTGGCAATGTACAATTAGCTTCCTGAGACTGTAATCTATTTTGCTCTCCTACCTTGCAGGAGGCTTTGAAGACACCAGGTAAAAAACACCTCATCTTTTAAGAAGGATCTTTAATATGGATCTGAATGCCATGTAAATCAAACGATTCTGTAAACTGTGTCTCAACCTCTTTAAACATATTTCCATGTTAGCTTTAACATCATTATGTCCCATTGTGATGAAAATGGACTTTCTGTATCCTGTGATAATGAAAATAGCCACTTTATGCAGTTTCTGTCTGCAATTATCCAGGCTTTTCTCAGACTCTAGAGAAATCTAAGCTAATTGCTTTGGGACTTTTGCTACATTTCCATAAATTCTTTGTTAATTTTTCATGAGGAACTGTTATTGCAGTTGGCCTTAAAGTTCCCATTGTATTCAATAATGTAAAGAAATCATTATGAAAACATAACCAATTCACTAGTGCCTCCATCAAAGCTACACTCTTTTATCTACATGTATTCTCAGGTGAGACTGAATGACTCATCCAAACCTTTCAGTGGCTCTTTTTTTATATTTTGATACATGCTTTTCTTCATCTGAGCTTACTCAAAGCAAATCTAAAAGTGGTTCTATGTGGTGCACAACCTTGTCATTACAGGACATGAATTGAGTTTGCTTTATCTGACAGTTGGCTGTGGAATTGCTTTTGTACCTACTCATCTAGCCTAAGACAAAGAATTCTGTTTTAAGTGACATTGTAGTAATAAAAATGAGGCACATTTCCAAGGGAATGCTTCACAACTTGTGGTGTTCTATTTGATTTATTGATTATTTTGAACTCAAAGTCACAATTTCTGTAGACTGGAAACAACAACAAAATATTAATCTGAATCCATTCCAGTGTGGTTTGTGCACATATTCAGCAATACAAACATGGGTTCTACCCTGATGGGTGTTGAGCATTTCTTATCAGGATCGTTTTTTTCTTTCCTCACATAGCTGGATTTCACTACACTGATGCACATTTTCCTCTGCAACATTTTCTTAAAAGGCAGCAATTATGAATGTTAAATGTTATTAATTAGATAATATGCTACAAAACAGTAAGAAAGCTGATTTTGGAAAGTTGATTTTTTGCAGGCTGCTGGAATAACAGCAGCTCTGTGCAGCTGGCTACAGCTGATCAAGCATTTTGTGAAAAGAGTACTAAGCAAATTAGAAACCAAGAACTGTCAAAAGCACGGCTAAAGTTGTGCTATTGACTGCGAAAATGCATGTCACTATCTTCTTCTGCAAGCTGCAGTGTAAAAGCTTTGACTGCGTTCTGAGGACAAGCTTCTCAATACAAAAATCAGCAGATTTGCATTCATTTTGGTGGCACCATGCCAATTTACAATCGCTACACCACCAGCCTCAATGAGGTCTATGCTTAAACAAAAGCATCAGCGCAGTCCACTGAGATGTCACTTTAAAAGTCCCTGAACCATATGGAACCCGCTCGGCTCTCCCAGACCCCTGAAAAACACCAATAACAATGCAAGTATCTCCAGCATTTTCAGAGCTTATTGTATATTACAGATTTTCACCTCTAAGCTCTTTCTGTTGTGATCATAAAATATTGACTTCTTTGTAATCAGATACGTGCCACTGCCAGCTCTGAAGCAGTCAATGTAATTTGCAGTGCAAGACAGAATTCTGCAATGATTTTTCCTTGAATGTTGCAATAGAATAAAACATACACTACTGAGAAACAAAAGAAAATGAACAGGATCAGGGTGAAAAAATCACCCTTAGGAAATGGGATAAGCCAGTATTTTTGTAGTTTAAGAATATTCTTTAGCAATGTGACTTAGAGAAAGCACAGGTTTTGCTGATATCAATAGTAACCGTTATAGATTAGAACTGAATCATTTAATGACCTTTCTCTAAGGTCCTCTAACATCTGATTGCTGAAAAAGGCAAGGAATTGTAAGCAAATCTCAGAAATCTCTAAGGTTTGACTTAGAAACATGCTCACAAATCCCATTGCTTATCCTAAGCTTTTCTAAACCTCTTTCGTGTGGTAATGAAGCAGAGGATCATTGTATGATTGAATCTCTTATTCTCTTGTAGGTAGGTGGTCCAAAATAAAAGAAAACCAATACTGCTTGTGATATTTATCTTAATCTTAAATAAGTAAAATGCAAAAACCTTAAATAAGTATAATGTTCGCCATACTTATTGCTTTCTCATCAGAAAGATAAAGTCGTCTTCAATTCTGTTCACAGATTTCGGTTTTTCACATTTGTTAGTGCTTTCCTTGTGCTGGAGACTACCAATTTAAGACCTGTGCCCTTGCCATGCTTCCTAGGAGTAGTGGTGCTTTATTCTCCAAGGAAGTGACTGACGTGAATTGGGAATATTAGCAGCATATGGCACCACTCAAGATGTCTGAAGTGGGTGGCATGTTGTACTGGAGGGAGATTTACTCTGTTCTAATTCTTGTTGTGTGCACTCCCAAGCAGCACACATTCACAGCCTCTCTGAGATGGCAGTTTTACTACCACTGCTCTTCCAGGATTTGCTGCCACTGATGCTAATGGCGAGACAAGTGAAAGAAGCAGTATGGTATCTAGTAGGCTGTGATTTCTAGCACAAAGAGTCTTAACTACTGGATTTTTCCTTACTGCAGTGGCAGCAAAAACAGTGAGTAGTATTAGGAAGCTAAGCCTTCCATGTATATGACTTCAAAATTGCTTCAACACTGAACATCTCATCTTTATCCACAACCCTGGATATGTATATTTTCTCCAAGCATTACAGACACCCTCTCCACATTAGTTTTCTTCTACACAAATTTTGGTCTTCTTTGAAAGACAGAAATAATTGAAAGGCCTGCCTTCATCCCATAAGTCCACACCTGTGGGAAGACCAACGGTCTCAATAGCTGGTCAGCCTTTCTTTTCATCATCCTCCCTCCAACATCTGCTCCAAGCAGCAAATCCAGCCCCTTGTGTTGAGAGTGGCCCAAGGAGGAAAAAGGGATCCACTGGCAGGAGTGGGGGGTTCTCTCACAGAACCACAGAATGAATTACAGAATGTTCAGGGTTGGAAGGGACCTCTGTGGGTCATCTAGTCCAACCCCCCTGCTGAGCAGGGTCACCTACAGCAAGCTGCACGGAACCTTGTCCAGACGGGTTTTGAATATCTCCAGAGAAGAAGACTCCACAACCTCCCTGGTCAGCCTATTCCAGGGCTCCATCACACTCAGAGTGAGGAAGTTCTTCCTCATGTTCAGCTGGAACTTTCTATGCTTCAGGTTGTGCCCGTTGCCCCTTGTCCTGTCACTGGGCACCACTGAAAAGAGTCTGGCCCCATCCTCCTGACACCCACCCTTCAGATATTTGTAAGCATTTACTAGGTCCCCTCTCAGCCTTCTCTTCTTCAGGCTGAACAAGTCCAGCTCCCTCAGCCTTTCCTCATAGGAGAGATGCTCCAGTCCCCTCACCATCCTCGTAGCCCTCCGCTTGACTCCAGCAGCTCCTCATCTTTCTTGAAGTGGGGAGCCCAGAACTGGACACAGTATGCCAGATGGGGCCTCACTAGGGCAGTGTAGAAGGGAAGGAGAACCTCCCTCGACCTACTGGCCACACTCCTCTTGATGCTCTCAATTCATAAGGGATGCGAAAGACAGGAAAGTGCATTATGTTTTTTCCCTGTAGTTGCTGAGTGGATCTGAGGAGACAGGATGTTATCTGGGATTGGGCTAAACAAGGTATTAACTGAGAGAGGTGGAACAAAGATTACTGGAAAAGACGTGGGATATGAAACACTGGAAACTAAGAGATCCATATAGGAAAGGAGATATAAACACCTGTGCTTGCATGAATATGTGTGAGCATCTGTCTGCTCACATAGCACTGAGGAAGCAGCCAACAGAAAGAAAGGAAAGAGGACTGGAAAGGTGCAAATGCAGGGAGCACTTCCAAGTCTTTTTACTTAAGAGTACAGCAACAGCCAATGTTTCTTGTACAAACACTGCTGCGGTAATGCAGGACAGCAGACTTTGAACTTCTGGGGACTAATTGAATGGTTTAGCTGTGCTTCCCTTAGCAAGTCATTCTCTTTTGTTTATACACGATAATTGCAACAGGTTTTACAGCTAGTAGTGCCTTTATTGGTAAGGAAAATTTCACTTGGGTAAATTCAGTCCGGCAGGCCAGGTTTATTGCATCTTGAATATATTCACAAGTTCGCACACAGGCTAGGTAATTCCTTCTTTTCTAGCTGTGTCTTGGTGGTGTTTTCTTTTACATGTCAGTTATTTCCTAGCTTTTTGGTATTTTGTTGCTCTGATATTGCCTGAATCATGATAGCAAATGAAGTGATTACATGAGTTAGTGAATATGGCTTGGTTCTTTTCCTTTTTCTTTGCTTCAGTATCTGCTAAGTAAGTGAAAGACAGCTGCCTGAACTATTCAGGAATAAAACATAAACAAGAGCAAACACATACAGTGAAGTAGCCTTGGATTTTTCCAGACCCCTTAGTGTTTAGTTTCAGTCTACCAGACAATAAAGAAGATTATTTAGGGAATATATACACAATGCACGCATAAAATTTTCTCTGAATCATTAGCTGGCTATAAGACTGATCACCAAAAACAATGCAAAAAAGCCCTTTCATTCTTACAACAATCATTCTTTTTCTATTAGCTGAGTGTATGGAAAAATCCCTCAACATACCTACAGATAGTACCATTTTCCATGCAACTAAGTGCCGTCCAGCATTATGACATTCCAACTAGCTCTGCTGAGAAGACAATTGTTCATTGAAAGCTGTTGGGAAAATAAAGTTCACTTGCTTTCAAAAATAAAAAACCTACACCCAAAACAAAATCAAAAAAACCCTGCAAACTTTTGACTGATAAAGTCCATTATGCATTATGTTGTTCTTATTTCAGTGAAGGATCTCACAGAAATGCTGTTATAATAACAATGAAAACCACATTGCTTTACACGGTTCTTCATTTGCAAATTCCCCATGGCCAGTGCATTTTTTACCCAAACTGAAAGAAATGAAGTGTCATGTGTATCAGCTTGTTCTTCATTGCTCACATTCCTCTTTGAGCTGATGAGAATTTTTCAGTACAAGAATGCAAGAATGGTACTTTACTTAAAGATACTGTGTTATGTTAAGCAGACAGTATTGCCATTATCTAGCAGCTATGGTAGACTGTGGATGCAGTCCTGTTGATTTTATTAAAGAGGCTGTCAGGTTCTATAATTCACACATCATTAACCGCTTCATTAAGACTACAGCAGCTCTGTGAGCCCTAAACTTGTAGCAGTTTCAAGACAATACAAGTAAATGCTCACTGGCTGAGCCATGCAGGCATCTCCAGTGACTTGTTCACTGGATGGTTAAAAGCCAGTACTGTTTTTTAGGAAATACTTTTTTCAAACCATAAGCATAAATGCATAAAACATGTTCACTTAGGATTGATTTGATTTAAGTTAAAAGCATTACTTTGCAATGAGGTGTGCACTCTCACATCGTCAATCAAAAAAAAGGCAATAACATACCAAAATGTAGAGTCATTTAAGTGTTTTCATATGGTTTAGGTTTTCTTTACTGGAATATGAAGCAACCTGTGTGCTGAAACAATGTGAAGCCAAACTCTAACAGACATGAGCAACACAAGTCATATTTATTTAAAAATTTAGAATTAATGGAGCATTAATTGCATAGAGAAAAAAATTATTTTCTCTAAGTCCTTCTGTATTTCCATTCTACTACACACAGGCCCTTGTTTTTCTTTTGGTAGACACCACCTTCCCTCTCTCCATGCTTCTTTTGTTAATGCTACCAACTCAGACATAAACACATAACACAGATTTTGAGCTTCACTTTGGAGCCTGATAGACTTGAGCAGATTTTAAAACAAGACCGAGATCTGCACCTCACAGACTATGCTGGGCTGATTATGGAAGCTTCCTGAGTGGGATACACATGCAGCCCTCACAGCACTGCCCAGCTCTATGTCTCCCTTTTCCTTGACCTTTTTGCGTTCTTCCACCGCTACCACCCCCCACTGCATGTTCACCACCGTTTGTGCACCCCTCGGCTGAAGCAGCAGGGAAAGGACCAGTGGCCAGGTGCTGATGCCTCTGGTTCAGCCACTCCCTATGTCCCTCCCCCAGCAGCGTTCACTGATACCGTACACCTGCCAGAGGGGAAGGAGCTTTCCTTCTGTTGTCATCAACCACAAATTTCCAGCCTTCCCCACCTCAGGAGCAGCAAGCACAGCTCACTGGAACAGAGCCATCAGCTGTCCCTCCTTCCATGCAAAACACCTTTGGACACTTTGCTCTGTGGGGTCCCTGTGAAGATGCTGCCCGGCTGCCCCAGTGGCTGCCAGTGTCCTCCTACAGGTCCTTCACCCTGAGCACCCCAGTCACTCAGGATACCCCAGTAGCTCAGCCCCCCGGGGCCGTGGGGCAGTCACCGAGCTGGGACTGCAGGTCCAGGCGATGCCACTGCTCATCACCACCATTGATGCTCCAAGCCTAGGTGTCCCAATGGGTCTACAACATTATGTCTGGGGGCCAGCATCTTCTACTGGGGCTCCCCAAAAATGGCAGACCAGCACCCCTAAACCAGTGCTCAGCCCAACCTACAGGTACTGGCAGACTTGTGTGGGGCTCAGCCTGCTGCTAGCATTAGGGTTAGGGTCAAGAAAAGAGCAAACCCAAAGCTACAGTAAGAATAGGGCTGCAAAGGGACTGCTAAAAGAAACCAGTCAGTTTTCACAGGTTTTTATCATGCACTTTTTGAAGGCTGTTAAATAAAATAAACAGCATGATATTGTATTCATTGTTATCAGCCCAGGAGTGCTATGCAAAGCATAATTGATTGATGTTACCCCAAAAGTCCATTTGAATTTTGCTAACTTAAGTCCTTGCAGCTTTACTGACAATTTAAATAGCATAGTTGTTGCCATAAAGTAAATCTCTAGGTAAATGTACTGTCAACAAACATATTGTACCTTTCTTGGAGCTAGTACATGAATATCTATATTCACATTTTTGTAGGGAAATACGTAAAATTTTTAATTTCAGATTTTTTTTTCCCCTCCTCTGCATATACCTAGAGTGACATACAGATAGATTTCTGCTCAGTCATGGTAGATTCCTTCAAGGTAAAATCCGAGGTCTCTAGGGGAATGAATTATTCTCTCTGTGAGATGTCAATGTTTGTTTCTAAGAATGGTCTAATCAGGAAAAGAAAACTTTTACCAATAGCACAATGCTGACAACTCTTTTTGCTGGGGAAGAGTGGTTGCATAATGGTCACCACTTACAATATGCTTACGATTTATTGGTATATCTGGACTGTAAAACTCTGGCTAGGGTTGTGATGATTCTTTTTATGTTTTGACATACTAGTGGTTACTGAGAAATAAGGTCAGCTATGATTTTCCAGCCTTTGTCTTTAGTGCCATCCAGATGTATCAAATACGATAGGACAAAGCTGGCTTTTGTAGAAGGGGACGGAATGAGGAGCTCCATGTTTATTTCCTGCAATTATCAGTGGTGAGTATTTGTGCTTTCAACAGCAAAAGCACTGGTTACATTGGGAGCTGGTGGACTTTGTGCAAACTGGAAGGGTAGTCAGTGTGTAAACAATTAGAGGCCCAGTTTTTTCCGCATGCCTTTGCGCTGACCTCAGCCTTGAGGTATATACTTCTTTGCAAGGGGTAAGACCTGAATGCATGCCTGTCTGTCCAGTGCAGATGGCCTAACCCACAGTACGAAATCCTTTGTGCCCAAGGCCATTCTCTAGCAGTGAGACCAACCTACACAGAACAGCACACATCCTTTCCTTTAAATTATCCTCCTGCTCAAAACAAGGTGGCCAAATCCAAACCTACAACTTGGGTACAGTCATGTCCCATGCCCAGCAAGATGGTATGGGCCAAAACCGGGCTGAGGCAGCCCTCGCATTGTGCTAGTATGGGTGGGTGAGCCTAGTGCCCAGCACCATTCTCCACCTCTCCTTAATTTAACAGTACAGAAATAGCAGAGGGGGTACTTCTGGTGATCCTCACTTTTTCTGGGGAGTAAATCTACTCATTTCATGTTCATTTTACTTGGAAATCTTCAAGGAAATACAAGCAGTTACCTCTCAAAGGAAGGTCAATAGTCACCACAGAAGCATCTGAGAAAGATTATATGTATAAATTTTCCCAGCTCAACTAGCATATTCTTCACACAGCCTCATCCCTTCCCTGCAGCCTGTGTTCATTCTCAAGTTTAAAAATGACGAGCAAAAACAATCAGCTCAGATATTCCTAGCTGACCTGATTGTGTGGAGGCATGTTTTTGTCCAGAGCCAGGATGAGAGGATTGTATCTATGGTAAATCAATGAGCACGAAATGCTACAGAAAGTTAGCAAGGCTTAATTAATTAGTCTCACAAGATACCGTTGGACAAATCAACAGTAAAATATTTGTCCTAAGAGATCATCCAAATTTGCAAGAGCTGAAAATTCCAGCAATCTGTGATTACACACTGCAAACAAAATCCCATGGAGTTCAGCCTGAGAAAATCTTTGTGACAGATAATTGTATTGAAAAAAAAAAGGGAAAAAACTGAAATGTTTTCCAACAGATGCATAAAAAGCTAAAGGAAAACTGCCCTATCCATTCCTTGCAATTCCAGAAACCTGCAGTTGTAACAAAAAGTTATGTGAAAGCAGCAACTATATCTGCAACATTCTCATGAACCCTCCTCTCAGTGACCGAGGATCATCATCAGTAAGTGTATTAAAGCAACCATGGTCTGTGCTTAAAACTAACAAGCCCCTTATTTAGATATCACAACAGCCTTCATAATTAAAAAAAAAAAAAAACAGCAGATACTGGATGCTGGCTATATCTCAGCATGAAATGTTAGCCTCCAGAGTTCATACCTTACCAAGCTTCAAAAATCAGCTATAGATAATGGCCTAGATGGCCAGTACTTTGGTCTACAAGAACTTTTGTTAGGACTTCATAGGACAGTCTTTAACAGTCTGCCTTTCTGATGGGTATTGTAAATCCCCCTTGCTGGAACCCCACGCCTTTACTTCTCAGCCTATTCAAAATTGCCAGGCAGTAAAGTTACTTTCCTTTTTTGTTTTTCCTTTTATATGGTTTTAAGACTTTCACTTCTGATCACATTCTTCTCAAAAGTGAAATCCCTCATTTCTTAACATTCTCGTTCTCCTTCAGACTCAATGTACTCAGTCCACATCTTGAAGTGTAGTGGCCAAGTAATGGGCAGGGGCATGGAGCTGACTTCTTCCCATTGCTTAGTAGAGAGGGACTGTTAGTTCATGTTTTACAGACTATGCTGTTTCATATCCCAGCATGATGTGTTGATGCTCTTACAATAGCATGACATTGTTGATATTGTTCACTTTGATCCATGATAAACCCCTACAGAGTCACTACCTAACCACTACTTGCACAGTTTATTTTCCTCACTTTTGCATTTTGCCTATCTTTTGCAAGGCACTTTTCCAATTTGTGAAGATTATTTAGCACTCCAGTCCCATCCTTTAATGCACTTCCAGCCTGTTCCAGTTTGGTAGGAACCATATATTTTAAAAGGGTATATACTCTATTTCATTATGTAAATTATAGATTAATATACTGAAGCATGGCCTCCAAGCAGCTGAACGGGAATTCCCTCTCAGGACACACTCTCAGTTTGACCAAGAAGTGTTGATAGCTATTCTCCAAACACAGTCTACCAGCCACATTTGTTCCTACTTCACAACAGCTTAATCAACACCACACCTCCCTCACTTGTACTTGGGAGCATTGTGTAATAAACAGTGAAAGTCATACTAATGTCAAGACAGGTAATTATTCTCTTGAAGTCCTTAATCAGAGAAGGAAATTTGGTTGTTTTGTCTTGATTTGTTCTTGTTTTTTTGACAATTACTCAACTACTTGTTCCAAGTGATTACAAAGAGTTTGGTTTATCATTTGTTGTAGTCTTACTCTGCAAATTTGAAGATAAGTTAGTCTTCTAGCATCAGCTAACAAGCTGCCCTAAACCTGGATTCCCATTTTCTCCCGCTTGCAAAGTTGGTGGAATTATTTCTGCACTGTGACACACACAAAAACTCCAATTCATCCAACTGATAGGCAAAGAATCACTTTTTGCACACTTGCATATACAAACTCTAAAAACTCAGAGGTTTTAAGCACCTTGTGGCAGTCAGCTCTTTCAAGCCAACGATCTCAGCCATGAGCTATTTACTCATCTCTGCTCCTACTGCAAGTTTTGCATATGATCTCTGAAACATCGAAACTTTCAAGTCCAAGGCTTGGGAAGAAAACAAGAATCAGCAACTGATGATAAAAGAAATAGATAAAAACCTATCAGCAACTAAATAGAAGTCTCTTGGCGTAAACACTTTCTCCCAAAAGGTCTTTTGCCCTCCCAGACCTCTTCTAATGTCAGACCAATAGTTCAAATAGCTCTCCAGCAAAAAGTTTAAACTTCTGCTAAGTCTGAATGTGGAGCTTGACTATGGCTTCAGTTTTGTTACTGCTTCAAGTAGTGCCGTGGTACTCTGCTGATGTAAGTTAAACTATTAGCTACGCAGGTATTAAAATCTCTCACTAAAGTCCTACAACCACTCTGCAAGTTATAAAATTCAATTACTTACAGAATCCTTTTGGCTGTATGGAAACCTGAGTCCCAAAGTAGCCTTATTTTCATATTTATCATGTATTTCACTTTCATCATTTATCATGTATTTATCAGGTACCTCATATTTGTGGTAGGTATATATCTTTAATCTTGGTAAAACACTGCTTGAACTATTGGCCAAAAGTAACATGCAAAAAGACACAAGATCTGCATAATCCCTCTACCACAGGTGATTTATAAAACACTCATCCAACACCAGTGTGACAAAAAAAATAGGAGTCCAACTGATTGATCAATGGATTTTCAGTCATTTCTTCAAAAAAGAGCCACCTTCTCATTCTACACTGTATATTCTCCATTAATAGTTGTAATCACATCTTAAAAAAAGAGCCACCTTCTCATCCTAACTGTATATTCTCCATTAATTGTTGTAATCACACTGACATATATAAAAGAAATTCCTTAGACTGCTTGTGAATGTTGGGATCAAAGACACTCTCTGTAAAAGATACCATGCAGTGATGTTTTTCTGGGATCTGGTCCAGATTTCTGACCTACTTCTGGGGCCCGACAGCATACACCAAATTTGTGTACATGTCCAGGATGTATGCAATACACAGAACATGCACGCCAAGCAAGGCATTTCTCACATGTGGCACTGTGCAAACACCAACCCTTACATGCACACAAGGCTGAACAGCATAGTGACCTCTTCTTGTAGGTTGATGGTCTTTTATTTTTGAAATCCTTTCTATTGTTTTTAGGTTTAACATGAACCAAACAGAGCAAAACTTTATTTACAGATAAGCATGTTTTAAAGAAATGAAAATGGCAATGCCTTTAAAAGTGCCTTTTTCTATCATAGAAGTAATGTGAGGACAACTAATTCAAGATGATGATGTTAATGGAAGCCGATAAAGTGTTTGAGTAGACAGTTGTATGGATTTATCAAGTCAAGCACGTATCTTAAATGTATTAGAAAATTATCATCTCATAGTGATTAAGGATTAAAACATTTCTTTCCATTGAGATGTGCTTTTCACCTGGGAGGCTGTAATGTGACTTGCAAACGGCTTCAGTATTTCACAGACAAATTATATGTTTCTCACTTCCACATGTTCTGTCATTAAGTGAATGGAGATGCTAGAAAACTCAGTTTTAAAAAGCATTCACTGGTTTTCCATCCAAAACAGCCTTTTCATTACAAACCAGCCTTTTTGCAAGGGCTTTAATCCATTTTGAGACGTTTCTCTTGTATTCCCTTAGCAAGCTATGACACAGTTAGACAGACATGAGGAAACTTCAGCCCTGTGAACACTTGTCCATGAGAGACATGTAATCCCTGGCAGTAGTGCTTAATCACATTCCTCAGTCAGGTATCAAACAGAGCAAAGGCACAAACACACAAGCAAGTTTTGTTTAGAGGACCTCAAAAAACCAGCCAAGTGGCAAATCTGGACATCTGTGCTAGACTGTGGCTGTCCTGTTTTCTCAGACTAATCTGTCAAGATAACCATTTCCCCATTCTCTTAAACAAACACAGACTTCCTTGTTTAAATACTGCAACAGTTCTAACAGAGCACAGGTTTTAATCATTCTCTGCTAAGTACACTAGCAAGAAACTCAGAAAAAAAGCAAAACATCTTCAACGTAAGCTGCTGATTTTGCTGTGTGCAAAAGAGCAGGGCGTGTGACCTTCAGATTCCAGATGGATTGTAAACATTGGACTTGTAAGAAAAAAGTGTGACTCAAAAAGAGATGAGCTCTTTTTGGACTCTTAATTAAAAGAGGCCAAATTAAATTCAATTCCACTCCAAAAGAACAATTAGAATAATTAATGGAGTGCAGTGTCACTTCTTGTTTTCCTATAGGATATCCTTTCCTACAGATTCCCTCTGCTACTCAGATTATATTAATATAGAACTAGTAAAAACTTTTCCATGAGCAATATAATCATAAAATGTGACAAATATCGAACATTAGTCTATAGGTAGCCACTGCTTTTAATACCAAAATCTAGGAAGATATGCCTCTCACAGAAACGCTATTAAATAAAGACAAACAAATAAATTTAAATCAGCCATTTATTTTTTCTGAATATTGACTTATCTTTTTATTCTTTTCAGGCTTTTCCCTTTTCTATCAGTTCTGATTCATTCCATTCACTTCTGTATTATTTATCTTAGATTTTTTGTTGTTCTGCATATTGTTCTGTTGCCTTTCTCTTCTGTAACTATTTGTTCCTATTCTCTCTGAAAGGAACATCTCTTTTCCATTCCTTCTTTACTGCTTTTATGCCCAGCACCCTTCCTCTCTCCTTCTCCTATGATCTTTCTCTTCTTTTCTTTTATTTTGTCTGTTTCTTTTCATTGCATTCTACTGTTTCTTTCTTGCTCTTTCCTATCACATTTATCCTTTTTTAACCCCAAAGTCACTTTTTTACCCCTCCCCTTTATCTCTTTCTCGTTATGGGATTTCCCCACATCCTGATCTTCCACCTTTTCCTATCCAACATATGGTGTCTCCTACCCTCTGATTTCTCATGGGGTCCTTCTTCCTGTCCTGCTCCAGAGGACAAATTTCCATTGACAGGAATGCTAGTCTCCCATCTTGCTCTTTCACCTCTTGCTTTATTTATACTACAGCACCAGCTAAGTCTTACCACATGCTTGTGAATTCATCTACCCAGGGCTGGATCTTGTGATTTCCCATATAAACAACCCCAATTATTTTCTACTTCTGAGCCACCTGGGGGTACTGTGGGTGTGTATTCTTTGTTGGGAGCCTTCTTCTCCCTTGGGATGAGTGTCTTGGCCAGGTCAGTGCAGAAGATCCCCATCACAAAGTCTCCTTTGTAGTTCATGCCTCTTTCACGGCATTCTGGTCAAAAGTGTTTCTCCCTGGAAACCATCATTAAAGAAAAGAACACACAAGGTCTGCAGAAGAATTTTTAAAACCCTTAACCTTAGACTATACAGGAACCACACAGATCACAGAATCATAGAATGCATTGGGTTGGAAAGGACCTTTAGAGCTCATCTAGCCCAGTTCCCCTGCAGTGACCAGGGACATCTTCAACTAGACCTGGTTGTTCAGAGCCCCATCCAACCTGGCCTTGAATTTTTCCAGGGATGGGGCCTCCACTACCCCTCTGCGCAATCTGTTCCAGAGTTTTATCACCCTTATCGTAAAGAATTTTTTCCTTATATCCAGTCTAAATCTACCTTCCCTTAGTTTAAAGCCATTGCTCCTTATCCTATCGCAACAAGCCCTGCTGAAAATATTTTCCCCATCTCCTATAGGCCCCCTTCAGTACCGAAGATCCATGCACGAAGAAGAACACCTATGTATGTCTCTCAATCAGAATTTATCTTCCCCTGCCCAGTGATTCTGCAGGCTCAATCTCTGATTGAGGCAGCTATGCTCTTTTCCTCTTCTTTGTCGCTCTCCTGTTTTCCAAGGCCCGTTCATCAGTAAAGTACGGAGAGAGAGCAGGTAAGCTTGGAGAAGGTATTCATCTTCTGGTAAAACTTTGCTCACCCCTGTCTGGTTACTCACTACTTTGATGTCCTGGTCAAATGGCTCATACGCAGCTCCCAGAGGAAGACTAGGACAACTGGCTTCCATTAGCTTGGTCTTACTGCTCTTGATAAAGACAGTTAACAAAATTGTCTCGTTTCACCTCTTATATTCAGGATAAAAAGAATTAGGCTGCTGGTTTTACAGCACAAGTGGGATGAAACAATCCAGAAGGAAAGTGTCATGGACAGTGAGTCTGAAATACAATGTATTTTGACAAAACGAGATGCAGACAAACCATCACTTTTTCCAGCACAGTAATGTACAGACATTACTTCATCAGCGATGTACAGATATAGGAAATAGTATGTCATACACCTGGAAAATGTTTCTCCTACCCGAAAAGTGCAGTGATCTCCTCAGACCAATGCTTCAGATTGAACAAAATAGAACTCTTAAGTGCTCCGCTGATATAGCTCCTCCTGCTCATTGCTGAATAGGGCCAACACCGCAACTAGCATTCAGAAAGAAATAGTAACAGAGGATCATAGGCAGCTCAGATCTGGAAAGAGCCAGGAGATGTGTGCGGAAGTCCTTGCAGGCATAAAGTCTCAAATGCTTGGCAACTGGAAACAAAAGACTGCAAATTCACCTACAATGTATCCCAGGACCAGAGGAATACTCATCGTAGCTACCTGAGGCAGAAGTGAAAGAAACTATCCTGAACTAACTGAAAAAAAAACAACAAAGAAGCAAAACCTGGCCAGGGCCTGTGACCCAGGTCCTGATTGCCTCCAGACGTGAGTTCCCCTTCTACTATGCTCATCACACTCGAACTGCAGCTTGCTATAGAGGGATTCCTCAACATGTCAAGTGCAGAACAGCTGGTTGTCCATAGTCTCCACCTGAAAACAGTGATTTTAAAGTCTTGCAAAGATTTCCAGCAGTACTTACACAGGAATCCCTTCTGTTCCTGAAGAGTGTGAGCATCCTTAGAAAATCTTGAAACCTAGAACATATTTAACGATAGATTTTAGAAATTTCTAAAATTTTACTGTACTCCTCTGTGCTTACAAATGTATGTCCCTCTTTGGGTCTTCTATATATTGTATCGTCTCAGTATTGTGAAAAATGGGTTGCATCCTTCAAAATTATGAGGTCTGTTTTGGAGCATTTCTTCTGCCTACTTTGTTGAGGTCATCCATCAAAACAACACAACATTGCTGCATGGAGTCTTCCACTTAGCGTTAGAAAATTCTGCTGAGGGCTTTTATGTTTATGGAACATTGCAGTGCCTTCCATCAGTTCTGATAAGAAGACTGAGAAATTCATGGAAGGGTCATGAATTAGAGACACAACATTCAGATTTCCTTCCATATGTTCCTTCCAATCCTGCCCTACAGGGGGGTCAGCTAAACAATTTCATAATCTATCAAACACTTGAACATTCTGCAGTTACTAGTCACCTGGAGAAATTCACAGCTTGAAGAAAAGGGCATAGTTCCAACATGAATCCAAATATTAGTGAAGGCTGAGGTTATAGAGTTATAGCATTTTCTTTCTCACAAAGGAATATTTTCCTGAAGATTTAAATGTCAGAAGTTCATGTGGGAAAATACCATCTCACTCAGTAAAAAAAAAAAAAAAAAAAAAGAGGTTTTCATAGAACTAGATGCAAAGAGCACGAAGCAAGGAATCAAGAGGAAGATAGGATGGATGCTGCAAGAGTCCAGAATTGGAACAGAAACATCAGGGGCACCAGAACGGAGCAAGTGACTAGAAAGGACAAATCTGTGAATGACGAAACACGGCTCTGTCAGACACGGTATATGAGTCTGACTATCTAGATTTCAGGCTGGTGTCAAGGCTAGGATAAAATTTGGCCGACTGTGGCCTAGGAATGGCCTGCGTTGCTGCCGAGGCACATTGCTAGCTCATGCTCACCTTGGTGCCCACCAGGAACCCCAGGGCCTCCCAGGCAGACCCCAGCCTGTGCTATTGCTTTTGATTACTGTGTCCCAAGAGCAGAAATTCACCTTTACCTTTGTTAAACCTTGCGCAATTCTCTACAGCGCAAGCTTTCAGCCTGTCAGTGTCTCTCTGTGGAGTGGCTGTTCCCTCCTGTGTATGCACAGCTCCTCCCATTTTGGTGTCATATGTGAACTTGGAGCAGGTGCGTTCAGTCCTGTCATCTGGGTCAGTTGTAAGGATATTGAGAACCACTGGTCCCAATATTCACCCTGAGGATCTTTGCTTGTGAGTGGCAGAGAGTTTGACTTTGAGCCATTGACCACTACCAGTCAGTTCAGGCAGTTTTCCATACATGTTGTCTTCCATGTGTCCAGTCCATATCTTAATGGCTTGTCAGCAAGGATGCTGTGGGAGGCTGTGGCAAACACTTCGCTAAAAAAAAGGTAAGTGACGTCCTCAGCTCTCTGCTCACCACTGAGCAAGTTGTTTCACCATAGAAGTTGACCAGAGTGATCATGCACCTTTTACCCTTAGTAAATCCATATTGGCTTTTCCCAGTCACATTTTTCCTTCACATGCCTGGATGTAATCACATACAAGAGGACGTGTACCACGATTCTTCTCAAGGAGAGTCGTAAAGCTTCTAAGGTCCTGGATCTGTGTCTGCTTTGATCTAATTGCAATTTTCTGTAACTGTTTTCAGTTTAACAGCATATATATTGGAAGGACACAAAGGATGTACCTCCAAAGTTTGTGTATAGCACTTGAAGACAGGTCATGCAAAACGGCACAGTAGAGGTAGATGTTCCTGTAACTCCTTTAGTTTCTAGAAGCTCTTGAGAGGTTCATTTGGGTCTTAGAGCATTCTATAGCATAGCTCAGGGAACAACTCCAGAGCTACAGAGAACAAAGAGCAGAAAAATTCTATCTAAACCGCGAAGAATGTCTTCAGTACATATGTCAGGGCAAGCACCAATGATAGTGCCCCTCCCCATTTCCCGGTGACCTGGTATGTGTTCAGTACTGTGTTGTCCACGCACATGTGCATACAGAATCTGAGCATGGTGAGGTCCCACATGACTACAACATCAGTACCTTCACTAGCCTGCCCTCTCAGGAGAACATACGCATATACTTGGGGGTTTTGTTTGTGAATGCATCAGGCTGTGTGTGAGTGTTTATTGATGAAGGCCAGGATGTTTTGACTTGTGCCTTAAGATCTCTCTGTTGAAGAACTAAATCTCTTGTCTGAACCCCCTGAAAACCCAGGAGATTGGATGAATATTTGTTTCATAAATTCTATAGAATAGATACCTGAAGGCATTTCTTACAGTTTGTAGTTGGTCAGCCATTGGAATAGGCTGCCCAGGGGAGAGGTGGAGTCACCATCCCTGGAGGTGTTCAAAAAAATGTCTAGATGTGGCACTTCAGGACATGGTTTAGCAGGCACAGTGGTGTTGGATTGATGGTTGGACTTTATGATCTTAGAGGTCTTTTCCAACCTTAATGATTCCATGATTCTATGATAATTTCTTATTCATAATATTCATTTAATGAATACTGTTAAATTAATTTAATTAATTAATAATTTCTTATTCATACATATATCTTACAGATATATAAGAGGTCTTACAAAATCACAAAACCTTACCTTGAATATTTGCTAAGAGAAGAAGTAGGTTTTGTGGGATAATAATGAAGGAATAAAGTTGTCTGTAGTATATTTCTACCATAGTATATCCGTGCTTTTAGGCAAGGTAATTTCATCTTTTACACTGCACGGGTAGCACATAAAGTCACAGAAAGGCTGCATTCTTTTTCAGAGGACTGTGAATATAACTATTCAACAGTGAGGCAGATTCGAGACTCATGCTGGCACAATTGATATAGTTTTATGAATACTTAGTTTATTAGTGTCGTAAATAATTAAATCCAGGTAGACTCCTTTAAAAAGCAATTCACTAAGCTGTCCAACAATACAGCAACAAAATACCAAGAATACATTTTGCTAAGAGGCATACTTTTAAAAAAAGTATTAGATATTGGATAAAAAATGTGATAAATACTTTTCTTCTGAACCTGCAGTTCAATGGCAGCATTGTCTTCACAAAAATTCTCGACTACATAAAGTGAAAGGACAAAGAAAAGATGTTATTTTAAACAACAAAGATTAAAAAAATATAACATACTATAAGAGATATTTCTCATGTAAAGGAGGTGGTAAATGAATGTATTAATTACTTCAGAATGATTTAAATATTGCTCAATAATTAATGCGCTGCTGTGCTAACGTGGCATTATAGAGAAGAACTAATTCAAAGGCAATTAGTACTATTAGACAAAAGTTTTGCTTTGGGGACTTTTGTTATTTAGAAGCTATTTTTTATCACTAATTTAAACTCAATAGCTTACATTTAAGCTTAGGTGGCTGCGGCTGCCTGCTACACAGAGGCTCTGGCCGAGATGCATATTCTCAAGCCAGTCTGTCCTCACAGCTCTGTGCATTCAAGTTCTCCCATGGGTGTGCAAACAATTTTAACCCTGCCACCTCCTCACTATTGTAGCTAAGATATAAAGGAAGAATGCAGCGTCCCGGCTTTATCTTGCACTTCAGTCCCACGGAGAGGCAAAGGTTAAGAATGGGGAAAATTAGGCAGACAGCCCTGTGTGGCCCAGAGAAAGACACGCTATTCTGCAGGGGCCAGCTTCCCTTATATAAATGAGAGAAAGCTCTATGAATGAGATCATTTTGACTTCCTTTGTTCACATGCTAATGTGGGTTTTCTTCCCTTTAGCTAAAGCAGGTCAGCCGTGCAGCAAGGTTCAGGGCCACATTGTGAACCATTTCCGAACCCCAGGTGCCCGCGCCGCGACTCTGGTCTGAGGGACGTGGCTGCTCCCAGGCTGCAGCCAGTGTGTGAGGGTCCAACGTCCCCTGGGCCAGCCAGCCTGCTCCCAGCGAGACCCCCGCAGCAAAGCCCTCTGCAATCTGCATGCCCAGAGGAGTCAGGGCAAGCAGGATGGATTTTGGACCCCCTTTCAGGGGCTTATTAAAATTGGATTTGTGTATGCACAAATCTCATTGATAACACATTAAATTTGGGGGGGGGGCTGTGCCTCGGCATTTAGGAGTGCTGGTATCACGTACTAGTCACAGTGATAAGCTATCAGACAGACACTCTTTCTCCTGCTGTTTATTTGGTCGCTTTTTTTAATCCTTGGATTACTCTGCCCTCAAATTCTTTTACACTTTGCTCACTGAATTATGTTCACTCCAGAAAAGTGAATCTAGTTTATTCTGTTCCCACAGTAATCATCAATTCAAGCTGAAGTGAAAGGGTCAAATTTAGAGGCAAGTAAATGGTAGTGTAAATTTCTCATTAGCAAATCAATGCAAATCTGTGAAATTCAGTGTCATTGAACCACTGTCAGCCCTGCTTTAAGTGAAAACAAATTCCATTAATTTCTGTGGGAATGGCATGTTTTTTACTCTTTGTTTGATCCACTGGGCCAAATTACCTCTATACCCTTGACATCACTGCAAATTTGAATTAATTAGGGAGGTCAGCATCTCTGACACAGTGAATGTAAATCTGTACAATTCACCTGCTGAGAGGGGAATGGAGCTGAAGCAGCAAAAAAGAGTCAGAACAACAAAATAAACTTGGCCACCATAACATTTTTATCATCCCCTTGAACCTCTCCGGTGGTGGCAGCTTCCACATTCTCAAAATGTGCGTTGCGTTAACAGATTCGTGAGCTCAATGGTCTTGATGAGCAGATGGCTGGGAGGTGGCAGATACAGTGCCCAGAAGGGTGCTGCCGTGCATACAAAGAAACTCCCATCTCTGCTGCCCCAAAGCCCACCTTTGGCCGGCACTGCCCCAGACTGAGTGATGCTGTTGCCGGGGGAAGGAAAGTGGCAGGACCTCTCTGGAGTATTGCCTAAACACAGGCTGAAAGGCAGTATGTTATCTTACACCTGTTAAAATCTTTTAAAACAAATTAGAAATAGTGATGAATGAGGAGAACCAAACACACAGCCCAAAACCTGTAAGACGTCCTTCAACCGACTAAAGGGTCACCCCACAGCCCTCCAGCAGCATGTGCTCTCTGCTCTCCTTCCCAGCTGCTCACACTGCCTCGTGTGCCGCGGGGGTGGTTTATCTCACCGGACTGGTGAGACTGGTGTAATTTATTGCTTCTGGTGCAAGAAGGCAAACCTGCCACAGACATCGGCGGGTGCTGGGATGTGCTCTGTACCAGCAGTCAACAGCTGCTTGCCACTTCTACATCCACAGTCTATGTACATGCTGACAAGACTCCTTAACTCCCACTGGTTTATTCCAGAAAGAGCCTTTAATCAGGCTTCCGCACTGATGGAGAAGTTGAAGAGTTGTTTTAATTATGGCTTTCAAAATATAACATGTATTTAACTGTTTGAAAATCCATACTGTGGTTTTACATATAAGTGTGTATGTATACATACTCATATATGCATATGTATTTATACATATAAATCTTTAAAAGTTGACTTACATATAATATGTCACACATTAGAAATAAGAAAAACAGGAAGAGAAAGAACTACACTTCACTGTGAAATTTGGTCTAACTATGAGCTTTTTAATAAGCCCTTATTAATTTAAAGTTCGCATCAGATCCAATTTTCTCCTCCTTTTCAAAAGGTGCTTTACCGATGCTCTATCGTATTACAAACACACTGTAAGAGACTTAAATTCTTATTAAATGGATGCATTAGTCACATTACGTCATGTTCAACAGTAATATTGTCAAGGACAGACTCAGCTGATCTTTTTTTTATTATTTATTTTTCACATTGTCAAGCTTCGGTTGATAATTGTTTTGTATTTTTAGCACTGTTATCTCTCAAAGCCAAGATGAAGCATTATACCAGAGTCTTTTTATTATCTCTGAAACATATATAAACAAAGGCATATGCAAAGTGTAAGCAGTTTGGAAAAAAACACTATATTCAACACTGGAAATATTTAATGGATCAGATTCTAGATGGTCCCTTTTGGCAGAACTGTTTCTTCCCCACACACAGATGCAATGAATACTAATATACTTCTGCAGGACATTTGTGGGTACTTAGCTTTGTGTATTTGCCTGCACAAGAGCCCTGCAGAACTCCTAGAGTGGCTAAAATGAATCTGTGAACAAACCAAAACAGGATGGTAACCCCTACAGGTGTAAAGGCCACTGAACTGTATGCCAAGCACATGAGGACTCGCCCACTTCTCCTGCAATAGACCTCAATACATATTCAGGCAGACCATGTTGTGTGGAAATGGTAGAGAATCGCAATAAATGTCAGGACTGCAGATGTGAGGGCACACAGCCTGGATTTAAACTCTTGGCTCTGAATGTTTCAGATTTCAGATCCTGGATTACAATCTAAGCAGTCAGTCAATGCTGGATTTGCTGTGGCCAGAGTCTCATGTGAGCTTCCAACTGTACTTCCTATCAAAATAGCAGGAATTCTATGAAAGCAGCTGTTCTGGAGAGATTTTTGCTGTTCTCCAGACTGATATCAGCTCATTGGCCTTTATCTACCTCGCACCGTACTCAGACTCTGGGAAATGTACTTCAGCATGCTCTGTGGAGTGACAGAAAGATGAATCTCTGTATCACCAGCAGACTGAAAAGACTCATCTCACCTTCCCACTTCAGTTGCTGGTAGGCTTATATAGGTGAACGAGTGAAACGGCAGAGGAGAGCTGTGTCTAACACACTGTCAGACAGAGGAATAAATACCCAGCGCCACGGTGAAGGCTCTCCCTGACTCTCTGATGTGAAGCCCCATCCCTTCTCCTGGGAATGACAGGAATATCAAGAGCAACACACGGCTGCTGGAGGCTGTAAGACCTTTAGTATGCAAACCAGCAGTTAAAACCTCAGCTGGTCTTTGCAGATCCACTCTGAAGGATGATGGTATTGCTTTAGTTTCTACTAGTTTTTGATGGCCCTCTCTGGGGTCATTATTCTATTAGGACTGAAATTCATAAGGCACATGCTCTCTGCCCTGGTACGTACTGTCCATATTATATCATTCAGCCAATGCTTGGGGAATTATTAGTCACTGACTCCTACTGCATTTCTTTAGATCTAACTGCCTATTTCTGAGTAACCTAATTGAAAAACTTGTGAAGGAGTTCTTCCCACTCCATGTGGATAATACTTGCACGCTGGCCCTGTCCCATTCATTATTAAGAACAAGAACTGAAACACGCTGCTGCTGTCAAACCAATGTGTCACCTCTTTTTGGCTAAAAAGAACTGGGTTTGTTCAGCCTTGAGAAAGGAAGGCTGAAGGGAGATTTGACTGCTGTCTACAGCTAATGGGAGGATGTAGAGAAAGCAGAGCCAAACCCTTCTCAATCCTAGACAGGGGTAGAAGAAAAGACAAATGATACAAAAAGATAGATGGGAAATTTCAACTAGGTATAATAAAGGTAATTTTCACCGTGAAGGTGGTGAAATACTGGAACGGAGGCCTAGAGAGGTGTGGGATTTCTACCCCTGAGCTGTTTAAAACTCAGGTGGACACAGCCCTGAGCAACCTCATGCAATCAAACCTTCCTTGAGCTGGGTGTTGGACTACAGACCTCCACAGATCTCTTCCAGCAGAGACTATTCTGCGATTCTAAGAGCAAAACGAGGAGGTGGATTTAATAAAACGTGGCTGAGGGTCCCTGTTTCTCCTCTTCCTAAGCTGTCTCCTGAAAAGTCTCCCAAGGACTACGCCTCACCTGCCCTATTCCAAGACTGAATAAAATCTCAAGGCAATTCATAGAACTAGATTACAACGTCAAAGTGAGCATAACTCTATGTGACTTTACTTCCCTTTCATGCTGGATACAAACACAAAATGCACTTCCAGGCTTGGCTTCTGTATATCATTTCTAGCAAGGGAAATCCTGCCTTATAAACCTCTTGACAGTCAGTGATCAACAAGCATATGGAAAAGGATGATTCAACCAGATCACCCCTATGGTATTGTCTATGTGGCTTTCCAAAAGGCTTTTGACAGGAATCTTCACCATGCCTTTTAAAGAAACTCACCAGCATAAAAACACATATAGGAAAAACACTGGATAAAATGTAGGAAATTAAAGGTAGGAATAAATGGTCTATTCTACGGTGGAAAAATAGATATGAGTCTCTGTAACTATAAAGGATACACTGGAAATAGAAAAGGTTCAGAGAAAAATGACAAGGATGATTAATAGTTTCCATATAAAAAAAAATAAAAGATTAGGCTGGGAGTCTTCAGTGTGGAAAAGAGGTGACTTAAGGTGGACTATGTTAAAGTCTACAAAATCACAACAGGTATATGGGGAATATGACTAGAGAATAAATTGTTTGCTGCTACTTCCAGTACATCCTGGGTCATCAAGTAAAGGTAAGCAGGACTGCATCCAGGACACACAGAGGGTCTTTGTACAATGGACACTGCATGTGGGAAACTCCCTGGCAAAGGAGGACGCTATATACACAAAAAGTTTATGCTGAATTCAACAGGAGATTTAACAAGCATTTTGGAGGAAAAAAGTTTGCAAATTATTGCATAGAAAAACCACAACAGAAGATCCCCTGGCTGAAAATTGTGAGAAGATGGGAGACCATTAGCATGGATATGTTCCCTAATTTTGCTCCTCTCTAGGCATTCCCTTGTGGCCACTGCCGACGACTGAGCTAGCCGGAAAGTGGTTGGGTTTATGTTCTTTGATGTTCCTTCACCCAGAGTACAGAGAAGAGTGCTGAGTGAGTAGATCCCCATGTCGTGCCTGAGTACAGCCAGGTCGTCACCCATGGCCATCGGTTTTCCTGTCCCCTGATCGATTCCCCAGTGCTTTGAGCTCCTGGGATGGCCGAAGCACACGTGTCCTGCTAAGCCATGTGAGCACTTCTGGAGGCTGCTGCAGGAATCTTGGCCATGAAGCTAAATCTCAGCAGACCCGAGATGGAGGGAATGGGAAAGTGAAACCACTTGCGGCCTCTGCTACATGGCCTGAACCTTCCTATGGTGAGAGCAGCTGGATTTCCAAGAGCGTTCAGGCTCTTTGCAGGAATCTCAAAATGTGTTTCACAAGATAGTTGCCAGATGCCTAACTCCCTTGACTGCAGTGTGATAGCATTTCTGAAAATACATAAGACACCTATCTACATCTTTAGGTGCTTAAATCCCTCTAGCGTGCTGACCCTGTGCCCTCCAGAACTTAAAAATAACTTTGCCTAATTGGTCTCCTACTTGACCCCGTGTGGTTTGAGGCCTGCTCCATCTGCATAGGCTGACAGGGCAAATGAAAATATATTAATCTGAAGTGAAAAGCACTTACTGCAGATGGAGTGGGATCCCTTGAGGCACATTTCTGATCCCAAAGTTATGGACAGGCACAGCAATTTTAATATTAATACTATGTTCTAAATAATAGAGAAGCTGTGAGATTATCAATTAATGGCCTAACAAAATATGAATCACACTGTTCTGTGCCAGATTAAAGGACTGCAGTCTATAACTTTTCATGGGTCCCTATTACAACAGTACTACAGTGGTAAATACTATTAAACAGGAAAAAACAGGAAATTGCGATATGTGGGTTTCTTTTTTCCTCAATACAATAAAAGACAAACAAAGGAAGAAGGAAAATGATGGGGCCAGATCTCTGTCTGTAAGTGTGTTCGTGCAGCATCAAGCTGAGCAGGTTTGAAGCTTTGGTGGGCAGGGTAAGATAATCTAAACTCCAAACAAAAGAGCTCAGAAAAGCAAAAGACAGAGTGGGAGGCATGTCAGACAACAGCACTACACTCACTGTGTGTGCATGTGCGCCGAAGATATATCTGATCACCAGATGATCACGCACGTGTGCATATTTATATAAACATTCCACTATTTTTTTTCTCTGAGAGAGCAGTTTTGTTGTCAGACGCAGACATTCCCATGTTTGGCACGTTCAGGATTCGTTCCCATGTCTTTGCTGTTTTTCTCCTTTGTTTTTTCCATTGCAGTACAAGTCACCGTAAGCACATTTTTTTGGCCCCTGATTAGGCAGAGAGATCTTCTTGTCCAATTCAAGGATGCATTCGCCCACATTTTCAAAGCAGATGATTAGCTGTCCCAGACTTTGCCAAGACAGTGGGAGCGGCATAGCTAAATCCTTGTGCTAGCCTTTGAAATTATTCTCTCTTGATAACTAATTGCAGCAGCTGATCTTCCCAGTTTCACATCCATCCAGAGTTCCTGAGCAACAGTGCAATGCACCGCCTACTACACCAGTGGCCATCATTTGCAAAACTGCTCCCCAAAATTTTTTTTGTCCTCTGTGCTTAGTGCACTGCAGTTGGATAAATGGGTAATGTTGTGACCCTGGGTATGACCCTGCTCATCTGACCTCAGCCACAGCTCAGAGCTTTAGGATGTTGCTGCTCCCAGCTACCCTCCTCACCTTTTCGGTAAATGGCGTCGTGCCCATGCGAGGAGCAGCCAGGCAGGCGATGTGGCTATGCCCCCGGTCTCCCCGCCCAGGTCGGGGCAGCCCAGGGCAGACGAGGGGCTCCATGCCGTGCCACAGTGCCTCTCCCCGGCACAATGCGCACATTCAGCCATGGGGCAAGCAGGGCACTCGTGGAAATGGCTTCCTAAAGCCACGGAGCTAAAATTGCCACAGCTATTCCCGCTGCCTCCTGAGGTTACAGCTCGGGAGGAGCAGGAGAGGCAGAGGAAACTCTCCTGTTGCTCTCCCAGCCTCAGCAAAGGCAGACTGCAGCAGACGCGAAGGGCTTCTTTGGGGTACAGTAATTATTAGCTGAGTGTTTACTGGATCACTTCGAATGGAAACAGCATGTCTTCAGCAACACTACAAAGGGCATTTGACTAGCAGTGGTGATGAGCCTGTACCAAAAACTCGGACTCAGAAAGCTTGTGTTCAGCCTTTGTGGCTATAACCCTGCTCAAGTCAGGATGTACTCTTCCCCCAGCTATTTATTTAGCTGAAACACATAAAACTCTTGTTAGTGCAGCCAGGATTGGATATTTCCTTTTTCTCTGTTCCAAGAGAAGCATTGTTCTACAAGAAGAAACAGCTTGTGCCTAAAAGTAAAGAGGTTAGCAAAATAGCTGGTGTCAATGGGCAACAGGAGCACTCTCCCCATACAGAACAGCTCATTCATTTGGGGGGTTAAGTAAGAAAATAGGAGTCTGACTTCAGGTGCCCAAGCTTGAAAGTATTGGCTTGTGTTCCTGAACTGAGTCCTCTCATGCCCTAATTCAATTCATATCGACCTTTCTGTATAGCAGACTGATGAATCCTAAAAATGGATGCTTGCTGTAAACAAACAAACAAACAAAATCACCACTGCAACTTCAAAGATAGTTATCTGAGCTCAGCACTGTGGTGCAGGTATGTTC
This sequence comes from Opisthocomus hoazin, assembly GCF_030867145.1. Lineage (NCBI taxonomy): Eukaryota > Metazoa > Chordata > Aves > Opisthocomiformes > Opisthocomidae > Opisthocomus > Opisthocomus hoazin. The sequence continues at coordinate 17,594,980 of NC_134454.1, read as the reverse complement.
TTTGCTTGGTATTTCCTCACATGAAATGTACATGTACATGAAAGCAGAACAAAGATCCACAGCAGCCACGCCAACCTCATTGGAACATTAGATTATTCACTTTCCCAACTAATCAATAATTGTTATAATTAAAATTGATAGCTGCAAATAACATGACAGAGTGCTGCTGCCAGAATACTGATTGTGTATTTGGCTTGGAAAGATAGGCAGTAGCGTGGAACACTTATTTTCCAATTTGCTTTTAGCTGTGTGCAAATTGCTTTAGCTGTATCCAGCTGATTTAGACCTTGCCTGGAGGTACACTAGATTAATTGGGAGCCACACATTCATTTCTTACAGAATGGACTCTGTAATTGGTGAAATTTGTTAGTGCCAGTTATAAAATAACTATATAGTTCTGCTTTTTAGTTGTCCTTTCACTACTCTTTCAGGAAAGGGGAAAAACAATTAGAACCTTTCAGAAGATCAAGATTGCTTTTAAGTCTTTATGTAAAACCGCCAGTGTGACTACAGTCAATATTTTATGCAAGCAAACATTAGTGTGAATATGGTATTGATTTAAAAAAAAAAAAAACAAAAAGCTCTTCAGCATACACAAGAGGGATTTTTTTTGTCCTTGTTGTGACTGAACTTTAGATAATAAAACCATTATGTTGTTACAACCCAGGGCTTTCAAAAACAACTCTTTGTTCTTTTTCATATCTTAACTAGCTTATTCTTAAACAGCAGAAAAATTCATTGTTGTTCGTTGGCGCCCAAAAGCATTAAAAAAAGACTATGGCCATAGCTTTTCTTAAATCCTGGCTCCTTTTTTGACTATGCATGCAAAGCCTACAGCTAAATACATAAATGTAATGGACTACTTCCAAGTTACACATTCTTGTGATTATTGATGGATTTAGGAGTCAAGAGCTATGACCTAGGCTTATTTCAGTTTCCCTTGTTCATAGCTTTACCTTAAAACTGAACAAGCCATAAACTGGTTACTTTTCTTTACCACAGCTATGACGCCAGAGATGTTCCACATCTTACTTGCAGTGCAGAGCATGGTGCAAGGGACTGGAGTAATTCCAGAGGGAGGGTCCATGGCTGGCCTTGAGCCCATCCCAGCTTTGTGAGATGCTGTTATGCTCACTGCCATCTTTAAGGCTTTTGACTGCTCAGGATACACACACAAGGCCACGCAGAGGAGACCCTTGCACAGCTCTCATTTACAGTTCCTCTGATCACACCCCACATATAACCTTTCCCCTTGCACATAACATTTGAGCCCGTTGACCAGTTGCAATTAAACTAGATCCTCCAAAGACACTGTCTAATTTCACAAGTATTGGTAAGCAGGCAAAGAAGAGGCAGACTGTTAGTGGCCTCCTTTAGTTAAATTTAAAGTTCACACTTTATTGAACACCTGAGAGTCTGAACAGACAAGAAAGCCGTTGAAAACTGGTCTTTATTAGCTGCACTGCTCACATAACTATTTGTTGTTCTTCAAGTCTCTCTCCTTCATGATTAGCTATCAATTTACTTTTGATGGTGTCAGAAGATAGCACTAATTCAGCTGTTGATTCAAGCAAAGCATCCAACCTTGATGCCACTTCGAGGGACTAATGGATATTAAATATAAGAAGCCAGGGGCAAAGCATAATCTAAAAAGGGGTGTAGGGGTGTGAAAGGAAGATGAGAAAGTGGTCTGCATCCCTCACTGCCCTTAGCTACCCTGACAAAACTTGCTTCTGAAACCAGTGTTGCGTGTTTGCTTTACAGATTTCACACAGAAAGACTTTAAATGCTCATCATAGTGATCATTCTATACTAGTCAAATGAGCTTTAGTGTGAGTTAGAGGGTTAACTGCATTATTGATAAATGTTGTCTCTATTACATCAGTGACTTGTTTTGAAATTTACTGGATCTGCTACCAAGTGTTGCCAAGAATCTGAATGATCTGTGAATGGATTTTGTCCTTTTAAAGAAACAGGAAAAAACCTGTCAAAATTGAATTCCTGGAAGCTTATTTTTCCTTTTCATATGAACAACATTTAAAAAACCCAACCCTAATTAAAACAAACAAACAAAACATTACTAACTATAACTGGCACTTAATATGAAAGTCTAGTACCAGTTTTGAACTTGTGAACATATGAAACACTGCATCCTCAAGATTCAGCTGAGACCTCATCTAAGCTGCATACTGAAGTGCTAATGTCTAAAAATACAGCTGCCAAAACAAAAGCATCCAGTAAAGACAAAACTGTCATGTCCCATGATGGGAATATCCTTCTTACAGAGAAAAATACTCAGCATGGCCTCTTGAACACATATCAGACAGTTAGTGAGGAAATATGGGCCCTTTGTCCTGGTGGCTAGTAATCTAATAATGCTATTTAATGGGCCCCAAAAGAGTGTAAGAATCGATCCACTTAATGATAACAAGTAATGAAAGAGAACAGGACCAAATGTTTCAACTTACTGCCATGAGAGGAAGTGTAAATGGAGACACACACTTCTGGTTTGTCACATGTGGTCTCTCAGCTGATAATTTTCTACCCTGCAATAAAGTTCTCTTTCTCTATAAAACAGGGACTCTTCTTTACTTGTCTCCTCACATGGCAGATAGAAAAGACTGGTTCTTGGTGTGTAGCCGTTGGAAGAAAGTGAAATCCTGTTCCCTTGGGGTAGGGGAGTTGCATGTGAGTAACGGGACAGGTGTAGTGCCTTCTAAAGACAAAGCTGCTAAGGCCATACTTGAGCTTTAAGGCTGCCTCCTGCTTTATAGAATCATAGAATGGTTTGGGTTGGAAGGGACCTTAAAGATCATCTAGTTCCAACGCCCCTGCCATGAGCAGGGACATCTTCCACTAGACCAGGTTGCTCAGAGCTCCACCCAACCTGGCCTTGAACACTGCCAGGGAGGGGGCAGCCACAGCTACTCTGGGCAACCTGTGCCAGTGTTTCACCACCCTCATGGTGAAGAGTTTCTTCCTAATACCTAATCCAAATCTTCCCTCTTCTAGTTTAAAGCCATTCTCCCTTGTCCTATCACTACACACCCTTGTGAAAAGTCCCTCCCCATCCTTCCTGTCGGCCTCCTTCAGGTACTGGGAGGCTGCTATAAGGTCACCCCACAGCCTTCTCTTCTCCAGGCTGAAGAGCCCCAACTCTCTTAGCCTGTCCTCATAGGAGAGGTACTCCAGCCCTCGGGTCATCTTCATGGTCCTCCTCTGGACCCGCTCCAGCACATCCATGTCCTTCCTATGTTGGGGGCCCCAGAGCTGGACGCAAGACTCCAGGTGGGGTCTCATGAGAGCGGAGTAAAGGGGCAGAATCACCTCCCTCAACCTGCTGGCCACAGATGAGCTGCTGTCTCATCTTCTGTAAGCTGCTCAGATGTAGTAAGATAACTCTCACCGCTCTTTGAATTGTTAACACTCTGTCCCTAGGTGCTGCAGACCCGTGTCACTGAAGGAAGCGGAGCATACTAAGATGGCAGCTCGTAACCCAGCAGCATGCGAGCCTGCAGCTCACTTATACGTCAAAGCCTCCTGTCCTCCCTACCCAGCAGGGCCAGCTGTAACCATTCCCTTGCCTTTCTGTATACATCTTGAATGATTTGCCAGGCCCATACACTGATATATACATACTGCTCTTCTTTAATAAAACAGAATTTTAGTGTATCCACGACTTAGGAGAAGTAACACTTTACAAGTGGGATGGGTTTTAAGTGCTTGTGACCTAGTGTAAGGTGCAGAGATAAAACTCCAAAGCTGAGCAGTCATTCATAACCTACAGAGCTATTTTATTGCCAGTGGGCTACTAAAGAAATGCCTAAGCAAATAAACAGCAAATTATGGATACACCATGTATGTGTGACCCTCTAACAAAGGAGAAAGTGAGTACATGAGCATCTGAGAGAGACTTACATGTACATGTACTCAAGGATGAAGTAAAGAGCCATACCAAACAGCAATTACTGCTCTGCCTCAAGGGACCAAATCCTTATTTGAGTGTGTTCAGAAGCAGAACCCACTTAAGTCTAATGAGAGGTGCTCTAGCATAAAAAATGGACTCTGCCTTGCTATTTTTAGTGTTTTCTTTCTACAGTAGTTTCTTCTGCACCTTGGTTCCTTAGGGAAGTAGCTCCAAAAATAGGGACAGACGCTTGGCAGATAAAAGGGAAAGTGGTCAGCCGGTCTCAACAAAGCCGCAAGGCATGTACAGGGGCTGACGATTTGGCAAAGTCTCTGTTAAAGGAAGCCAGCTTCTTTCCAAGTGGGAAGATCATGAATTAGCACAGCGGATACTTGTGGCAAAGCTGAGTATTAAAATGTTATGTTCCAGTGTATGGCATAGGGACACATATTGTGTCATTGACATTTTAATGACCTTTTCTGTCTGGAGCTCTGCTTAAAAATCAGTTGCTTGATGAGGCTCATCACTGCAAACATTTAAACTGACTTAGTGACAGAGCTGAGGAAAGGTGCGGATGAAAGGAGATTATTCAAGCCTTGCTCTGGCATGCGTAAGCAATGCAAAAACAGAAACTTCAGCTGTCCCTGCGGTCCATCCAGCCGTTGCTCTGGTTCCTCCCACTCTCTTCTGGGGAACCCAGAGCCCCAGGGGAAGGAGGCAGCCACGTTTCTGAGGCAGCCAGCAGAGCTGAACGCTGCTGAACAGGGAGCTTACTGAGGAGAAATCCGTCCTGTGTCAGGCAGGTGCCAGGGTTAGCACATGTGTTCAGGGCCAGCTCCTTCCAAAGCTAACTGCAAATCTTGCCCCTGTCAATTATCCACATCGGACGGGGAGAGGAAGAAATGCCCCCCTCCCCCAGCGTTATTTCTAGTGTCACTTGCACTCTCAAACATAAGTTTATACTATTGAGGAAAAAGGGGAAAAAACTAAGAAAAGGACTGCTTTCATACGTGGGAGGTTCTTCAGTCAGAAAACAGCCTTTTTATTCCACATCTCATTTCCACTATTCTGTAAGAGCTTGATTTTGAACATGCAAAGACAAAATTCCTCTTTCACCTTTTGTTTGCCTAATTAAGATAATATTAGTAAGGGTAAATATTAGAGCGGGGGTGGGGGGAGGCTCCATGGGAGGCTGGGCTAGGCCAGCAAGGCTTGGTAGTGCCCTCAGGGCCCTGAAAACAATTAAGAGAACTGCAGTCATTTACTCTACCTGTCAAGATGTATGCTTTAAAATTAGTCTCCTGTATTAAGGGTTTAAACAGGCTTTCAGGGAACCTTTGCTCCCTGATTTAGCTCTTTTTTAACAGGCATTCCCGCACCGTTCAGTTTCATGAAGAAATCCTGCAGCGTTATGCTCAAAGCAATAAGTAAGCACTATTTTGCCATCAGCAAACTCCAGTGACGGAAACCACGTAATTAACATACACCATTATACCATTCAAAATGACTGCAGAATACTGTTGGAATGACTATGAGTCACTGGAACTGAGCTACAGCTATCAGTTTGGTTTGCAGGGGTTGATTTGTTTATAACAAAATCTGCTTTCAGTGTCCCCAGAGCACTTCTCTATAATATTACAGTGGAGAATAACAAGTTTTCTGCATGATAAATATTGTCAGGCTGCAAGTAATAATTACCTTTGCTAAATCCTTAAGTTTGCTAATTTATCAGTCCAGACATGAAGTTTCAGAGTTGCTGCTGAGGTTGAAAGCACTATTTAGCATATGCTGCACAAAAATTACTAACTGCCTGCGTGAGGATTTTAATGGTATCTACACTCCCAACACTGCAACGTGTAACTTCAGCTGATGTCACCTCTACTGAATGAAAAACTCTCGCATTTCTCAGCAAAAGTAACAGTGAGATTCCCTTAAAAAAATCTTACAGAAAAGGCTGAAGTTATAAGAATTTTGGGAAAAAAACTACACCAAGGAGAACTGTAGTTCACATAATGCTATAGAGTGTTCAGTACAAAATGCTAGGTAAAGGGCTAAACCTGAACCAAATTAAGAAAACAGCGCTCTCTTTCCAAAGCAGAACAAAGCTGGTTTGTTAAGTTACAACTGGATGCCTCCAGTTCCCTCTCACATGAGGAGACACAGCTTCAGACTTGCAATGTGGGCTTGGTATCACTCCCAATTTTTGAGGCATTAGATGGTTTCAAAACACCTTTTAGAACGGTAATTTTTTTGTCAGTTTTCTTAAGCTCCTTGTTAAGAATGGTCTGCTCTAGCTACTCATGGCATCTTGTGCTACCATCTATGAGATGCTATGGCTATTATTCAGAGGGAACTATAAATATGAACTATGCTGTATGAATTTGAAGTGAGACATGTTCTCTGTCCCAAACACTTTACACTGAAGAGAGACAGGATACATCAACACAGTATAAGATACAGAAAAAACCACAGGTCAAAGGAGTGAGTGTGATGAAAGGAAAGAAAGAACTAACCAAGGGCTGAGATCGCAAATGTACACAGAAGGTTTTTAGCTGCACAAATTGAGTTTTGATGATATCGACAGGATGTAAGAGGGCTTATTAAGTGGGCAAGTGGGTAGAGAGGGGAGACAAGAAAGGAGGAGTGAGTGTGGCAAGCAAACATTAGCGTGAAAGTCTGAGGCAGAAAGATGAGCACAGTACCATTGTCCGTTGGGATAAAGATAGTGACAAGACTGTGATGCCAGGAGGAAATATGAACTAGATTCCCTGCTTGACTCTTTCACTGGTTCCCTGGAAAGAGCCAGGGTGGAGAGCTGCAGAAGAGCACTGTGGTGTTCTTTGCTGATGACAGTCTTCGTGCCATCAACAATCCTTGGTGTGCGTTAGGATGGGTTCAGGGGTTCTCTAACCTCGTGTCCTTAGGGGGCACTTGTCCTGACAGCACTTGTCGTGACAAGTGCCACTAACTGGTGGTTAAGTCCAACCAATGCACCTCTCAGAAGCGAGGGGAAGGCATGGCACAGAAATAGCTCTGCGAGTTCTCAGGTGTTCCCTAAGGCCACCAAGCAATCTAAAATTACCAAACTAGAGGAATAATACTCCTAGCCCCCATTTCCACCAGCTCTAGCCTGGCCCTGGTAGCCAGCCAGCTCACTCAGTTAGACCTCTGCCCTGTTTCAGCTTCTAGAGCTACATGGTGGCTCAACAAAACCACAACCCCTTCTCTGTTCACATCCATTTCTTCCCAGCACAAGCACCACAGGCAGTAGCTCCCTGCCTGGTTTTTTGTGGCCTGTGTGATGGACTCCCACTGACAGGCCTTTTGTTTCTCTAGCTGCACTCCATGGGCAGGCCAGAAACTTAAAGTAGGAAGTGCAACGCAGAAGCCTTGCTTCACCTTTGCAAGACATCCAGCAACATCTGGATCAAAGATAGGAGCAGTGTCACTGATTGCTGCTGCTAGACAAGCAGAGTGGTAGAGTTGTCAGCTGGAGGTGACTAAAATCACACGCCCTTCCTGTGGAAAACAGACTGGAAATGTATCTGTATCATGCTGCTTCAGCTGTCCCCTTCCAGTGACCAGCCCCTGCAGCTCTTAGTTCCCAGGTTTGTAAAATTGTCTTCCTCGCTTTCGTGCTTCAGTTTGCTCATCCTTTGGATGCTCACACAGTGGTGAAATGACCATAGCAGCTGCACGCCAATGCTCGGACATGTGGGTGGATACCTGTTGGCTTTGGAGAGTGCTGATCCGTGAAGCCATGCTCAGTGTTGCACAGCCTTTAAGGAGGTTAGCATGCCAAGTGTTAAACCAGAAGGAAAGCTATAAAAGCTGAGGGAAGACAATAACCTTAAGTGGAGGAAGACAATAGATGGCCACAGATGTCAGCCCCTCTTACAGACTTGGAGGATATAATAAAACTGTAACATTAATTATAACTTTAACCATTGCTTACCCTGTATCACAGTAACTCATTCCAGTTACTTATGACACTCAGTCTTCAACCACACTAAATCAAAATGACCAATAGTGTGAATTTATAAGATCTGTTTTGCTGCAGAAGCATTAGTGGTTTAGGCTGAAAAAAAAATCAATGATACATTTCAATACAAAAGCCATCTGAGCCTTTACTTATAGAAGTAATAAGGCATTTATTATTTCAAGAGCCCTGCATTCACAATATCCCCATTTCAAAGAAAACACCCCTTCCTTCCCATTTTTTATGAGGCTGATTTGTAGTATGTCACCACTGTGAGACTTCTGAATGTGTTCATAACAAGACAATAAGAGTAAGCCACAGATGAATTATGTGTAGTAAAAATCAATAAACCTTATAACTAGTCACTAAGGGAACTGATTTTATGCCTATAAAAATAAAACAATTATAGCAATATTAATTGCAGATTCATCATCGTAATATAAAAAGTCCAAGTGTGCTTGTCTGTTGGGAATCTTTAATTCATCCTTCTGTATTAGGAATTCACAAGGTGGGAGAAACGGAATCCACTTCAAGAAAAAGCTTTAACTTGCAGTAATTCACCCTGTCAAAAAAACAAACACAAAACCAAAACACACAGCAGAACTTTCAAAAACTGTTTCAACAATCAATGTAACTGGGATATGCAGGAAAGGACAAAAGTTAAAGCCTCAAAAACCTGACCAGTAAATCTCTTTTTTTTTCATTATTAGTGATTTCATATTACTGCGTACTGTGTTAACCGCACTGCAGCAAAAGAGGTTGTATAGCCACATAAAATATTTACTTTGTGGTGATACAGGTTAAGCACAGCAAGGACTTTTTTTTTTTTAATTGACAGGTCCTTTGTTTTTAAGCATCTATTCATTGGGGAGGAAGGAGCAATACAGATATAACAAAAAAAATCTGCCTGTAATTTATAGCACACAAAGCTGCTCTAAAACGGGTACTAGAGATTTGAGTTCCACTAATACCATACAAGGTGTTAGTACGTGCCTTTCTTGAGCCTATCAGGGTCAACTGAAAGAGGTCCACTGCCACCTGGCTTGGGGTCCGCATTGCCAACTGCGAGAGGACAGTAGCACGGGCCCAGCGGTGAGGCACGGCACGGCTGCAGCTGCACACCAGTAACCAAGCCCCGGGGAGCACCTATGGGACACAGGTGAGTAGCTGTGTGGAAGTCCCAGCTTCCGCTCTCGGCACCCATGACACATCTTTCAAAGTGGCCCATAGGCACCAAGAAAGTACAGACCTAACCTTTTGCCTTTCTTCTGATTGCCAAATTATTTAAGGCAGGTATAAAAATGAAAGCGTTCGATATACATTTTACATAAAACAAACTACATTACAGCATAAAACAAGTAACCAGGCAATGGCATTAAAGTCTCTCTTCTAAAACTGGGTAATTGTAAACATTAAAAAAAAGACTGCAGGACTATTCAAGTAATAGAACAATCAGAGATGTCTTCTGGTATGCAGGCTATTAGGTTATCCGCCATTCAAGATTATCAAAAAAGACATTTCATTATTCACAGATGCTCATTATCTCCATTTAAAATCTATACACTATATACAACACAGTTTTTGTGGTACTAGAATCCCCATGCCTTCCAAAGGTATATTTTTCACAATACACAATTACAATGAAACAGTGAATACAGTAACATTTTACACTGATGCATCTTAATAGGAGCCACCAAGTAGACGTCTACATTGTACCAAAGTGTCATCACAGTTAGCCTCTCTGAGAGCTTGTGGGAAATATCAGAAGGGTATGCAAGGTTCAGGCACACTGATACATAACATTATATATTTACAATTGGAAAGAAAAAAAAGGGAAAAAAAAAAAGAGGAAGAAGAGAAAAGAAACAAACAGCCTTTTGCGGTTAACGCTTTCTAAACATGACAAATACATATCTCCTTTTACTGTGTGGTTCGCAACTTAGCAGCAGACCCTGTGTGCGAGCCTTGGTACTGATACAAAAAAAGTAAAGAATATATATATATTTTTATATATATATGTATATATATATATACGCATATATATATATAAAAACAGAAGTCTAATTACAGCAACATTTGTTACTCTGTGATAAAATCTGCAATTTACAAAAATGAAATGACTGGTTTTTGCCTGCCATTAAGGCATTTCAAATTAACACCATGGAACTGATGTCTGTAATAAAGCGCTTCCTCATGTGAGCCAGTCACATGACAATGTACATCTCCAAATTCATCATTCTCTGAAAAGACAAAGAAGAATGTTTTAGTATTCAGCAGCCTTTCCTCCTCATTTTTTTCTGCACCTCGGATACACCATGAAATGAAATCTGCACAGTACTCTCAATTCCAAGAAGTAAAGACAGCAGGCCTTGTCCTCATCCCTCCCCTGCCAGGAATGACACACTAACAAGTACCCTGTGCCAGGATTTATCTTCTGGGTTCTGACACCCTAGCATCCATCAGCTCTTTCAAGGCTACAAACCCTTCTTACTCAAAGAATTCCAGCTAAGAGCCTTTCATGGCCCCTTGTTTTCGGAGTCAGCTTTCAGAAAGACACGCACAACCACGGAACGTTACAGTACTATTTACTACATTAAACTTTGAGACTTAACATGGCAGCGATGAAAGAAACCCTAATGTTAAGGATGCTTTGGGTTTTTCACTAAAGATGGGATCATTACAATACAGAAGAGTCTCCTTCCTTTTGAAGAGTAAGGATGACGGTTGAAGAGTAAATTGTACTGAAAACCTAGTAAATAACTGAGAGGCAAATGCGTGGAATGGGTACGTAACTTTACTATGATGTCACCTCTAACGGACTGTCAGGCAAGCCTCTCTGAAAGCAAAATCAGTAAACCAGGTGGGCTTGCAGAATAGATAAAATCTTGAGGTTTCCTGGTAGTACATCGATCTAACTCAACATGAACTTTAAAACCCTTGTATAAAAAGTTTGGATCTTAAATTATATTTCTTAATCACTTGTTTTATCTTAATACTAATCCTTAAAACATAGCGTATGGAAAATCTGAGCAGACAGACTACTTGTTCCTTCTCAAAGATCTATGTTACATTTAAAGGACACAAGTAAGGACAAAATGTCACCTTGAAGAGAATAAAACAACAACTAACCAGAAGTTCCAAGTTCTTCTTCATCCTTAAAAATTGTGTCATACAAGGAACTGCAGACCATCAGGCTACAAAATCTACAATTTGCTTTCTCCTCTCTACATTAAGATACAGAATTTAAGATTTACTGGCTATTTACCTTCTTTGTGCAGGAAACATACCAGATGCAGATGCCTGCGCAGCCACCTGCTGAGTGGCAACAAGGGCAGCAGAGGTCAATCCTGAGGGAAAGAAGAAACGAAGGAATGTTGATGTACTTCTGGTTTTAATGGACTTTGTGCTCAGTGAAATGTTAGGAAGCATCTCTAAGGTAAACAGGCAAAAACACTACATAACAATAACACTACATAAAGGGCAAATATTTCAGGCAACTGTGCCAAGACAGTCTGCCCAGTATGATCAATATGCCTTCATACAGTAAACTGAATTGTCCTTGATAGACATTTCACAAGAAAATAGAGCATTCCTACTTATTGTATTCCTTTCCAAATACTGCGCTGCAAGACACTAAGTGGTTTGTATGAGTTCCTGAATAGGAAGCTCAGTAGAACTAATAGGTACCAGTAAACAACAAGTATCAAAAGTCACAGTGAATTACAGAAACAACATGCCAGCTGCTCAGAATACAATACTTTCATAATAACTTATCATTTTTACAGTTTTCCTACCGAACAAGCATAATGCATCCCAAAAGGCATACGGAATCACTGAATCAAACTGAGAAATGTCAAGAGTTTACACAGGAAAAGTAACTGCTGAGGCACCAAGTGAACGTAATGAATTAATGTCATTTAGCCACCAATTGTGATAGTATGTACTTTGCTGCATGGGAGGAAATCTTGTTTTAATTCAGATAGAGTCCAGGGTTATGGAAAAACAGTCAGACTGGTATAAAACCTAGGGAGAATGAATTGTATCTTACTGTGCTGTTTTTTGCCTAACTGCAACTTTGTGCACTGCATTTGCGAAAATACAAGAGAGTCCTGTTTCAGATGGTCAAATTTTAACAAGCTCAAACCCTTGTGACTGCAATGCCTTGTACATCAAATATGTTCAGTATAAAAAGCCTTTGTCTTTGCTGCACTTCTTCCATTGCTTACACAACCCAAATTTTACAAAAAGGAGGTTGTTTGGTTTTTTTACTGCCTTTCAGCCAGTTAAATGTCAGTTTGCAGTAAGAATCAAACATCCATGTGAATGACAGCCTAACTGGCACATCCTTAATAATGCTATAACACCCAGTTTTGGAAACAAAACTTGGTATTTCTAAGGCATGAAGCTATTAATTTGCTGTTAGTCCATGCTGCAAAGCCTTCTTCCTAAATGTAAAGCACTTCTGATTTAACAAGGGGATCTTTATTCAAAATGCTTCGTGTAGGCATGATTTCCCATGTCAAGGTAATAACTCCATGAGGCAAGCTAATCCTACCATTGGAAATCTTCTGCTCACCTTGAAATGGGTCATACTGTCCAGGTATAAGGGGGTAACCCATTCCAACATGCGTGTGATGGTGCGTATGGAGGTGCCGCTGGCTAAAAGGAGAATGACGGTCTCGTTCCCTTTCCGCTTCCCGTTCACGCTCAGCTGCTGATTTTTCCACAGGCTAGTAACAGAAGTAAAAGAAAACCGACGCAAGAATTTTTTGAAAAGGACAAAATCACAACAAAATCACACTTGCCATTACCTGGCAACCACCTTTTAAATTCAAATGATGAAGCTGATTTTTTTCTGAAGTATCTCTATTGGATTATTTGCACTTGATTCTAATCTAAAGCTGGTGTATGTGGCTAATAGAAGATTTTCCAAGGCACACAGATTTTGAGGAAACACACTGCAGCTTGAAGCCACCACGATGATTTCTAGTTTTGGGCTCCCTTAAGCTTGGCTGACTTGCAAATGCCTGAACAACCCAGTTAAGCTGCTGATAGCTGATGCAAATGAATCCTCAGCCCTCTTCAATGCACTCTGGGGATCAAGCCCGCCTCAACAGCAGAAGAGATCTTTAAAAAAATAGAATCAATGACTTGCTCACAGTCAAAACTAGCACCAACTTCTCTGTAAGTAGAACAGCAGTATATGCCCCAGTGTGGAAATCTTCAGAAATGGGGTTCAGGTAATCTGCTATTTGGAAGATGTGTCTTCTTGGCAAACAGGCAGGGAATATTACGATGTCCCACAGCCCAGCTTCTCATTTCATCTTCCAAAGAGGAGCTTCCTGTTTAACTGCAACAAACTGCACCAGGAGGTATCTCTAAATCTATGTTTCTATATGAGTCCATTCATTTAAAACAGGAAGACTCTGAGCACACAACTGTGTTGTATGTCACTTCCAGTTTATGCCACGGAAGCATCCTGACTATAAACTGCTTTTATTTTAAGCAGTACTATAAAGAAGAATCATGCATTCAGAGCTTGATGCCAGATTGTGCACTTCTTAAAACTGATGTTCTCTACCCCTCCCCATATGTACCACAGCGACAACAGATGAAGCCTTACAACAGGTGACTTGCTGCGATACTGGTTGGCATGCTGCTGGAGCAAATCCAGTGCTTTGGACTCAGTGGTTGATTTTGCATTGATGCTTGGGCTGGTACTGACTTTCTCCGCCTCTTCTCTCCCTGACATCTTCCCATAAACTGGATAATGAAATCCTGGAGAGAGATAGGCCCCTGTTGGTAAACAATAAATACCACATCAAGTTACTGTTTTTACATTTTGGCTGTATCAAGGTGGGAGGAGGGGATGCCAGGACAGAGGGTAACATCAAAAATGTATCATGTGACTATCAAACAGCTCTTCTTCTTTGCTCTTCAATTTCTTCACCTAATCTAGCCTGGTAAATGGAGGTTATAAAGAGGGTTGAGCTGATAACCATTTCAGACATTTATGGGTCCTCTTTAAGTGAAAGGAATAGTAACTATAATGGTTCTGACAGTAAGTGCTTAGAATATTTTTATAGGCAATAAACTATCTGTCAGTCTAACAGCAACAGCAGACTGTCAAGGGTTGAGAAAACTGTAGCTGAGAACTGTGACAGTTCATATAAGGAACATCTTGTATTAAATCAGTTTCATCTACAGAACTTTCCCTAGCGGAAGCACAAGCAAAACAAATGTCACCCAACAAGCCTCCAGTTTTCCCTAGCTACTAACACAAATATTAAGACGTGGGCTTTACTGCACTTTGAGGGTGTAAATCTTAAGTAGTGTGCAAGGCAAATTTCAGAATACATACCAGGATAGCTGTGCATTAGGACAGGAGAGACTGCACGATAGGCCGGATGGTTGGGATCGTACATCTGTGGATAAGGATAAGCATGCAGGTACTGGATATATGACTGATGCTGACTCATTGGTGAGGAAACTGCTACTCTAGCACCTCGAGAGTCCTTCCAATTTACAGGAGTCTTTCGGTCATCATTTTTTATCTTGCTCTCATCCACTGATTGAGAATCAGAACGCTTCACCTCTTTAGGCTCCTCTTTAATGCTTGCTAATGAGACAGGAAGGTTAGGCAGGGAACTTTCCTTGTTCGGTGTTTTTCTAGGGCTGTCTTCTTTTAACTTTTTCTCACGATCAAGTTCTTCTGATTTTTGCTGATCGAGATATTTGGGCTGATAGACATAATGATGCCATGTTCGTGAATCTGGATCCTAATATGGAGGAGAAAAAAAATTTTGTTCTGAACTAAGATCGTTACTGATACTTTCCATACTTCAGTTAATGTATTTTTAATAGCTGTTTTAGTAACACATCCCTATCACATAAAGGAGAGATTTTCTTGCTACAGAGTGCCTTGAGCTCAAAGTCAAACCAATATTCCCACGAAGGAGCAAGAGACCATTATAAAAATCTAATTCAATTGCTTCATCTTCTACCCTTCTTCGTGCCTTTAACTAGTTTAATCATGAAATACATATGCATTGTATCAAAGTTCTAAGACCACATCATTCATAAAACATTTTGATTAAAGCCCACAGAGAGATTTTCCCACTAGAGAGCAAAAAATATCTGTGAACCACAAAATTAAAGCTTGCTAATGATATGCCAGAGCACTTAGACTACCTGGAACCTGAAAAACCGATCTAGCTGGAAAGACACTAATGCTGCCTCTGATATTACAAATATTCAGGAATCAGTGGAAGTTAGACATTAAGGCAGACTTCTTCAGCTGACAGTCTTATTTCAAGTTTGTAAAATTACACACGGCTAAGTACTTACAAGATCAGGACCACATGGTTTAAAGAACACATACAGGATATCAAAAATACATTTCTGCATAATATATTACATAGACCAGTTTATAAATACGTTAAAGAATTAGGTAGGTGACCTCCTTACAAGACTACACCAAATCAGTACCGAGCAGTAACAGGAAGACTACTTTTTCTAATACAGTCTATGTAAGAGCTAATGGTAAACATTGCCTCCAATCGATACCCATTTACGGCACATGCAACAGAAACATAAGCACACAACTAGACGCTTGGACGGTCTGCTTCAGATACTCCTCTGAACCAGCAGAAACCTCCTTCTGTTCAGGGCTGTACCATCCCTCTGCCTTCAGAGCTCCCTAACTCCCACCATATCTTGAACGACAGCCTGTAAGGGTGAAGACTGGGATGTACCGTACACCAGAACAGGAAAGCATTAAGCATTGCGCCTCACATTCAGAGCACAGAGACAGCCGCATTGCCTCAAGTGAAGGCTATGTGACAGCTAGCAGGGTCAGCACGAAGCTACTGGATGAAACTCAGCTTCCACGGAAGTCAATGGCAAAACTACGACAGACTTCAACGGCAACAGGATTTCCTTCATTGTGTAGGTCTGTAGGGGCTTGAGGTTGGTTGAGCAGAGAAGGGGAACTTAACTGCTTCAAAAATGTCACCTTGGGTTAAGATAAAGAGCTGAGCTTCAAGCCAACTCTTCAAAGAACCAGCTCGCCTATCCTTAGTAAACACCAACTGTCATTTAACAAACAAAAAAGAAACACTTCATGATTCAAATGTACTTTAACTCCTCTCATAATGAAAGCTGCTTATTTTGCTTGAAATTTCTCATTTCTGAACTAAGTAAATTACTTAGAATTTACATCTAAAAGAGAAATCTAATTCTATTTTATTCAGGCATGTAATTTAAAACAGTTCATTCAGGTTCAAGCCTGGGTTCTGTCACCACCTTGCTAGACTTTTTCTTTTTTCTTTTCAGCCAGCTCAACTGAAAGGTCTATTGGTCTATTCGCAGACTACTGTACTATTCAGCATGAAAACAGGATGGCGGAGCTTGTTTGGCTGCAAAGGTAGCAGACCATGGCAGAATCAGGGACAAAATCTGACATAATTTAAGGATAAATCAAGGCACTCTTGTTCCACTTCGTGTGATCTCACCTGTTTAAATCTTGTGGTTGGATCTACTCCTGTTTGCTTCATGGAGTCCATAACAGATTTCATCTCCACAGCCTCCTTTATGAGCTGGTGGTTTTCCATTTGTTTGGCTTTGAAACTGTCAGACTGAAGCTGCTGCTGGTGATTGGAAAGGATCTGTGATTTGCTTGTCTCCTCACCTTTGTTAGAGACTGATGACCCTACTTTAGTGTTATTTTTGCTGGACTCTGGAGTTGAAGGGGCCTTTGAAATAGTGGCAGATGGAATATTCTTCTGCTTGCTGTCGTCCTTCCCAATCTCCTTCAGGGGGGCATCGTTCTTCCTTTCACAGTCTCTCCCAGTTTGTGCCATTTTCTGTTCTGCTAGTCTCTGGTCCTCGTAGTATTTTTCATACTGCTGCCTGTAAGCAGGGTTAGAGGCCATTAAGGACTTTTGGTCCATATAGAGCCCATAGGCATACTGTCCATAATAAAGTGACTGAGCAAGTGCAGGGTGTCTTTGCGTTATTACTGACTGATGTTGTGGCTGCAAATTAGAGGAAGTGCTTTCGGTTTTCTTGGCATCTGATGGTTCTGCCTTCTCTTTCTTTTCAGCCTCCTCCTCTGCCTCTTTTTTGATCTTCAGTCCCTGTGGGGTACTGCTGTTCCCAGCTGCTGGGGCACTGACCTGTCCAGAGTGCATGTAACTCGGGGAATAATAAGGATCGTAGCCATGGTAATAGGGAGAATGGGACTCTTTCGCTTGAGCCGATTGTGCTGTGGTTGAAGAATGTCCTTTTACAACACTGTCCTTATTAGAAATAATATCCGATGGAGAGCTGGCCTTTGACCTCATACCCTCTGACCTGCTGTCAGAGCCACCATCATCAGCCGCATCAGAAATATCTGAGTAAGCTGGGCTGTTGGTTTTAGCGGCTGTGCTATCGGCACCATTCTGTGTCAACACGTGCAGTGGCGCCATGGCAGACTGTCCATTCACCAAAGTGCTGCATTCCATCCTGGAGGCACTCCCTATGGAAGGGCTGGGCGCGTTGTCTGTGAACGTGTAAACCTTATCAGCTTCAGCCTTAATACTTGCCATCCTGCTCTCTTGAGACTCTGACAGTCCATTAGCTAGCACTTCGTTCTTGTTGAGATGGTCCTTTAAAAAATGTCCAGGTAAGTCTTTCCCGGACCCTTTTGAATCCTCCAGCTTTCCCAGCTTAGAATCCAACTTGGGGCTTCCTGTCTCTTTGCTTTCTTTGTCCTTCAGCTTTCGCTTCTCCTTTTTCTTTTTGTCTTTGAGTGATGTGAGAGCTGGGTTTACAGTGCTTGGCTCTCCCATAATTGTGGGCTTTGGTTGAATAGGTTTTAGCGGAGGGCTCTTTGGTGTAGCCTGAACAATAGTAGTTGTTAGAGAGGGCAGTCCCGGTATTGTCCCTGTAGTGGTGGTTGTAAAGGCTGTAGTAGGTATAGCTATTAATTGGGGAGGAGTTGGTGCTGGCGCAGGGGCAATGGGCCTGGCTGTTTTCAGTTTCGAAAGGTTTTTATCCACTTTACAATTGTTCGCTTTCTTGCCTTTATCACCCAAACTCTTCTTGTCAATTAACCCTTCAGCCTCCAATTTCGGCATTTCGGTTTGCAAATTGCCGTCTGCTACCGAGCAATTATCCAGTGTGGCTGCCATATTAGAAATTACCGGAAGGCTGTTCAATTCACTGTTCAGACCCTTCTTTTTGCCAGAATTCTTGCCAGTTTTGGAACCGATCACTGAACCGGGGCCATTGCTGGTCAGTTCCCTTTTTCCCTTGGGGGTCCCTGGGGTAGCGATGGAGGAAGGAGACGTCGGTGCTTTTAGCGGATCAAAGCCTGGCAAATTTGTGCTTGGCTCACTGCATTCAAGTGCCACATTACTCAATGCTTCCTCACAGTCTGAAATCTTGTCTTCACTGTCAGGCTCAAACTCCAGTTTGTTTTCTGGGTCTAAATGTGCATGAGCCTGGTGGTATCGCAGACCATTAATGTGCTTGTACTTTTTGTTGCAGTTGGGGTGAGGACAGTCAATCAGCACTGGAGAAGAGCAGCCTTGGTCCAAAAAAGTAGTCTCGGGTTTCCCCTGTGGGGTGGTGGGAGTGCTTCTAGAGTTAGTACGAACACGTTTTCCAGATTTGTTGTCCTCCGAACTCGAGTTCAAATCTAGCTCCATTGAAGGCTTAGTTTTCCTCTTGTTTGTGGATGAGGGGCTGGCTTTGACTTCATCCATGGCGCAGTTTGGGGGTGTCCTGCGCCCACTTGAGTTAAGGCTGCCCCTCCTCCCCTTCCCATTGGCACCACCTCGATTCTTATTCTGAAGTCCTCTGGACTCTGCAAAACTTGTGTCATTCCCAGGTACAGCTGCAGCTGCAGTGGACCTTGCCCGCTTTCCCCTGCCTCGTCCTCCGCGCATTTCCAGGTCACTTGTTGGCGATTCACAAAACCTATACAAACAAGAACAGATTTCATCAGCAGGAGCTGTGAAGTGAATAAACACCAAACCAACACCACCTCCTATAACAGAACTTTCATACATGTTGAAGGAAAGATGTCCTTCTTCTAAACGAATGTTACAGTCTCAAAGTGAAAGTCATTAAAAAAGGACAGAAATGTTAAGAACAAGACCACCTAATTAGAACAAATTTTCCAAACTTACAGCAGTGCATTTTTAAATTAACTGCCGTCTAATTGAATACCATGTACTTCCCCTTTCCTCTCAAAAACACAAAAGAAAAAGAAATAAAACCTCCCACCCCACGTTTCAGTGTAGAACAGAGGATTACTCGTTTCACTGGTGCATGTTTTCAATTATAACCAGTTGGTTTTTATTAATCTCTGTAGAGTTTCTTGACAGAGATTGGGAGTGAAAATATAGCAGAGAAAAAACAGGCTTAGAATGATTGCCTACCTAGGAGGGGCCCAGTCATGCTTCGTGCAGTCTAGCAGTGTTCCCACATAAGTCTTGTTCCTCCACGTAACATTTACCACTAGGACACCTGCCAGTGGGAGAAAAACAAAGTACTATCACAGTTAGAACAATAATTGGGGTAGGCTTTTTGTTTTGCTCTTTTTTCATTTTTTCTCTCCTTCCCCACAAAGTGAGAGGTTTATTCTCATTTGCTTTCAGACATTGCGGTCTACACTCTTCCTCTTTTCTGGTTTCAGTGACCTCAAGTTAAAACCCACAGGAAAGACTGCAAACGACAAAGAACAAGAGTGTATGCGCGTATGTGTGTGTGTGTAACAGAGCGTGTGACTGCGTGTGTAATCAAGATACAGCTGACAGAAGGAAACGGGTTTTGCCATGTCCTGCTGTAAAACAGCAACACTCACCTCTTAATTTTGCTATTATTGCACATAATTGCTTTCGCTTGGCAGCCAGCCAGCATAAACTAAGCACCAGTTACAGTGTTTAAATCAGTAGGTGACTGAGAAGAATCTGCTTTGCTTTGAACAATATGATAATGCTGCTTCTATTTATTTGAAACTGCATATATCCAAACACACAAATACACACACACACACACACATATGCACTGCAAGTTTTGTTCAGCAGATACAGATGGAAACGGGTATTATCTGCCTGGCTTTTTCTCCTGTGGAAAGCAAGGGACTAGACATAAAATTGCAACCACATAGTAAAGCCAAGAGGAATTGCAATACAGATACAAGAACGAGGGATCCTCTAAAAAAACATAATTTAATTGCTTTTCCACTTCTGACTTTTACAAAATGTAAATTTGCCTGTCTACCTGAAGGAGACTTCTGTTTTTGGTTTATTTGAATCACCCCTGTAAAACAGCGAGGATATCCCAAGTAACAACAAAACTGATGTGGGGGATGCCATTCAAATGTTTTTAGCTTGCCCTCAAACACTCCTTCACGTAATTTATCATCATGTTTATGGACTAGCCAGAGTAATGACCCCTTTCATTCATTAACTTCTGCAGATAAACACAAGGAAGTATTATTGAACCAGCCATCTTTTCTCATTAGACCATACACTGAAACACAAAATACATTTTACCTAGCAAAGCAAACCAGGACGCAAAAAGCTTCCAGTTTATGAGCGGCGTGAAGGCACTGACTCGCAGCCGCCAGCCTCGTGACCGGTTTTTCCTCTCGCGCCCCTGGTTCTGGCTGCAGCGCTTCTGTAACGGATGTACCCATGGCACTGCACCAGAACGTTCCCAGCCGGTCTTTTTGCTTTGCCTTACCAGTGCGATCTCTAGTTTTTCTCTAAAACAACCCCTCTCTACTGCACCAAGGTAAAGTAAACAGGCAACCAGCCGCTTATTTCCTCGGGGGCCGTTTAACGGCAGGGAAGTATCTGAAGTGCTGTTAGCCAAGGTAGCAGCAAGAAGGGATTTCCTTAAAAATTCTCTGTGGCAGATCTGAATGCTATTCCCTGTGTGGTTTTCAGTTGCCATCACGATATGGGGCAAACTAGTCGGACGGATGAAAGCTCATCCGCTCTTCCACGCAGGGTCTCAGCCAGGGTTCGAACGCCTAGAGGGATGAGCGTTAAATCGCTACGTCGTTATTTTTATGACTTACGCAAACCTGGCAGCCTCGGGGAAAAAAAAACAAAACGCATTTTACCCTCGCCCCTTCTCGAAGGGGAACAACCCCCCGACCGAAGCGGCAGCGAGGCGGCCACCCACCTCACCCCGCTCCCGCCGCCGCTGAGGGGGCTTTGTCACCACCCGGCCCGCGGGGCGCCCGACCCACGCCGCCATTGGTCCGCGCCACATTCAGCTCCAGCTTCTGATTGGTCGTGCCCAGCTCCGCGGCACCCGCCGCCGCCATCCCATTGGTGGTGGCGGAGGCCAGTCGCGGTGGCGAGGGCCGGCGGCCGTCCGCGCCTCGCAGCGTTCCCCGGGCCCGGGCAGCGCGGGGCTCCGCCGGGGAGCGGGACACCGCGCCGACACCTGCCGCTGCGGCCGGGGCCCGCGGGGCGGTAGGCGGGCAGAGGCAAGCCTAACGGGCGGAGGAGGCCGGTCGCCGGGAGACGGCTCCTGCGGCCTCCGCCGTCCCTCCCCCGTCCGGGAGAGGAGCGGGGGCTTCCGCAGAGCCTGAGCCGGGAGGCGAGCGTGCAGGCTCGGGGAGAGCGGCGGCCGCGTCCGGTCTCAGCCCCCACGGCCGCTGACACGCGTGGGCAGACCGCGGGAGGAGGAGGAGGGCGCGTATTGCCGTCGCGAAGTCCCGTTCCGTCACGGAGCCCGGCTCCCTGCAGCACCACCGCTGCTCCCTCCTGTCCATTCGCCAGTGTCTGTCCAGCCTCCTCCGAAACGGACGGAGCCAGGGGGGCTTTCTAACCTCCCACGGAGTATGACAGGAGAATTAACTGCCTTTCGTTTTTCCCCAGCTAGTTCACCTTTACCCTTTTGTTAAAATGTAATTGTTAGCTTTTGGGGTTTTTTTTTCTTTTTAAATTAAGGTGTATTCCTAAATAAGCGTCCACCTTCCTCAATGTCTGTAGTCTTGTCTATCTCTGTGTGCACTTTATTAATTTATGTAACAGGCCTAGGGATGGTCTGTTGCCTATTAGTAGAAAAGAGGGCAAAGCAGAAGGCATGGAGTAGGTATAGTAATAAAAAACCCTGAAATCAGTACACATTTCAGTAATTCTTAGAAGACATTCAAATAACCTTTCAGTTTTAAAAAGTCAATACTTCAAAAGCAAACACAAGTTAAGTTCCCCCCTTAAAGTCAGTTACATTTAGCATGTCATTAAGTTTGTTAGTCTTAGCCAAGACCCCAGCATGTAAGTAGGAGGAAGATTAATCTCCATGCTGCGTTAGAGTAACTGTGGCAAGGAATAAATTTCCTTTCCCTAATGAACAGCACGTTACTCAGCCACAGGTAAGATTCCGCAGAACTGGCAGTGAAGGTAGCTTATTTAATCTTCTAAGATTATTCCAGAAATAGGTCAAGAGAATATAAGTAACATGGGAGGTAGGACTGACCCCTAAGGAAGAATGCAACTGGAGGCGTATCAGACCAAAGCACTGGAAAATGGAAACAGAGATGAGAAAAGTAAGCAGTCCACGCTATACGCACTACCAAAGAGAAAGGGTTATTCTTGCTGCACCCCATCAGGGTGTACTATTGCAGGTTTCTTTGATCCAAAATACCTGTCCTGGCACAGAGTTCAAGCTCAAAACAAGAATCTCCACTGGGACTTCTCTGCTCTGTGTCGGAGGCAGTACACAAACTGTACTACAGCAGTCTTCAGTTCACCTCTGAGCACTGCATCCAAGTACGCTGGGCATGCAGTCACAGGTGCACTAACCCTCCTCTAAGTTGTTCCACCTCCTCTTCTGAGCGTGCGTGTGCTGGGGCACAGCTCTCCACGGACTCTCCCCATCTTACAAAGTAAGTAGCATATCACATACAGGATCAAACCTCAGCAAAGCTGTGTCAAGTCATAAGCAGTCCCTATAATGAGACTTCCCATAACATTAGACTACACATGAGACTAGACATCATGCAACAATCATTTATTTATCATTGCCCGAAGAAGAGTGAAAATGCAAAGATGGTCTGAGGAACCCACAGGTATCATACTGTCTGAATATAGAGATGTATTTTCACCTTAATAAGAAGCCCAAGAGGCTAAACTATTTAAAGTAACGATTACTGAAGAATGGGGGAAAAATTCAGATGCTTGTAGTGCAGTGCACCTCAGGGTATCAAGACTCTTAAGATTGCAGTACAGGAAACACGGCCAAATATCTCATCCTGTTCTTATGAGGTTGGATCAAACAACAGTGAATATACGTATGTAGACTACACACCAATGTCTTTTCAACCAAGTAAGGGTGTCAACTATAGAGTATCACCAATTACCAGAGCATGGTTCACAAGATTTGGATGTAATAGAGAAAAACTTATCCCAAAATGAGGGTGTAAATTTCTTGATTTGATTTGGTTTATCATTCTATTTGTGAACTACATAAATATTCACAGTTACAGTATATCTGAAATTAGCAATATCCTCCGTAGTTTTCAGTGTCAAATACCCTAATTTGAAGCAGTCAAGAATAAGAAAATGAAAATTTCAAAAGTTACTACCCATGCTACTCTTTATCATTAAGGAGTAGACACAGTAAGTGGTGAACATGTTATGTGTAGGAATTACGAAATGGTAACACAAGAAAATGGGGTTATGTTACCTCAAATTTTTGCAGTTCACCTACACTCATCATTACTTTTTCTGCCGAAATCCATTATTAGCCAAGGCAGGATCATACACAAAAGCCTTAATGTATGGCAAAGATACATACACGATGTTACCCAGTGCCCACCACTGTCAGTGAAAGTCCCTCCTTTAACATCAAGAGGAATTTCATTAGCCTGTTACAAGCAAGAAAAGATTCATATTTTGGTGTTTTCCTTCACAGTGCGTGCACTATTACGAGCTTTTTTCTTTACTCGTCACTTTCATAACCACAACGTTTATGGCAAATACCCAACAACAGATAGGAAAAACGAACACATGCCTAGAGGAGCGTAAAACACAGTTCTGATAGATATGACATAATAATCTGTACAAAATAACCGTGACAATTGCTACTTGGATTTTATCATGGAATGAAAGGTCACATGTCACCAAAGTGATTTGTAACAAAATAATTTTCAGAAATCTACAGCAAGAAGTACGTTTTATGAGTTCCATGGATGCAATGTATCTATTCTCTTTCCTTTACCCTCCCTTCCTTCCTTTCAGTGACTATGTAACAAAGACCAGAATTAAAATTGGCTATTTACTATTAACTAAATGAAATACGTCATCACAAATTGGAAATGAACTACCTAAATTTGCTGTTCGCTACTTGAAGAAAGAGCCGTGCTCTTTTAAAGTCAGCCTATCAAATGCAGATGTGCTATTTTGACATAAAAAATGTCACAATCACAGGGCATCTTCAGTACAACCCAGAGTACCATTCATGCTGACTGCCTTGACACTGCACTTCTAGCAGCCACATCACGGTTGTAAGGCTCTAGTCAAATCAAACAGGATACACTCTTGCAGATGTTCCTTCAGCTAAAGAAGCAAAGACTGAAGGATGTAGTCTAAAACAGATACTAAGCCTTTGGCTTTCTTGACTCTGTTTTCTGCAATGAGCATAAGCCAAGAATTTTTATGCTTTCTATTCAAAACTTTCAAAATGAGATTGTGTGGTTAGGAATCAAATTATTGCATTAATACCTTAAATGCAGGCCCCAGTTTTTGAAAATACTGGCTTTAGAAAACAAACACATTCAAATCCCAATATAAGTAGACATTACTCAATAATCAGACTGGAAAGCCTGGCTTAATGTTTACAGCATAGGCTGCTTCGGTGTTCAGATCACAGCAACTGCTACAAAATTCTGGTTTAGTTCAAGTTGATTATTTTCCCAGAAAACTCAGAAGACCAGCTATCTGAACGGGGGAAAGGGTACGGCTTCATTTTTGTAAAACGAGGTGTTCCCTCTGGCCAGAATTCCCTGCTAAATTATGGAGAAAGCAGATCTGCACAAAGTCTTTCTGAACACTTCTGTAACTGATCGGTTGAAGAGTATTTAAATGATCTTTCAAAATTAGGAGTCATTTGTTTGCTTTTCAGTCACCAAAAGTCACTTATGTTTAAATGGAAGTGGAGTCCTACTTGCTCAAAATTCCCATTTGGGTAACAGTTCTACCTACTGCCTTGACTATTCTGTGATGGAGCCCTGGAACAGGCTGCCCAAGGAGGTTGTGGAGTCTCCTTCTCTGGAGATACTCAAGACCCGCCTGGACGCGGTCCTGTGCAGCCTGCTGTAGGTGACTCTGCTTCAGCAGGGGGGTTGGACTGACCCACAGAGGGCCCTTCCAACCCTGAACATTCTGTGATTCTGAGTATCATTTTAAGACAACTTTTGCTGATGCCGCAGGAAGATCTACCAAAGTATACTATGCTTTGTAGTAATTTTTGTACAATTATTTCTTTAAAAGTTCAATATGACAAATTCTTGTAGCAGTGATCCCATGGCACAGCACTTTTTCAAGATTGAGATGCAGCTCTCAGTATTGAGAAGGCAACACATCATCACTTGACATAACATTACAGCAAAATCAATTCCTCATATCTTTATGATCAATGAATCCACAAATTTATTTGCAAACCAAATTCCATTTGCCTTTTGTCCCAGCCTTGCCAAGTACAAGTAATACAGACATGCCTGGGATAGCCAAACCATGGCATATGTGTCATCAGTGAGTACACCACCACCATGGATTAAACACATTTTATTCTGCATCTGGCACTGCAAATTTTTTAATCCCACATATATCTACTTGACATCACTGTTCTAACAGTAACTAAAGCATATGAAGTGCAAAAAGCCACAAGAAGAAAATCTGTAATTTTAGGATGCTCTCAAGCTTTTTCATTGCCATTGGTTTAGTAAGAGCAGTATAACTCATTTGCCTCACATCCACCACATCATCATCAATCCCAGATCCACATATACACCTGCAATTCATCCAGGCATAAAAACCACAGAACAATGTTTATATTAGACTTGCAATGCAAATGGCTTATTTCTCCCTGATTGCTTCCATCAAGAAAGTAATCTAAAATTAACAGTAAACATTCTACATATAAAGTCAAGTCTTCTACACTGAATACTGATCTGGTAGACCTACAATTTATTTACTACTTTAATCACACTCTCTGTCTAGCATGGCACAAGAACTTAACTACATCTACAGCAGGTGCACGTATAACAGAT
Source organism: Opisthocomus hoazin (assembly GCF_030867145.1). Classification (NCBI taxonomy): domain Eukaryota; kingdom Metazoa; phylum Chordata; class Aves; order Opisthocomiformes; family Opisthocomidae; genus Opisthocomus; species Opisthocomus hoazin. The sequence continues at coordinate 17,568,811 of NC_134454.1, read as the reverse complement.
CAACATCAGCAAGCCTGAGAATGTAATGACTGTCAGGTGGCCTGGAAATGCAAGACTGGTAGGGTTTTTTTGGTTTTGTTGGTGAGGGGTTTTTTTAGTCTTTTTTTTTTTTTTCTTTTAAAGAGCCCTACTGCTGCTCTGAATATTTGAGAAGTCACTTTAACCACATCCTGTAATCAAACCATCTGAAGCACAGATCCACAATTAGTCATCCTGGACACTGGACTTTATCTCAACAAACACTGTATAGCAATGAAGCTGAGAAGATTGGATAGCATTATGGAAAAGAAGCATAATGAAATACTGCTGGTACAGTCATAAACCTTTGAGATGCTTAGCTGTGGTGTTAATTTAGCACTTTATGAAAGCATAGTAAGCTTAAAGGTTAAAGGGCTGAGAGGCTAAAACCTGATGTTGCCCTGGCTGGTGGCTAAAGCAGGTTAGCATTACTCTAGCCACATAAACTACAGCAGCTTCTCCAACAGCATAACAAACTTAGTTCGTATCCGTGTGATCTCCAGTAAGTCCTGAGTATTGTTAACCTAAATTTCATGGATGCTTCATTCACATGGCATGCGCTTTCTTTTCCCCTTCATTATGAAGTCATCAGCATAATACCTTCAGAGTAGCAACTACCACCCTAGCTTGAAACAGCTGTGTTGCACTTTTTATGATATAAAAACAAAACGTATATTCCCTGAACTTGTATTACGTACTCCCATTTGCATTCTGAAAAGCAGCAGCAAATTATACAGTGAAGAGCACCTCTTGAAGCCATGGAGTTGGGCCATCAAGGAAACAACTTTTTCATCCCACCTAATAATAACTGTAATATGTTTTCTTGATCTAGAGGTTTATCCCAGAGCATACAGAAGAATAAACACTGAAATAACTGAAGAAGGCCTGATTCCCCATGAGCCCACGTGCTTAATACACAAAAGAACGCACAGCCACTTCCATCACTGTCACGTCTCCCGCAGCCTTTGTTCTGAAGCCTGACGAGCTGTATTGATTTGGGAAAATCACTGAGCTTCTTGGAAAACTAGATTCTAGCTTACTCACCACCATCTATTTCTTTCTCACGAAGACAGCTGGTCAATATTCAGTTGAATGGTCAGCTAAAATAAGCTCTGGTTTCTTTTCTTTTTCTTGCCTCTATAGTAACATTATCCTTTTCCAGCTCTAGTGTAAAGTAAAACCTCATGTTAGGAAGACTTGTTGCTGAGGGTGAGCTGAAATGGTAGTGCCCCCAGACAAAGCTATGAGTGAAATGCTAAAGGCAGGTTGGGTCTGGAGAACAGCGCAGCATTTAATCAAAGAGCTTATGTCCCTTACAAGTTATTATAATAATGCCACTATAATTTTTTCAGTGTCTGTTTCTTCGAAAGACAGTCTGCCTAACAAATAACCAGTAAGCAATATCTAAATATAACTGGAGAGCTGAAATAAAAACAAGTGGTCCTAATCAAACACAAGGCTAAATTTTACACTCATTAAACGAGCAATAAAAGACTCAGTGAAAAGTGGGTAATGCCCCAGACAGTACATCACATTGGCTCCCAAATGGCTTGGAGGTTTATCCACAACAGAATACTTCTACTAAAATATGAGCTACTTAGAACAGGGATTTTGAAAACTACGAAGCCACAGCAGCCAACATAATTTTCTCTTGTCACATTTATATCAAAGAGATTAGATGTTGGCAGGACTAGGAAAACTTTTGTATAAATTGCTGTTACACCTCTTGAATGTCAGACCACATTTGCAGTGTTTACAGGAAAAAGTGCAATTAATGTTATTACAAACTGCTTCTGACCTCTGGAGTACAACTAAAGATTTGGTTTTGTGCAAACCTCAACTTTTCTTTGGCCAGAGTAACTGAACCACTTCTACTGAAGCTTGAGAATAAAACTGCAGTCTTACTTTATTTCAGCTGACACTAAAAATGCAAGTTGAAAACCATTTAACATCTGTGTGTTCTGGAAAAAAACAAATCTGTTTCAGAAATAAAGTATTTTGTTTCTAGCAGAATTTTTTTCTATTTTACTTCAGTAATCATAACTGTGATTCACATAGCCTGACACTGAAAAATGTCACATAGTCTCAATTTTAGAAGAAGGAAATGCTGTTCTGAAATCCCCTGAATTTCCCACTTGCTTCTCAACAAGTGTTATTTCGGCTGCTGTATTGCTGCCCTGTGGAACACAGGGACACTCTTCTGCCTTCTACCATAGGGAAAGAAAAAGAAGCCCCACAATCCACTGCCTTTGCTTGTACTCTAGCACCATATGTCAGCTGAGATAAGCAACAGAATATAGGGCTTTTCAATTCATATGTCACACTCACTTCCTGCAGTTTATATTAATTACAGGATCTCTTCAGATAGTTATTTCTCTCCCAGACTCTGTTACCCTTAAGAGCAGGTAAATAGCAAAGCAGAACAAGACCAGAGTGTAGTGAAAAGCACTACTGTTTAAATACGAGAAGTAAGACCAAAAAGGGAAAACCAAAACCATTTTTTATCACCCTGGCGAGCATCAAGGAGTTCCTTTAATAATTATGTGCCTCATTTCTATTCTTCATCTCAGATATCAGACCACAGAACTACTGTTTTCATCAGCAGGCTGTTGAGAAACAGCTGCAGAAATAGGGAAGCTGGTATAAATTTGTGTATGCATGTGTTCGTGTATCTGTCTATCAAAAAAATCCGAACCTCTTAAGCTCGTATGTTTTTGATTTTCTTTCTAAGGTGAGTATTAGGACTAGTATTAGTAGAAGTTTGTGTCCCAGCTCTGATCTCTGCTACTGTACTAACAATTCACTTGGAGAGTAAAAACCAAGCAACTAACAGATGACAAAATGCAACTATAAACCTTCAGGTGTCTTTGGTGATCAGTTCCCCAGTGTTCTACATCATGATAAAGAGCTGCCAGGTGCAAACAGTGGTACAATTATTTATCGAACAGTAGAGCAGCTAATGAAACATAGAGGAATGGATGACAGAAGAGAGAGAATTTGTGGAAAAGAAACAGCATAGATAAAGAAACAATTCCAAGCCCAAACCATGAAAATGCTTCCAAATCTGTAGACTGCAGATACCAGAATTGCAGTCAAGCCAGGCAGACAATTCTGCTCAACCTCAAAGAGCTGCTGCTGATCCGTGTACCTCATTGGGATTGAGAAGCAGAGCCTCTTATAAATTATGATGCTTTATTTAAAGTCAAAGCATTTATTTGCTTTTGTGCCAGCTTTGGATCCTTTTCATCTCTAGCTACCAGGCCCAAGAGAGAAAACATTCCTGTAGCTCTGCTGGCAGCCAGCTGTGGCCTCAGTAAATCATAAAGCCTCCTAACAAGCCGTTCTTTACAAAGGCCAACTGCAGTTACTAGACATGGTAACTTCTCTATTATTCCACTCATTGGAATTTAAAATAGCAATTTAAAGCAGTGGCTAAAAACACTGAGATATACTGAACTGCATTTTATATCTCTCTCTCTTTCTCTGCATTAAGCTTTGCTTATTTCATGAAGAATTCATTGTCCTCAGCCTGGGAAAAGAGTGAACACCTGAGACAGGCACATCCAAGACAAAGGGGAGGGAAAAAAAACCATTTTGAATTTCTTTTGCAGAACTCCCTCAGGATTTCTTACTACAGCTAACAGGAGACAAGTACCTCTTCTACTTTCATTCAGTTTGTGGGACTTGCAGGGACACATCTTTTATGTCTGGGGAGGTAAACTCTTTTAAAATTTTAACACTAATATTCTACCATGAAACTTCACAGGAAAATATGTAAAGCTAAAAGTGGTGTATAGTCAAGCATGGGATGTACATTACAGTCCTACAAATACTGCAACTGTAGATGATGAGTTCTGCCTCTTCTACCTCTCCCACCCACGCACCAAAAAGGAATCAATTAAGTATAGTATGGTGAGGCCCACCATTCCACTTTTTCCTCTGTCTAGCAAAAGCAGATCAAGAACCTTACACACCTGAGGCTCTTCTTCCTATATAATTGTTTCAGTTTAGGATTTGGAGTAACCTTATTGTAAGTCTGTTGTTGCTATAGTTAACATTAAAAACAAAACTATGCTTGAAACTTCACTTTCTAGATTCGAAAACCACAAAACAAATATTATGCATTGCCAAGGCTAAACACTACATAATTTTTACAGCTCTTATCCCACAAACTAGTTCTTTTTCTTAAAAAATAGTAGGCAGTGCTGTCCCTCCTATTACAAAATTCCCATGTCTTAGGGGGGAAAAAGATGCCCAGAACAGTTACAAGTATTTCAGTAACACACTTAAGATACCAGTTCTGTTTTGTAAACAAGCCTAATGAACTATAACTAATAGTGTTCTCCTTGTGCAGAAGAAAGGTAAAAGAGTTTTTGTTAGCATCTACCAAAACAAAGGAGTCTGGAACAGAACACAAGTGAGCTACTCATCAACCAACCAGCTTCAATATGTGTCAGAATTCTGCAGAGCCGTTCACCGTGATTTTCTTTCCTCTGCTTTAAATTACCTCCGAAGTGGGTAAACTAGTAAAACATCTAGTTAACCAGTTGGCTTATTCCAGCTGTTCATCAATACTGATGCAATGCAAAGGCAACCTATCAGCAAACTCATTTCCCACTAGCAATCAGTACACTTTCTGCTAGGCTTCTCTTCTCTTGCCAGCAACTGCTAGGACAATTTTCCTGTAAGTGTCCTTTGTGCCTGCTGTCCCAATTTCTCCCCTTATTAGTAAGACCCTGGCTAGTTTTCCCTGACCTGACGTGGTCTATGCCACTACTACAGCTTCTCTTGGCTTTTTCATACAGTAGAGCTGATCCAACCTTTGATCCTCTGATAGAGGGAATTGTAAGAAATGTGAAACGATAACAAAAAGCCTTAATATTTTCTAGTTTTTAGTAGTCTTTAGTACTGTAACTTGTGTTCCTGCATGCATAGTGATCTAATGATGTAACTGTTACACTAATCCCTGTTTTCTCACTAAGGAATGTAGTGGAAGGACATGGGCACAAGCTATCACTTAGTCGTTAGACAAAATAATTAAGTGAAACAAAAGTGGTCTTGGTTCTCAGCAAATAATTGGGATAACTGTGGGATAAAAGAGACTCCTAAATAATTCTACTCCAGACAGCTCGGCCTTGGGAGGGCAAATGCACCAAGCTACAGAGATAAGGAGGCACCCAGAGAGCAACAAGACCGAAGCAAAACAACCTGAAGGACATGGTGGACGTGATCCTAGAACTGAGTTTGCGCAGAGACAAATGTCAATCAGTGAACAGCGTGATGAAGAGGATGGGCCTTCATCTTGGGACTCCCGAAGACCACCCAAAGATGCTAACGGACATGCGTGAAAGATATTTACATATGTTGGTTAGTTCCTAGAAATATAATCAATATTTACATGTGTGATTGTATGTAACCTGAAGCAACAGGGTGTCTGGCGTGCACGTTTGGAGGAGAAATCCCCCGTATGCCCGGCGCCGCAATAAAGAATCCCTGCTGAACAGTATGCATGGTACTGTTAGGTTTTTCCTACTGGATCTTCGAATCACCTCCTAGGTTTAGAAACAAAACTATTCAGACACTGAGGACAGATCAGTGTTGTATAACATTTAAGGAAGATCTTAGGGCTCTAGGAATCCTAATATAATCAGTTAAAAATCTCTACATTTATTTTGGCAATGAAACATCCTTCACAGGATCATCACAGGCATGCCCTCCTTCATTAAAGTACAACCAACATGATGACAGAAACGCGTATTTCAACATTAGAAGACTATTTTCCCATGTCACTAAAAGAAAAAAAAGAGGCTGAACTTTCAGATATGACTTAATTCTTTCCTTGGTCAGACAAGCAATATCAAGATAAAGCTTGCTTTCCTCCAGAATCTACACAGAAGTTTCTGTATAAATTATTGACTGCACTTTGGCCTCGTCTGAAATGTTGGCCCCTGAGGCTGATAAGCTCTGACCCCAGGTGGCACATCCAGCCCTCTCACAAGAGGCAGGAACATTATTGCTTTGCACTGAGGACTGCAGCGCGAGAGCCAATCAATCAAGCTCCCTGACAGCTTTTACAGCCTCCTCACATTAGGCCTAAGTCAAACTCCACGGCTCCTATTGTTCACATTATTCTTTTTCACTCTGCTCTGATGAAGTTAGGGCAAGTCCAAGGCTTCAATGAGAAAGAAAGGCTATTATGAGCAGCTCAGCATTTATTGACTCTGAGCTGTACAACAATGGCCCCTAAGCCTTTTCCCTGGAAGTAACACATTCCTAATTGCTAATAATCATCAGTAACAAAGATCAGCCCTCAGACACATACTTGTATGAAAGAAAGGTGTAACATTCAAACAGCTAGACGCATCATCTTGACATACTAGGAAAGACTTCCTAAAATAATTTCATGCATACCAAAAATGATAGCCTTTCAATCACACAGGACCACCATACAAATGCTGGTACATCCCATAATATCACTTGTGCATCAGAAAACCAGTGACCAAAACACATTTGATTAAAAATACCCCTTGTGGAATTGTGCTATGCTAACTGTGGACTAACAGATACATTCTCCCTTAGTTACTCTGTAGTATTTCAAGATCCATATCTTGGAAAACCACTTTGAGAACTAATCATGATGTCATTTTTCCCAAGCATTCAGCTGAGGTCTGAAGAGAATTTAAGTGGGACTCTTACATGTCTGACATGTAAGAATACTGACTTGTGTTTGAAAACATCCACCCTTAATTATTACTATTATTTTTAAACAACTATGTATCTCTTCAGCTGCATGCATAAATCTTACTACCACCATTTACAGAGTCATGACATGCTGTCATCAAATGCAAAGAAACCCTTTTTTTGTGTAAGAATTTCAACATTGCGTAACATGACTAGATTTTACAGTTGGTGGAGTCTTCTGTGTCTTTTTTCCTATTTATCAAAATTAAAACTGGAACAAAAAAAAAAGGAAAGCAGTTTTTTAAGGACTTGTTTTGATAGGAATGGAACTTGTGATCAACTAGCAGAAACCAACTGCAGTGAAGTCCAGAGATCAGTTTCCCTAGATACTGAAGAAACAGAATGAAGGGAGTGGCTCTTTTTTCTTTCTTTCTTTTTTTTTTTTCAAATTAACTTAGTTGTAGTTTTAGATGATTCTGACATTGTAACTTCAGCTTTTAGGAAAGGGTAATCTCATTTTAAATTACAGAATAGAAACTGATAGCCATAAGTGAGTATTTATTTACTTTCCTAAACCTGAATGTCAGTACTAAGACAGTGAGAGGTACTTTCAATTAAACTGTTCCATCTGCGTATTTGTTAGTGCACTGACTTCACAATTGGACTGAACTGGTATGAGATTCAGAGAGCCTTCTGGGAAGGCGCTAGCTGAAAGAACAGCAGCTTCCTTCTGCTAAATCCCCTGATACAGCGGCTTGCCTTTTCAGCTGTCATTCAGTCCAGTGTGGCTTTTCATACAAAACCAGAGGAGATCAAGCGCAGACTAAAAGCTTGTTTCAAAGGAAGGATTCCCCTCCCTTCCTGGCTTTCCGCTGAAAGCATATTTACACCCTGAAGAACGAGAAGAACTCATAATTTGTAGTCCATCAAGTGGCTTGTTTTCAGATTCCGCTGAAGTTTCACAGTTATTTAGGTGGACACCTGAATAAACAGCAGTAATAATAGTAGTGCTGGAGTAGTATAATAAAAATTAAAAATACAGCAGGCCTTCTAATTTATTTATGTAGCTGCTGTTGATCAAACAGTCATCATACTAGTAACTTGAGTTTTTAACCTTATGAGTATTCTCTTATTTCCCTTCTTAAAAATAGCAACAATGCCTGCAACATCAAATTTCTTGTCCCTACAGGGACATAAAATGTGGCTGAGAAGAAGGGGCGAAGCAGTGTGAAAAGGTAAGCACTGCAGCACCCCAGACTGTACCCTCACAGTGTACAAGGCTTCCTGTTTACAGTCCTGTCAATTAGCTCTCACTCACAGGCACTGCATTCAGCTTGAGCATTTTGTTAAAGGGAAATGTAAAGCTATTATTGTCAGCTTACAAAGCTGAGAAGTAATGCTTCTATATTTAACCTAAATGCTGTTTTTCATGGGTGCTCTGTAGGATGAATGATATCTGATTTAGAAAAACGACAGTGATTTCGCTGAGCTTTCCAAAATCAACACCCATTTTAGCTGAACAAAACAAGAGGTTGCTGAAGCACATTTGTCTCTCTGATGATGTATATTCACTAAGTATAGCCCATAACCCACCTACTCACAGCAGCTTCAGACAGCTAGCCTCACCCACAGATCCTTGCAATTTAATGAACAGCCATATCCAACAAATCTTTTACAAATAGCCTGACAGTAGTTAGTCTTTAAGACTCCAGGCCCATAAGAGAAATTTGTCATTGCTTAAATAAATTTTACAGATGTAATAGATAAAGGCAATAAAGAAAACAGGGCTTTTATGAAACAAAATCGACAGAGCAGAAAGCTGTTCCTCTAGACTGTGCGCAGGCGCGCTGGGCTTGCGTCTACTGAAGGGAAATAGACAATGAAGGTTAGGAAGCATGAAATGACAGCCTTCTTTGCTTTTTAGGGAACGTACATTTTTTTCACAGAACGTAAATCTCAAAGTCATGGTTTTCAATCTGCCTGTGTGATCACACAAAATTGATTTCAAGGAGATTTGGAAATATTTAACTCATTGCTCAGAGATGCAAATCCCATCTTGTACAATCATTATTGTAAAAATAGAGGGAAAAAATGGGTGACGTTTCAAGGGCTCTGCCTGTACATTTTCATTTTTCTGATAGTCACAGATCATTAAGCTTCCATTTCAAATATGGACCTGCCTGTATTGAAGCACACATATAAAGCTGTGTATGTTCCACATGTTTTAGGGCAGCTTAAAACTCTTAATGAATAATACAGCTTACATGAAAGACATTCTTGAATATGTTTGCCACAATGTAACACACACACACACATGCTTATGTTCTTCCCTAAATGAGCAGGAAAACATCGTTTAAATGCTTCAGTAAACATGGCAGCAGCCCTAACGTGGATGCAGTGCTGAAAAATTTTTGGAAATACATAAAAACGTTTCTTGAATTTGGCACGTGTGCTGCATCTCACAGTGGTTTTCTTACAGTTTGATACCTGTTTCTTAATACTTCACCGCTTATCACAAAACCCATCAGGTAGAAAAACTGTTGCTGTTAAATTAAGAAATCCCAAACCACATATTCTTAAGCACAGTATGCCAAGTTAATACATGGCAGTATAAAAAATATCTCTGAAGTGCAGCCTTTTCTAACAGAAAACAGATCTATTCTTGAACACAGATGAGCTTTCCCTGTGTCAATAAACACAAACTGGCTCTGTTAGAAACACAGAGGAAACTGGTTAATTTCTATCTCAATAAAATTTATGAAGCAATAAAAACTTTGTAGTACAAGCTGTGTGGTTTGTTTCACTTCCTTGCCACATGAATTCATGAGGAAAATTTTTCTCTTCATTCTGTTACGCGGACTCTTGCTGGAGAGGACACCGCACACTGACCAAAAACCCCCGAGAGCCTAATTGTGATTTCCACTCCTCACCTGCAATTTCTTTGAAAATTTTGGCAAGGAACATTGTAATTTCCCATCTTTGTCATGGCAGTGTTTGTGAACTCAGTCGCCACTACACTATGAACTGTGCTGAGTAATACAGTGAAAGTGGCGGTGGAAAAAAAGAAAGAAATGGCATGTCTGAACTAGGGTAACTGTCACCAGCTCGTATTAATATAACCCTTCATCGTCTATTTATGATACTGAAAATATCAGATAATTTAAATTTCTGCCACCCCTGAATAGAAGCAAAAGAGAGGGAGGGGGAAACATATTGAATGTCTGAATATATATGCCTGCAACAGCAGGAGCAGAAAAGACTGATAAAGACTTTATGTGTAATATTTAGTCAGATTAAGGACAACTTGTCACTGCGTGTTTTATTGTCACTTAGTTTCTCTCTGACCACATGAAGAAAGCTGATTCTGACAGGCTACAAAAGCAAGGCTTCTGGGAGTGTTTTGTTCTCTCTCTTGAAATCCTCTGATGCATTAATTTCCTGACCTCTCTCCTAATATAAAACTACAACTCACTCCTTACACGATCATCTTTGTCAGAACAACTTCCGCCCAGATAGCAGCTAATCCACTACAGCTAATGGCTTCTGTCAGGAAGGAAGCCAGTGAAATGAAGCCATCATTATACTACATGGAATAATCCACATACCTCATGTGGACCTCCCCTTCTGTGAAATGCCAGTGTGATGTATCAAACCCATATAAAATTTAGCTCACTGAGTCCTAACGTGTGACTACTGTTCCATTTAGCCAGTGTATTTTTTATTATACCCCCAGAGACTGTGGGGGTTCACTGGGGTGGATGTTCACCCTCTCACAGGGTGGGAGACAACTGCATGAGAAGACTTCTCCTTTGCTCTTGGTCCTCCACACTATCTGTATAGTTCTTATCATCTTTTAACTCATTACCTGCCTTATAAGGAATCGTCTTTGTGTTTCAGGACACAAGATCACCTGAAGATGAATTATAAAAGTAATTAGCAAAACCAGTATTTTATTTTTCTCTCCTTTGTACTTTCTGTGCAATATTTACCAGCAGATTAAGGGTGCTTAGAGGAAAGGATGGAGTAGAATCACACAGAATCAGAGCATTTCACCAGGAAAAGAAGGCACCACTGACAGAGAAAGGGTGCCAATGGGAAAAAGGTCAGACCTCCATATGTCTCCACCCATGGGTTCCTGTTGATGGACCACATCTCTTGAGCAGCAGACAACCAAATGCAGTAACAACAGATGCCATAACAAGAAGTCTGTAACACTTCAGGAAGGTGTGAAAGGAATGACAGTTGGCTGCCTTTCTCAAATCTTTGGCAGAAGGCTCTCTCCTCATTCAGAAGGCAGCCGAGGCTGTGGCACCTTCTCCTCACAGTTTCACTGTGTTCAGTGGTTCTCCCAATAATCTTTGCGTATTTTAGTCAACTAGTTTCTTAGATTAGAGGGGCTGGGTTTCTCTCTCCTGGACTCTCCTCTGTGACAGAGACAGAAAAGAGTACTAGAGATCAAGGCAAGACCATACATTTGTTTTAACTGATAAGAGACACAGGAACATGGAGGTCTTTCTGTCTCTTTCGGGAACTGAGCAAAAGCAAAACTTTTGCCCATTGGTAAGGGGATGTCTTCTCCTGGAAGACCTTTCCTGTTCTTGTTGAAGAGCTTCTGAAAATGCCATTTTGAGAAAGAAATGTTGATATGACCTACAAAAACTCCACGGGTGGGGGACACCTTGCTTCTGAAACAAAGAACACCAGTGAAGATTTGGTAACTGCAGATTTAATAAAAGGAGCTGATACATTCTTCTTAATAAAGATCTGAAACCACCCAAAATAGCTAACAGACTACTCAAAAAAGACAGTAAACTAGATTTTTAATGAATGTCCATGAAAAACATTTGTAGAGGCTATGGGTTTTTTTCTGTTACCATATCACTGACAGCCCAGATTAGGTTAGCATCTTCCTTATGCACTATGTACAATTAGAAACAGCCTCTTTTTATCAGGAAACCTTTTGGGGACAGGCAGATAAAAAAGCTGTTTAGTGAACTGAATCAGATTCCAAGGTAGAAGACTTGAGGATAAAGAAGAGCTACACCAAAGGAAACCCAAGTCAGGTTTTTGTGGTCTCTTTCCAGCTGACAGGATTGGTGGGCTGGTAGAAAGCTACTACCTTTACCCTTTCATTTGAAGGTTTTGAAAACTGAAGGGATGCTACAGAAGAACTTCTTGGGCAAAGATTCCCTGTTGCTCATCAGAACCATTCTAACTTTCTTCAGTTTTGCAAACTCATTTTACTTTTTGCTTCTCTCCTCTGAAAAGGCCCTTTCTCCCTCTCTTGATAAAACTGATTAGTGACTGAGAACTGTTTCTGAGAACACCAAAATCTGCATTTGGTCCATCAGAAATGCAGACTTGACTGAAAACTTCATAAAGACTGTTAATAATAGTTATTAATTTATCTAATAATAATATTTTGCTTACACCGATAGTATCCTGAATGTATAAGCACACTTGTGAAACAATTTAGAATCATAGAATGCTTTGGGTTGGAAGGGACCTTTAGAGGTCATCCAGCCCAACCCCCCCTGCAGTGATCAGGGACATCTTACTCGACCAGGTTGCTCAGAGCCCTATCCAACCTCGCCTTGAATCTTTCCAGGGATAGGGCTTCCACTACCTCTGTGGGTAATCTGTTCCAGTGTCTCACCACCCTCATGGTAAAAAATTCCTTCCTTATATCCAGTCTAAATCTACCCTCCCTTAGTTATAAACCATTACACCTTGTCCTGTCACAATAGGCCTTGCTAAAAAGATTTTCCCTCTGTTTCCTATAGGCCCCCTTTAAGTACTGGCAGGCCACAATAAGGTCTCCCTGCAGCCTTCTCTTCTCCAGGCTAAACAGCCCCAACTCTCTCAGCCTGTCCTCACAGGAGAGGTGTTTCAGCCTGCTGATCATTTTTGTGGCCCTTCTCTGGGCCCGCTCCAACAGCTCCGTGTCTTTCCTGTGCTGAGGGCTCCAGGGCTGGACACAGGACTCCAGGTGAGGTCTCACCAGAGTGAGCAGAGGGGCAGAACCCCCTTCCTCAACCTGCTGGACACCCTTCTTGTGATGTAACCCAGGATACCGCTGGCCTTCTGGGCTGTGACCGCACACTGCTGGGTCATGTTAAGCTTTTCATCCACCAGTACTCCCAAGTCCTTCTCCTTCAGGGCTGCTCTCAATCTCTTCACCCCCCAGCCTGTATTGATAACGGGGGTTGCCCCAATCCAGGTGCAGGACCTTGCACTTGGCCTTGTTGAACCGCATGAAGTTCACACGGGCCCACTTATATTTCTTAAGCAGTGACTGATCTAACAACCACTCCTTTCGAGAAGTTTCTTTTTTTTCCTGAAAAGAAAATTATGTATTACCTTCAATCATCTATAGACTAGTGCAAAGACATGACTCAGTATTTCAGATGACAAACGACAAAAGGCAAATCTGGTACACCTGAAAGAACAGGAAGCAAAGGTAAAACATCCTTAAACCAAAAGACTGCAGGTGATTCTTTCAGTAGCCTTTAAGGTAGTTCAGCAGTGATTCCACGCAAAATAGCAGCCATTGAATTTATTTAAAGTACTTTTAAATTTCACAGATCAACACCCACTGCTTTAGAAAAATGAAAACCTATTTTTGTCTCCAATATGTCTGTCTTTAGGGGCTAAATATATCCACTTCTAGTACATTCGGGAATTGCTGAAAAGGAGCCTATAGACATCCATGGATAGGAGGCTTTGCCTGACAGGAGACTATAAAAAACATTCAGAGGGCAGAATGATGATTTCTTCCCACCAAAGGATTTCCCACCTACATAATTAACAGTCCCTCAGCAGTCAAGGCAGAATACTTCCAAAAAGATTTGAGTCAATTTTGGTCTTTGTTTTTGAAAGCAAAGGCATTGCATTCAAAACCTTCCAAATTGCCCTGGATTTCAGATACAATGATAGCCACTGCAGACATAAAGGATTAATTTGTTCCTAGATAAAGCTGCTTTAAAATTATTGTTTGGATTCTACCATCTCACCTGTCCTGTCTAGAGAATGTAGCAGGCACAATCCAAAGTTAGGCTGTTCTTGGCTGAAGATCTCTCTTTTTCCAAGGGTTTCTCAATGGGGTATTAGTAAACTAGCTACATAAAATACTTCTTGAGAAGTGTGGGTTTTTCTCTTGTTGTTCATGAAAACACATCCTCTTTCTGTTAGAGATTCTAGGCAGAGAGAAATGTATTTGCAAGCCAGCTGTTCACTGGCAAAAAGGTTCATGGTTAAATAATCAAATGGGTAAAGACTGTTCTTGGACAAAACGATACGGCTGACGAACTGACAAATTCCTGTGAGACCTTCAGACTCCATAAAGCTTCAGGAGTGTCAGGGAGGACTGCAGAAAGAACCCAAATGAATGATGAATCAAAGAGAACATTGTTGTAAAGCTCAGTTTTACTTTTTCTCTGTCACAGAAAGTCAGCTGTAGGGAAAACAACACAGAACTAGATGGCAGGAAATAATGAGGAAAGAATAAGAAAAGTGGAAAGACTAAGAGTGAAATTTTGTGCCTTTACGGCTGACTGCCAACTGTCTTATAGATGCTGTAAATAAAATATACCTGGCCGTATCTTTGAGACCTTGAAGAGATTTGTTTTTAATTCTCTCCAAGCGAAACTCAGCATACAACCAATACCCCTCGAAGAAACAAACAAACAACAATACTAATACATATTTACTGCTAGAAAAATATTGCACTGAAAATAGCTGAAAAACTGAAGGAGAAGAGCAGCATATCTTTATTACTCTCCAAACTGAAACCAACAGCTGCCCTCACAGAAGGCAGATTAGTGTTATTTATGTGCCTCACTCAGACTCAATGGTATTCTTGGATCTCAATATGCTGTACTATGTTTATAACACTGCCTTCCCTCATTCCTTATAAGACAACTTTAAAAGATTACGCTACAGAAAAGCAAAGGTTACTGGAGAAGCGTCCTTCAAAATTATGAGATATTTACTAGCTAGGTATTGGTATGAAAAATGAAAGCTTAAGGCAAGCACAGGTGTAACTTTAGAGCAAAGACTACCTGCACACTCTCCTGCTTTTCCCTTCAGCTGTATAGATTGAAAAGTTGGTCCCTTCATTACTAGGCTGTCCATAAGAGAGTTGTTCCCTGTTCCATATTTGGTTCCCATGAGCCCTTGATTAATAGCCATCTGCTATAATTTATATATAGCCCTGGTTTAGGCAGTACAATTTCCTTGTTACTGCCATTTTTAAATATTTCAATAATGCTGTTCCACTAATTCTAAATCTAAAAAAAATAAAGAAGGTGACACGCTGTGTCCTCATTTCCTAGGAAATCCCTGTGTGAGAAGAAACGAACCAAATCAATTATGAACTATCCTGCTTTTAGAAACACTGAACTATAGAGCTTAGAGAACCTCAAGAAGTTGTCCAGTCCCCATCCCCCCACCTCTGAAGCAGTACCAGCATATACCCTGAAAAATGTTTGTGTAGATTTTCCTCTAACAGAAGACTCCATAAGCTGCTAGACATCCTACTCCACAGCCTCATTATCCTTCCTGTTAGAAATGCTTTTCTAACATCTCACTTGAATATCTCTGGCCACAACTTAAGATTGTTTTCTGTTTCCTGTGCTTTCTGCCACGGTCACAAAGAACAGACCAACCTGTGATAAACAAGATCTCATCTGACTTGATTCCCTCCCCAAACCAACCAAAAAAAATAAAACAAACAAAATCCTAAATCAATTATTTTACTTCAGCATTGTGATCTATTTTCTAACCTGTGCTGTGAGGTTGTTTTCTAACCTATGCTGACCTTCTTCAGTCAAGATTTGGGCTTAAACAGAGCTGGAGGCAAAGTGGAAACTTATTAAATCCTATGATTAGGAACATAATGCTGTTTACTAGTCTATTTCCACCAGACCTGTATTTCCTGCATAAATGCACTATGGCTGACCTGGACTTTCTGTCATAAACACCTTATACTACAACAGCAGTTAAGTATTACGTATTTTTCACAAAGTATTTCAAGGAATGGGTGTGGAGGGTAGGATTTTTAAGGACCACAGAGACTGTTGCACTGCTTTTTTTGCACTGCTTATAATAGAAACCTCTTGTGAGGTCTTCTAAAACAACAATTCAGCAAAAAGCGAATGCTGAAGCCACTGAGTCAGCCCCTATAAGGTTGTTTTTCAAAAAGGCAGCTTTCAATGAATCCGTTTTAAATGTTTCTCACCTTCTCCCCCCCCCCAGTTATTCTTATATAAAAACTTTCCCACCCAATCCCTTCTCTTTGGAAATTTGGTAACCATAGTTTCTGTGTCCTGCTGTGACTTGATATGTACAGCTGTATTCTACCTGCTATTAAGCTGCTGATAGCAGTGTTTCTGTTGCAATTTATGAGAAATGTCAGTTGAAGGCAGAGAGTATTGTACACACTATATTTTCCCAGCTGGATACCTCCATGAACAGAAGGCAAAAACAGGAACACACATGCACCATACGTTTGGGGGAAGGGAGGAAAGAGACTGCAGGAAAAAAAGGCTGCAAGTTAGGTGTGATGTTGGGTGGTCTAAACCCGATAGAAAATGAACACGTGAATGGGAAGACACTTCTAACTTTATCAGAAAACACCAGAGGTTCTTAATGCAGTCCTTGGTGCTACATAACCAATACAAAGACCCCTCTGTAGACTCCTCAGATGCCTCTTTCCCTTACACGTATAAATTGAACTGTTGCATTTTGAAAACTGTCACGTTCATCTGTTTGTTTCTGTGACCCAGGCCTGCAGGTTCTTGTTTGATGTTTAGCAAGAAGACATTTTAATCCTGAATACAGCTTAGCCACTTGAGCTGTAATCATACCTGAGGGTCTTTCAGGGTTTTTTTCCCTTTTTTTTTTTCCCCTCCCTTCCCCTCAGCCCCCCTTCAGCAGAATGACAACCAAGTCATGAAGCACAGGAAATATAATCATGTCTCATAACGCTCTTCAATGTTCTTCAACAGCAGTTTACTTACTTCAATGATAGTGATATCATACAGCAATACATTTGTTTGTGAAAGTATTTTAGCCTTTCCTGGATAACAAGGATAGCAGTTTTCCCATTTCTTCATCACACTGACAGCTGAAGGTAACAGACTTTACAGGAGAGGAACTGAAGTCCAATTCAGCGAGGACTGAATAGTAATTGAAGCAAAATGTTGGTTCTGTCTCCTAAAAACATCATGGCACTGTAACTTTTTCTATACCAGAAAATATTGAAGATTACAGTAGAAAGTATTCACCAAAGATGACTACTCTTCAAGCACTGCCTCCCTGGAGATCAGAGTTTCGTGGCCACGACCTTCTCTCCAGAGAGTACTGTAGTGAACCGAAAGTCTGCAGGCAAATAGTTCAACAAATCCCATAATTTGTGTCTACTTCACAGTCCACACTATACAGAAGCATTCACCCGTCAGTGAGGAACTAGTCCAGATAAAAAAGTCACCAGTAAAGAAGAGACAGATGATTACAGCGGCAAAATCATTCATTACGGAACACATTGCTCAAATAGCGTATGTGCCTTCCCAAAAGTTATCAGCTCTTGTCACTAGTAACTAGCTTCCAAATTTGCAATTAATCTTGTCATTCCCCAAATTGCCTCCTCCATTAGAAGCACAGAACGGAAAATAATTAAAATCCGAAACCTACTAAAGTTAAAATACTCACAGTCAAACTGAGGATAGAGCCAATTAACCATTTAAATAACAACATGAAGCTCTTTGAAGGAAGGGCCCTTTGATCTCGAAGATTCAAATGCTGAACAGTGAGAATCTGAGTTCTTTAAATTTCCAGGGAAAAAGCTACAAAAAAAGAACTATGACCCAGGCTGTCAGTCATGTGCTTAAATCTCTAGCATTTTTTACTGTTAAATGTAGCTCTCTTGGTGTGTAATTAGTGGCTATGCCATTATCAATACCACTGTTAATAAATGCTTAAGTAACTCTTCTTGCAGGCCGCTCTGGTTTGGAGGCACAAGGAGTAGCAAGAAGTGAGGGGGAGATAGACTAAGGGTGAAACATGAGTTGTATTGTGGAACGTTAAATTTAAGATTTGCAAGTTTTGATCAACTCACACTTAGTTGTTCATACAGGTTTTGCAAATTTTAATGTCTTGTTAATTTCAAATACAAAAAGCGTAAGGTCAAATGGCATTAAAAATCTCATTTGGATAGAATGACGAACCTAGTGCCTTTTGAGTGGCAAAGGCAAACAATAAAACTGTACTGAACTGCAGTTCAAATTTCTGTCATTTTCTAATCCTTTCTCTGGAGAGCTGTGAAGGAACGATGCTTTGAAAAGTGCTTTAGCCTTTGACAGCCTATGGAGTTTGCTGATGTCACACTTCCTAATTGACACAACACAGGGTCTGCATGGCACATTGCTACAACATTTGTTTTACAAGTGCACATTTCACAGGAAACCGATGATTAATTTCCCAAAGACTTACAGGCATACATTTCCAAAAAGGGAAAAATAAAACTGTTATATATCCACACAAATCAAAATTTACAGAATCATGGCAGCCAGCCAGCAAAACTACTCCAGGTCTGCTTTCCCATCTGCTTGGCCTGTTAACTGAAAGAAAACAAAAATCAAATTGCTCCTTCTGCAACTAATTCTCAGAAGAACTCCCTAAAAAACAACTTCCATGACACAATTTTAATAATTCAGCATGCCTTACAACAATCAGTAAACCTCCTAGCACTGTGCAGTGTAGACACAATAGCACAGAAACGGGTATTGAGGCAAGGAACAGTTCCCTCCTCCCTCAGCACTGAAAAGGCGCTGTGCCAAGCCACTATTGCTGATCACAAAACTCTTGATCCTTCTAGCAAACTGAGCCCTCCAGCAGATCAGCTTGCCCACATCTTGATGCAGCGGGTGATGCTACCCTGGCCTGTACGTCTGCCCCAGCTACAGCCCCTGAAACAGGGAAGGTAGAAACAAATGTGTGTCAGATCCTTGGTCACCTGCAATCACAGAATTAACATAAAAGAAACTAGTGCCAGCTTATGCAGGTTTATGAACTCGCTGGCACTGGGGAGCCCACACAATCCCTGCTGTTGCCTCTGCTAAATGGGAGGTAACTTACACAGATCAACTGGCTGAGCAGTTGAGGTCAATAACGCCTTCAGCTATTTATCTCCTGGAGCTCTGACAAGTGATTCTCAGTTTATGGCAGTGTACCATGACAAAATCATTACTTTTTCTTTTAATCTATAAATTAAAAACCTGTAGTAAAGACTTGCACCGCTTTTGCCTGTCTACCATTGCAACAGTATACAGTAATTAATATACTACAGGTCTCTACTTCACAGATGAAAAAATAATTTTACTAGGAGCACTTTCAACAGCTGCCCATAAATCAGCCCACTCTCAAGAGTTCAGCTCAAGAGTTATTGTGTCTACCGTGCATCTTAAGGTTCAAAGAAAGATTATTCATGCATTCATTCATAGCCAAGAATGCATCCCAGCAATGAAATTTACCCTTCAAAGCTGACCCAAGCTTAACCACTGGATTGACTAAATAATTTAATTGCTCAATGACATGCTTATATCCCTGCTCTGAAGATTGTATTTTCGGTGAATTGAGCTAGGTTTATACCAATGGTATGTTAATGGCACGTATTCCAAAATTGTAAGCAGCTGCTGCCCACAAACATTGCCAAACTGAATAACAGGAATGCAAACAAATCTCCTGGTGCACAGTTAGGTTTTTTAAAGTATTTAAAAACTGTAGGGTTACAAAATTACTTTTGTGGAAGAAAGAGGCAGAAAATAGATGAAAGCAAAGCTGTTATTTACAGAGAGCCCCTAATAACTGACTAACGTTGCCAGTGTAAGAACATTAATTCTGTCACCTCCTTTTCATACCAAACAATTTATTTTCCCTTCAGCGCAGAAGGGTTTCTGCGACTAGATATAATCATGAAAAGAACAGAGAGTGTTCTCCTCACATACTAGAAAGTCAGAAGAGTCCTGGAGTAACTTCTCCTCGCCTGTCAGGAGAAGCTATATGGTGCAGCTAACTCAGTCAACATTCTAGCCTTTTCCTAGCTACACTAAGCCAATGCAGCTAGACTGAAGATTAAGGAGTAGGGAAACAATTACATTGTGTGTTACTGCCAAGGATGCAAAGACTTTAAATCTCCTTGAAGCTGAAAACAAATTAGCGGCTTTGCCTGCATCAAGCTGACTGTCCAAATGGAGGTTTCTTTTCACAACAGCATTACTAACTGTGCTCCTTGAAGATAATGCTTTGGGGATACAAAAACATTTTCTGTAAGTTATTTCCTGTCACCTGCTTGTCCAGACCAACAGAATCGTTTGTAACCCAATTACCATCCACTGCCTTGAAGCAAAACCAAGCACAGATTTACTCCTGCCCCCCAGAAGTCCCTCTTCCCCCTTGTTTTTACTAGTTCCACGTGCCACTTGCGCGGGCTGAATCAAGATAAGAAGAAATGGCGATAGCCTTCTGGTTCATCTTTCATAAAAACGCACCATCAGGTGGCAGTTCTGAACCTCTTTAATCTTTATTTGAGGGAGAAACTTGCCTGTCAGCTCTTGTGGAAAAACCTCCAGACTGGGTACCATGAAATAAATTACTAAAATGCTACAGAACTTCATTCCCACTGCCAGCAGTAAGATGTTTGCAAGGGCCGTGTGGTCACTCAAAACCTGTCCCAAGTCTGCTCAGCAAGAGGTGCACCTCGGCACAACAGCGCAGCAGGTGAAGGCGTCACAACTTCAAGTGCTGGAGAAAGGGAAGCTCAAAGCAACCAGTATGCCCAACTTTGGGGGGAACATGCACGCGCACACACAAAACCTAGGAGACCACACTCAAACAAGACGTGAGGCTTTGTGGCAGGAAGTTTCCACGCGTGCGGTTCGTGGAGTGCCTCCGCCCTGGCGCCGGATCAGCGCAGGCTGGGAGCGCTGTGGAGGTCTCTCAGCCTCCCACCCTCGCGTGCGAGGACAACTGCACTCGCCTCTTCTCCCTCTGCCAGAACTACGTCTGAACACTTTCCCCGATAAATCTGTTTCTAACAAACCCTGACTAGCCAGTGTAATGAGTAACAAAACTACGATGTCACTCTGTTACAAAACCAAGATCTTTCATCCCATCTTAAGTAGCCCTCTGTTCTGGAAGAAATGGGGCCTAGCTGGGGTTTGCAAAAAACTGGTGAAGTTGAAAAAGCTCAGAAATTGGCTACTGTCAAAGAACCAAACTATACTGCCACTTCAGAGTCACAGACGTCTGATGTGCTTAAAAATACTGAATTCTTGATTTTTATTAGACTACCAAGGAAAACTCTTTCTTTCCTTTATGCAGCAATGGAAGAAAGAAGGGCTTTTTCAAGTGCATGCAGACCATGCTGAAATGTCATCCTGTCTTTCAGAATTCAACAGAAGTGCTGCAATTTTCATTAAGTAACAAGCATTAGTAGCTTCTGCTGGCCTTAGCTCAGGTTGTGTCACCTCTAAAAACAAGTGTCTAGCTGGGAATTGTTGCAACCCAGGAACAATTTTGGGGTTTGTTTGGTTTGGTTTTAATTGCTCAGGCTTCTAATGAGTGATACTTCTTACTCTGAAGCAAACTGAACTCTACCAATAGCCAGTGGTTGTTCCGGATGAAACTGGCTTGGATGCAGACAGACTTGTACTAGCTACACTGCCACCAGTACTGGTCTGAAGAAAATTCCTCAAGAAGAAAACATTAATTCATTGCAAAACTTTCTCAGAAATCACAGAACCTACAGTCATAACTTTCAGGACTTAAATAAAATTCTAGTGAATCACCTGAAAAGTAAGCTTTTTTTTTTTAAATCCGTAACACACATTAAGAAGCATACTCTGCTAAAAGTTGACATCAGCTTATCTCTTCCTTAAGGAAAACAGCTCCTTTAGTGAAACCCGAGACTCTTCTTTCTGTTTCCAAATTCACCCAGCTAGAGGGGGTCACAAAGCCTCAGGCTTTAGAAGATCCACAAAAGTCAGCTCTGTATGAATGCAAGGTTAAGAAGTACAGGTTCAGTCACTGTAGGGGAAAGTAAACAGGCAGTAAAACGTAATTACTTGTTTTAGCCTACTTAAATGAAGAAGTTTTAAGCGCCTAGGGAAAGACAAAAAAAAGAAAACAAACACCTCTAGATTAACTGAAGATTGATCGGGAACTGCCCCTGCTTGAAACCGATTCTCCACAACACTTGTCCTCAGTGTTAGGGACCTGCTACAGAATTGCCATCTACTAACAACTAACTTCAGTCCCATTTTTTTAATGGGGATCTTTATACTGCTGGCTAAGTCACTAGAGAAAAAGCAAATGGCCTCATTTGCCTGTTAACACTCATACAGAAACAACAAACAAAACAAAATCACTTGAACACACTGAAATATCACCCCAAGCAAAGCCCTAGTAAACCTCCCAACTAAGCTCAGAAAGTAATTGACATCTACTGAAAAAAGACAAACAAACAAAAAGTGGGGGGAAAAAAGGCTTTTCTTAAATGTTCTTTTTTATTCTGATTAAATCCTTAACAAGGGTAGTAAATTCTGCCCCTAAAAATTAATTGTATGCCCTTTTATTTCCATAGCTACATCCCCTTAAAAATTCTTTGATATTTAAATTTGCAGCTAGTAAATACAAAACAGTGTGAATTTTGATGGAGATGTGTTTCTGCTTTAGTTGACACTCCTTAAAAAACAAAACTCAAACAGAATTAAAGCAAATACTGACCTACTCTAATACTCACCTTTTGTTATTTTCCCCTAAATCTCACAGCTTTTAGGAATGTAAAATTGATGAACCTCAATTGTGGTTTCCATTGCAACACTACCTTTAATAAATCTAGACCTAGTTTTTCAGTCTAAATCAAGAAACCTATTTCCCTTGAGCTTTTCTTTTTTTATATTCTTTGTCTTCACCCTCAATCTCTTCCTTTACTGTTTGCCTCTTTTAGAACAAAAATATAAGCTGTAATCTTTTAGTAACCCTCAAGGCCAAAGAACTCTTCACTGCTCAAAATTTTTAAATTGAGGTTTTCCTTCTGCTTTTTGGATTGCCCCTTGTCACCAGGACTTCCAGACTAGTAGCTAGTTACTACCATATCAGTAACAACTGGAAAGAATTATGAATATGCCCTCAGGGTGACAAAATGTAAGTTTCCACTGATTCTAAAAAACTAAAAGCAGGATGTTAGGCCAGCCACTGATCTTCTACAGGCAAGTTAGTACCAATGCCAAAAGCAGCTTTTTGCTATGTAGCCTCAAACACAGGAAAAAAAGACATTATTTTAGTAAATTGATATTAATCTGTACTAGTGAAAACAAACAGTCCAGCAAACAAGAGAACCTCTCATTCATCACTGCAGAAGACCAGCAATACTTAGGAGTGTAACAAAACTGGAAGACCACAGCTTATCCTAACTAATTATACTACGTACAAAATGAGAGTGACTGTGAGAACATCTTTAAGTAAGTGGTTTAATCCCTGAACCACACCAGTTAAAGATACTATTTCAGCTGGGCTTTCATTCCTTACTCCAGTGGTATTTATTTAGTAAGAAAACACTTGCACGCATACACTCTTTCTTCATTAGCAGTCATTTCTCCCCCCTGCTATCTACAAATCCAACACCACATGCTGCAAGTATTTTGTACTGGAACGGTCTCACTTCTAAGCAATCTGCTGCTATTGAGATTTTGCTTTTGAGCAGTAAATGCTCAAAACTGTTGCTTTTCTTAAAGCAACTCCTTCAGTGTTCATAACCTCACTGCTTGAACAGGCTCAGTTTCACATTCAAATAGCTCCAAGCAAATGTTTCCAATCTCAATTATCCTCCTTCCTTTTTCTATGCACCCTCCCTGCCCCCATATGCTTGTTTGTAAAAGCGATAATTTTCTATGTATGTACAAGCAGCACAGGGAGTCTTCCTCTGTAGCAGTCTAGCAATACACAGCTTTTTATGTAAGCACTGTCTGGAATTTGTTAAGTTTTTTCATTGTCTGCTTTGGGTTATACCAAGAGTTGCACCCAGTCTTCTCAGCGAGATGTAAAATGCAGCATTTGCCAGGTCCCTTTAGATAAACCGGCCATTACTACCCTGGATAAATAAGACATGGTGGGTATTTTTGGTCTGTTATTGCAACGGTACTGTGGCTATGCTCTGCTTAGCACTACATCTGTATCCAAAAGCGTGAAGCAACAAGACAAGCACTAGGCAGTTAACAAATCACGCATCCCTCCACACAACAGAGATGTACAGCCTTTCCAAACAAAGTCGTAGGGCTAGCATTAGCTAGACCCTGCAGTGTGTCTATGTTCAAGGAGGAACGCTGGCATTTAAATACCAAATTTAACATTTAACAGCATATTTACACAAATTTCCTAAGTGCTCATCTTCCAGTGGCAGTCTGCAGTCTTCAAAAATCTTCTGAAGCAATGGTGTTGGGAAGGAATGGAAAGAGTGATCAACTAGCTTGATTCCTCCGCCGCATTAAGAAAGCCTGGAAATTAGCAGTGGTTCTGTTCTCACCTTATCTTTTTCATTTTTTTTTTCTGTTACAGATCTTCACTAATATGTGATGCTTTCCATCAACTAGACAAACAGCTTTAAACTTAAACTACTGTTTAAATGAGTGACTAATTGAACATATCAGGAAAAAGGTTTGCTTTGTAAAAGATTTAGAATTAAACTCAAGGAGGTCAAAATATCTCCCATCTGACATACAGCTCTGCCGGCAGGGAACATTCATAACCTATTTTGCATTTCTCCTTCACTGAGAAGGTTTATATTGACATGATTTATCTGTTTGCTGTGAACAAAGAGCCTGCAAAGGTCTGGTTATTGTAGCCCAGCTGATTCACGGCAACTCATGAAAGCCACATCAACTCAACCATGTATACCTGGTTCATAAGAGCCAGTTCCAGTGGTTTAAAACCATTTTAAGGGGCTTACACAGATACATGGGGGTTTGGCTCTAAAATTTTATTTGCTTCATTTATGTTAGATGAAAACAGTGTCAAATAGACTACATGTAATTGTCTAATTGGGCAACTGAAGGCTGTGTGTGACAGTGTTTTATGAGAAGAGGCTGAGGGAACTGGGGTTGTTTGGAGAAAAGCAGGATGAAGGGAGACCTTATTGCTCTCTACAACTACCTGAAAGGAGGTTGTAATGAGTTGGGTGTTGGTCTCTTCTCGCAAGTAAGAAGCAATAGGATGAGAAGAAATGGCCTCAAGTTGCAACAGATGAAGTTTATACGGGATATTGGGAAAACTTTCTTCATCGAAAAGGCTATCAAGCACTGGAACAGGCTGCTCAGGATGAGTCACCATCCCTAGAGGTATTTAAAAGACTGTAGATGTGGCACTTAGGGACATGGTTCTGTTGCAGACTTGGCACTGTTAGGTTGATGGCTGGACCGGATGATCTTAAAGGTCTTTTCCAACATAAATGATCCTATGATTCAGTCAAAAACAGTTCCCTTCTTGGTTCTCTCAGCACAAACATTTTGTGTTATAGCAATAAAATATATAAAAATTCAATTACTGCCATATTGGCTCTAAGCAAGCAGTCCATCTAGGCCACTCGTTGCCTCTAATACTGGCCAGAACCATATGTTTCAAACAAATATGCAAGAAACATTGCAGAAGCCAGTAACAGACAACGTTAGAATTTATGTCCCTAAAAAAATGCACGCACTGATAATGTCAGGCAAACTGTTGAGATGGTCAAAAAGGCCCCTCAGACCCAACAAACCTCAGCGTACCTGCAGCTAAATCCCTTTTACAGTCTGAATCATCCAATGTTAAATTCTTAAAACTTTTCTCGTATAGTCTGTGTACATCCCAAAGTACAATCTCCTAAACTCCTTTTGTGAAGTAGGTAGAGCTTCCATAAAGCATATTTTTATGCAAGCCTGTGGCTGCCCGTTGTGAGATATAGCCCATTTCTCTTTTGCTACAAGTTTCTACATAACATATACTAGGTGTCAGACTCCAAGTGCCTTAGATAATACAAGACAGTTGAGGTCTCGTATTATCGTATGAATGTATCCTCAGCAAGTTTGCTGATGACACCAAACTGGGAGGTGTGGTAGATACACCAGAAGGCTGTGCTGCCATTCAGTGTGACCTGGATAGGCTGGAAAGCTGGGCAGAGAGGAACCTGATGAGGTTCAACAAAGCCAAATGCAGGGTCCTGCACCTGGGGAGGAACAACCTCATGCACCAGTACAGGCTTGGGGTGGACCTGCTGGAGAGCAGCTCTGCGGAGAGGGACCTGGGCGTCCTGGTGGACGATAGGTTAACCATGAGCCAGCAGTGTGCCCTGGCTGCCAAGAAAGCCAATGGGATCCTGGGGTGCATCAAGAAGAGTGTGGCCAGCAGGACGAGGGAGGTTCTCCTTCCCCTCTACACTGCCCTAGTGAGGCCTCATCTGGAGTACTCTGTCCAGTTCTGGGCTTCCCACTTCAAGAAAGATGGAAGAGCTACTGGAGAGAGTCCAGTGGAGGGCTACGAGGATGATGAGGGGACTGGAACATCTCCCCTACGAGGAGAGGTTGAGGGAACTGGGCTTGTTCAGCCTGAAGAAGAGAAGGCTGCGAGGCGACCTTATAAATGCTTACAAATATCTGAAGGGTGGGTGTCAGGAGGATGGGGCCAAGCTCTTTTCAGTAGTGCCCAGTGACAGGACAAGGGGCAATGGGCACAAACTGAGGCACAGGAAGTTCCGTCTGAACATGAGGAAGAACTTCTTCCCTCTGAGGGTGACGGAGCCCTGGAACAGGCTGCCCAGGGAGGTTGTGGAGTCTCCTTCTCTGGAGATATTCAAGACCCGCCTGGACAAGGTCCTGTGCAGCTTGCTGTAGGTGACCCTGCTTCGGCAGGAGGGTTGGACTAGATGACCCACAGAGGTCCCTTCCAACCCCTACTATTCTGTGATTCTGTGATTCTGTCTATAAAGAATCACCTATCTTACGCTTCCTTAAATCCACTGATTTACTGGGTCTGATATTACAGACGGTAGAAGGAGTAAAAATTAAACATAGCATCTCAAAATATAAACATGTGTATAGGCTTTTTCTGAACAGATGACATTTTCATACTGGTTGACATTCATACTAGTCAGCAGATGACTCACATGACAGTAGAAAATAGCTGGATTTTAGGTGTTCTGTTAATGTAGCTAACAAAACCCCCACCTTCTCCACAAACCACTTCTCTGTAACACGGACATAACAAAGCCTGATTTTTGAGCGATGGATGTCTTTATGCTTCTCTCCTAGAAAAATACCGACTGTCTTTCAATTCTGCATTGAATATGATGGTTAACAATACCAAACCAACTGCTTCCTGTATCCAACAAGTCAATGGTCTGTATCACACAGTAAGAACAGAATATAAATGCACCCAGTCTGAAAGCTTACCTGTTTTTTACAACTATTTCATTTAGTTTAATAAAGTATATTACCTCTCTCTATAAACCTTGCCTGATCTCAAGACAAGTGTGATTTAATCGTGTTTATCCGATTTTCTATGAATTATTGTAACACTCTTTGATAAAACACTTTTGAAAAAAATCCCTTAATTTCTGCATTAGTTTACTTACATATTTGACATGGCCTTAAACATTACAAGTTTCATTGTTTCATCATGCCTTTGTATTTGTGAAAGGAGGAAAATGGGGTTCTTAAACCACAAAAATTGCTAAGGGGAATCAGAGGCAGTCAGACTACTTCTCATTCTTCTATTTCTATAGACACACACACACTCTTACATAAACACACATGTACAAACACATATATAACCAAAGCCATTTAGAACAGACTGTTCTTTTAAAATAGTTTTTGCAAAATGAACTCCACGTAGTAAGGCAGGGAGGAATCCACGTCATCTCTGTGCAACGGGTATGTTTTCAAAATGACATCTATGCATACTGGTTGCAAACATGGCAGGCTGGGAAACCCATACACAACAAGTACCAACATGCCTCTTTGTGGTCTACGCATTCTCCTTCCTACTGAAAATTTCTGCAAAGTAATGTCAGAACTCATGCTAGGATAAATTTGGAATACCCTGGAGATGATCCCATCAGATTTCTGAGATCCAGCAGATTCCCATTTCTTACATTTGACAACTCATCCCAAGTTATAAAAATCAACAAGCTAACCCTGATAAGAGCCCACTGTAAAAAACAGAACTCATTTCTCCATTATTTGTTACTGAACAACAACAGCAAGCTGTACCCGCAACAGCAACCTGTACCCACAACAGCAAACTGCACGAAGAGGAAGAATGTCAGTACAGCAATGCCAGAACTCGAACACCATGTCTAGGCAGCTTGTTCCGCACACAAAGGCAGCAAGGTGACGGATGGTTGTCTACTAGGCAGTTTTCAAGCAAACACGACAACAACAGAACTAGCGCTTCCCACAACTAAAGACAGACTCTACTACTAGATGCAGAACCAAAAACAGGACATGACCCAGGGCAGCTGCGTGTGAGAAACTAAACAAAAAAGCAGGCTCTAAGCAATTTAGAAAGTTGGTTGGTGGTTTCAATTTTTTCTGGGTCATTTTTATTTCCTCCAGGCAGTGAGAAACAATTACTGCTCTCTTCAAAACTGTTTTCCCAGAAGATGATTATACAATTTAGCAAATACCTGATTTTAGATAAACCTTATTTCTCAGTATAAAAATACAGACTTTTAGCAGCTGTTTCCCAAAGTATCAGAGGAACCAAACAAACAAAAAGATACACTCCAATAACACTACCAAGTTGCTTTTTGTGAAGGACCTTTACCGTTACTGCATGGTAATTTCTGGGGTCAAATACAGCATCAGCTGCCAACTTTCAGGTTGACTTGCCCGTAACCATTTGTCATTCCACTACTGCAGGGTAGCCTCAACTAGTTATTTCAATATTCTTTTCCACAGCCATTAACACCACTTTGGACACATTATCAAGTCACATGCAAACAAGGTCGTTATGCAGATGAAAATGCCTACAAGTATACATACATATGCAGAAATTAAACACTACACAACTTCGTAGCGCAACTGAGAAATGCCCATGTGATAACCAGCAGTCTCAGTCAATTATATGAGTAACCAACTATGGTTAGTTAGAAAGCCCTATAATAAAACATGACAGACTTCAGATGCCAGCTTCCTTCTTCATGTCTTAAGATTGAAACACTCTGGGAGAAACAGTCTGATTTATTAAATTTGCTGATCAAGTCAACTGAAGAGATTGGTGTAGAATAAATGAAAAGAGTTGTAGTAACAACACTCTCTTTGATCTGCCACAGCTCTATCTGAAATCCAGTGCTGCTTCCCTCCTTCCCCCCTTTGCAGTCATTATCTCAAAAATATGACTAATAAAACCAAACATCATCTTTTTCTGACCTTGAAGAACAAAGCAGCAGAATGTGACAACTTGTTTAACATTCGTAAAAGAAAACTGCTTATTTCATATACCAAAAAACTTCAGAACATGAATTATCAAGTATACGCCTTCTCCTCTCTAAGGCATATATTACACTTAATAATGAGTTCTACATAAACGATCTGATTTCATCTTTCTCTATTCACTCAACTATTCTTATTATAACTGTAATCACCACATCCCTTCCGTATTTGCATTCCCACAAGCTAGCTGCTGCAGCGTATGAAGTCTACTCAGCAGCACATTTGGTTCATAGTTCCCATATGCCATTGAGAATGCAGACATCGTACAAGTCTATTCTAATCACCTCACAACTCATCTTACAGAGTGGCTAAATCAGATACAAAATAATTCAAATATGTCAAAACACAGGCAAGGTCAGAAATTTTCATACCTTAGCTTCTCAGAATTGTTTTACGTTAAAAAAAAAATCTATCGGATATATAGACAGCTAGATAGATGTCAGTTTGCATGTGTGTTTTTATTCAGTTTTGGAAAGCAGTTAAGAGATTGAATATGAAACAAACATATGGTGATCACAAAAGAAATTCATATTTCAATTGGTCATTATGAACATCAAGATGGTTTTAGATGTCACCAATTACAAAGATTTCAGATGGAGTATTCTGGATCACATCAATGTAGGAAAAGTCATGTTCTGGCCTAATTAAAGTCAAAATCATAACTGGAGAAAATGAGTATCTGATTATCTTCCTTCTGTTAAAGATAAAAGAAGACCCATCTGCACCCTGTTTTTTAAAATTTGGCAGAAATGGCTTCACGCAAGCTGCTATATAGCTGCTTTCATGAATATGTCAGAAAATTTGAAAACAGCTAAATACATACATATATGCGTGCACCAAACATCAAAACTTAATTAAAATGCTAAAATGATCATTAAGAACTCATTTTTCATAATACAGTGTTCATTGTGAACACTGGGAAAAACAGAGTAAAATTTATGTTATTTTCTTCAGTCAGCAGTGTCTGAAACAGTAAAACACAAAGAGCAGAGTACAAACCATAATATGAAATCGTATCAATTATCTTTAGTCTCTTAATCTACATTCTAGCTATATTTCTAGAGTATTTTAGAATCGCATTTTATCTATTATTGTAGTCACTCATAGCTGTCGTGTCGCCAAACATTATTTGCTAGTCTGTTGGGACACCATTATGTACAATGGCAGTCACAGCTTTATAGCTCAGCAGCTAGTGAGTTGCAAATAATTGAGGAGCTACTGAAGAGAGTCCAGCGGAGGGCTACGAGGATGGTGAGGGGCCTGGAGCACCTCTTCTATGAGGAAAGGATGAGGGAGCTGGGCTTATTTACCCTGAAGAAGAGAAGGCTGAGAGGGGACCTTTTAAATGCTTACAAATATCTGAAGGGTGGGTGTCAGGAGGATGGGGCAAGCTCTTTTCAGTAGTGCCCAGTGACAGGACAAGGGGCAATGGGCACAAACCGAAGCATAGGAAGTTCCGTCTGAACATGAGGAAGACTTCTTCACTCTGAGGGTGACGGAGCACTGGAACAAGCTGCCGAGGGAGGTTGTGGAGTCTCATTCTCTGGAGATATTCAAGACCCGCCTGGACAGGGTCCTGTGCAGCTTGCTGTAGGTGACCCTGCTTCGGCAGGAGGGTTGGACTAGATGACCCACAGAGGTCCCTTCCAACCCCCATTTCACTCAAATACGCCGCCATTGAACTCTGAGTTGTTACAGAAAATTGTTTTAGACAAACTGGGAAAAGGTTAAGGGAGTTAATTTCTATTAACTAACAAGAGTGCTGAGAGACTGGTAAATGCAATGTCATCCTGACCAGAATGCACTTTTTTTAATACTTCATTTCTGGTGCCAAACCTTTAACAAGGCAGGCTTCTTAAATTCAGTGGGGGTCAGAAGTTTAGTTTATTCAGCAAGAATAACACTATTAACAGCTACTGCTCTTTCATGTCAACACAGTTAACGCCTACACTTTCCAACTCTGCTTAATACAGGCCAGTCAAGGAAGACTGGAACTGCTAAGAGCAGTCATCTCTGCAGGGATATTTTAAAAGAGAATTTATACTGTGCTTTAAAAACAATCTAAAGGGATCAATCTACCTTATGAATCTGCTGTAGACATACACAGAAAGATAGATGGATGAAAGCATATAAAAGCAAGTAAATCTGACTCTATTGATTTTTGAGAGAACAGTGTAGAGTACTTTGGTGAGGTCTTATATATCACTGCAAAGGACCAAACACCGTTGTGCGTATGTCTGCAGGATGTCAGGATTTATCATGAAGCAATGCACTGCTGTATTTGTTCATTATATTCTTTTGTAAATAATCTTGTTTTCACTGTTGAGGGAGATAGATCACTAAAAATTAAATAATTCTCAAAACAAACGTAAGAACAATCACAGAAGACTCTCAAACAGCTATAACTGGAGAAATCCACTATTATTAAATCAAAAATTGCAGAAGTGTAGTGTACACATGCAGTATTTTTAGCATTGAGAAAGCTGGTATTTTAATAATGAGCTTTTGAAAACCAAAATGGAAAAATCTGCATATCACAGCATAATCCTACTTACTTTGTTCTAAATCATAGCAAATCAACATTTAGTATTCCCCAAAGCTCTCTAGCACTCCTACTTGGCTAAATGCCTTCAAAGTATATTAAAGAAATCATTGTGGTTTAGATGGCACTTCTTCACCAGAAGGAACACTTTTCTTTGACCAAGAATGCCCTCCTCTTAAAACATATTTCAAATAACCAAAATGAAAACAATAATCACAACAAATTAAATTTCTGCGGGGTCTCTGGGGCTTCTGTTGTTACGCAGTGGTGGCATTTTTGATCATAGTGTCTGAATTCCAAAATATTCCGCTTTCTAAGTTTTCATCTGAACTACTCCTATATCCACTCCCATCACATATATCCCCCTCATAATGTCCATTTAAATAGCACATTTATGCTACTCTGTTAGCTATTTCTTCATATGTTTTTCTCAATTTAGCAATAGGAAACAATTCTGTTGTTAACTGGGGCTACATGGTAGGTCATGTGGAAAATACAGGTGCTTAAATAACAAAAAAACTGCCATTTGTTTTTAAAAGAAAAACTCACTAGCTGAGCTATAAAGCTGTGACTGCCATTGTACATAATGGTGTCCCAACAGACTAGCAAGCCCTTTGTTGGCACCCAGGCAGATACAGCAATAAACTCCTCCTCGTTAACATATCTCACAGACAAACCTAATGGAAAAAACAATTTACCTTCTTCAGTTTCATGCCACACAATTCCTTCCAAGTTCACGCTGGTCCCAGGCTCACAGGGTCCAAGGCATTCGGGTTCTGTTACTACTCCAACCTCGCAAGTATTTACACCCACTGAACGAGTCCTTACCAAAAGCTGCTCGACTGGTGCTGCAATATTGGATGAAGATGGGGAAAAGTAGGAAGGCAGAATCTGAGGTGTGATACTGCTGGAAATCGGAGGTGGAGGTGCAGGCACTGTAAACAGGGGGTCAACCTGAAAACAACAGACAAACTTACTATAATGGTGCTGCGAGATTTAAAAAAAAAAAGATAAATTAAAAAAAAAAAAGCAAGCAAGCCCAGTTTGCTGAGACTGCATTTGTGTATGCAGGGATTTGATGTATCATGGGTAATTTCAGTGTTATTAGTTTAATTTTTTTGACATCAGCCCAAATGCTGCACATGAAAAATTAAGTACAAAAATATCTATCATGCTAAACAAGGCAAATTGCTAAGTTTCTACAAGGCTATTCCCTGTTGTCACAGACTGCTAGTATGAAATAATAAATTTTAAAAACAAGGATTAAGGCCATTTTTTCCTTGGCGCTGACAGCGACTGATTTGTGGATGGGAATTAATTTTGCAAACTGGGAACTTCATTTTCTATTTAAAGAAAAACATTTAGAAAGACAGTACAAAGACATAAATGCTATTTTTTCATGTGCATCATAGAGAAATTAGCACTTGGAACAATTCTAATATCCATATGGCATCAAATATAATCTCTTGTCATCCAATCATTTAAAATACATTAGGATCACCCACCTAACAGCTTACAGATAACATTTGCATCTTTTTACTTGAAATAACAGATGAGAACTTTTACAAGAATCTATCCAAACCATCTAATTTATCAGGGTTTCAAAAATGCATATTTGGAAGACTACAACTCGCCAGACAATCAGTCTGTACACAGACAATTCACACAGAGACAATATCTATATATGAACTGAAGTTGTTATCTTTCCCATATGACTTCCAGTACAGCCAGTAGCAGATTTTCTGTATACAGATTTGGCCTGAGGGTTCTCAGTATTTTACTGTGGCCATAAAGTCCTTTGTCACATAAAAGATAGTTAAATGGGGATATGAGTGTGCCCAGTCAAATAGCTAAAAAACCTAAAATCCCTGTTTGTTTGGACCACTGGCTCATAGCTATCACATCAAGAAACCATTTTTCAATCCAGTAATTTTTAAAAAATGGTTGCTTTCTAGCTGCTTTCAAACTGATGATCAAATGTCTTTAAGTCTATGCTGTTTTTAATTTTGGGCCCTATAGAAGACTCAACAGAAAAGACATAATGACTCACTGTACATTGTCATCTAAGTTTCATTCAAACATATCTTAATGTAGATCAAAGTTAATTTTGCTTTCTTTCAAAGCCAATTTGGCAAATGGGGATACAAAGATAAGAAAGGACTAAAGAGTATTATCCTTATGTTACATATCCTTTATATCACAGATCAGCTCACTTCATCACATGGCCACTTTTCATAATAAGAAAATACAAAGGAAATCTAACATTAAAAAGAACTTTTTAAAAATTGTCACAATTGTTACAATTGGTCTTTGTAAAAATTCTTTTGCTTTGAGCATCATTCATACGTACAAACTGAGAGCAAACACTTTTAACTGTGCACACAAGCCTTAAATGTGACAAATATTTAATAAAAATGTTTTGTATGACCTTTGTATGACCAGCCTGGATTCTGATCTCAGTTAGAACTAGGGAAAAGAGACAAGGGACCTATAACCACATTCTTCTCCAAACTCTTACTCGTTTGTGGGGGGAGGGGAGAGGAACCTGCTAACACTACTGAGTAAAGCAGAGTTCCTGTGGCATAAAAACAATGCACTCAAGTAATGGTATCTTTATTCTTCTCTTTATGCCACTGCAATTGCAGAGTTTAAGCACAGGCAAGAATGCTTCGCAGAGCAAACTTAAATGCACAGAGGCAAGTCAAATGTCAACCAACCCCCAACAGCAGCTGTTACTCGCAATATCTAATAGTAAGCATAACATAAACCCATAACCATGTATGCCTAGCACGGGGGAACACTGATGCTGTGCTATACAGACTCTGGCTGTCTGATGCCAAGTGGAGTCAAACAGTCGGATGGCACAGAGCCTTGCTCCCTGGCACTGGCTGCAGAATGGGGCTCCATCAGTGAAACAGGGTCAATTATATACCCCAGGCATAATTTAGAGGAGTTCTTAATGTGTTTTAATTCAGGACAGAAGAGAACCAGGATCAGCAACTGGCAAGTAAACGGAGCCCATGTGTATGAAAAGGTAAGCCACATCCGTTTACAAAACCAAGAAATGCTGATGAATGACCTGTTTGATAGTTTACACGGTGTTTTGTAAAGCTGTGCAAAACCTACTACTACACATGCAACATCATTCTTCCATAAAACATATTCATCACAAAGCCAGAGAAGAATCAAAATGTTTGTTATTACCATACTAAACTAGCCAATGTTTTAAACGAATGTAAACTAAATTGGCAAATGTGTCTTCCATTTTCCAAGCATTATAAACAGTGATGGGGAGCTAAACAAACCACGGGTTTGACAGCGTACCCTACTAACTTCTTTATTACAAATATTTGTACTCCGTTCTGGTTTATTTAGACCTGCTAATAAATGTTCGTGTTTTCCACCAGGAACACTCATATAGGAGAAGGCCGAAGAGTGGCTACTGCAGTAAAAGGGGCTGTTGCTCTGTAAATTAAAACACTAAGCCTTCGGTCAAGAATTAAGTGGACATTTACTCTCCCTGAGGTTCACGTTCGTTGCACAAAAATGAACTTACACATAAGAAAAAAATATGCTGAGCTTAAATATTGCTCCAGTATTCCATGTTTTAAAATTATCCCATCTTGTTTGATCCTTCTAACGTCAGCACAGCAAAGTGGTGGTTCTCAGCGATCATTGTGGTGACACAATTGTTTTCATGAATTCTCCAAAGGGCACTGATGTAAGCTATTAGAGGCAAAGAGAGAGACAGGAAGGCCGCCATCTCCAGTGGAAAAAAGGCACATAAGACTAACATCTGGTGGTGGCAGTCTGTCAAACTGAGGAAAGTTAATGTCAAGAACAGATGCTCTGCAGTTTCTCACTGTTATTTTTGCATGATTATTCCCAGGTGTTGGCGCATACTGAGCAGTAGTCTTGCTGTTTATCACACAAGAGATTCCAATATGAGAATGAAAATATAAATCTGAGGAAGGTTATTTACATAGATGCTCTCTTTATACACATAATCAAAGGGCTCCAAAAAAGACAGAAATATTCAAGCAGTATTTCTTTCATTCACCTAATTCCAAGAGCTTTTGACAGCTGATTAGTGACAAAGGCTACGAAGCTGGAGTGTTATTCATGGCAGCTTTCCACTGCCAAGTATTTGATTGTGTCAGAGAGCTATGGCTCTTAGTAGTAGAAAGCTCACAGAAAATGAAGAATGCCTGCCAAGCAATGTAGGCAGTGCTCCACAGAGCACTCCTCTATCTGAACATGACCAAAAAAAAAACCAGTTTTCTGGCTACATAACGTTAGTCTGTATGAGGAAGAAGGTATGGAAGAGAGAGGAAATATCATCCTAACTACAAATAGGCAAGACTTTCTAATAAGCAGGGTTCTCCTTCAGTTACTCAGGCACTTTACATGCTGGCATTAAGTTCTGCTCATCAAAATTTATCTTCCTGATGCACTGTAAGCTTCTAAAATTATGTCTGAAAATTAATATTTTGTGTCCTTTGTACACAATATCCTGACAACCAGAAAAGATTCCAGTGGGGTCACAGAAGAAGGCTCACACATTTTAGCAGACTTCCCGGATCAGAGAGTGCCCAACACCATACTATTGCAATCAGCCATATCATATTCCTATTCCTGCAGGAATGGGAGCATTTTACATCTTTATGGCACAGTTTCTCATGTAGTCCTGTGGAAAACTCACCTGAATGAAAGAAAAGTGAGATACCAGAACACCTATTTGACATGACACTAAACTGGCAGAAGCAGATTTACAGTACTATTCAAAATAAAATCATTTTTCACAGAGATTTAAACAGATAACTTTTGATCATATTATCAAGTGGAAGTATTCTGTATCTATGTATTCCATTCATTTCAACTTTGAAAACTTTCAGAGAGTGTGTATCTTAAATGTGATCTGCTTCTGTCATAAATCA
Organism: Opisthocomus hoazin; assembly: GCF_030867145.1. Lineage (NCBI taxonomy): Eukaryota > Metazoa > Chordata > Aves > Opisthocomiformes > Opisthocomidae > Opisthocomus > Opisthocomus hoazin. The sequence goes on along the minus strand of NC_134454.1, from coordinate 17,532,113 downwards.
CAAAACGCAAACTAGAAAATAGCTGCTAAGCAGCCAGGCCATGTGATGTGACCCATCAAAGTGCGCTATCACATGTACAACTATGAATGTATGTTTAGTTCCACCTCATTAATGAAGGTGTATCTTTGAAGATATATCTCAAATGGTCACATAGTCTACCAGTCTAAGACCAAATGGGGTCATACACTACTGCAGTGTCACCCACCAGGTGATTTTGAAATGTACATGCCAAAAGCCATTTAATACATCCACCAATATACAGTCTGAAGAAAGGACAGAGGAGCAAGTTTAAGGCACAAGCTAAGCCCTTCCAAGAAAGGACTGCTTTTTAAACTGAGAATAAAACTACTGTAAGTATTCCCAGTGGGAATCTCTGCACTAGTAGGAAGAATGTGGAAAGTCCGAATCCCGTTATGGGATACACCTAAACAAAAAAGCCTGACCCCTTGCAAAAGAAAATCCTTGCTTAAAAAAGACACCGACATAAAGACTGAAAGGAATAAGAAACCTCCAACCTTGAAAATGACAAGTTCTTTAGAGTTATGAATTAGTACTTCACATACTCAGTATGTCTGAAATCAAAAACAGGAAATAAAGGAATTCAGCCCTATACGGAAGTTTTGCTTTCTCCAAATTACTTTCTCTAGATTTTAAGGTGAAAGAGAGATTACCTTGTTTTTATATAAAGTATGCTTGCCTCTACCTTGATTTTCTAAAGCCACAGTGACCTCAGAAGACCTCATTCTAATCTCATTCACAGCATCATAAATCATAAGTCATTCTAATGAAATCAATGAAAGTACTTCGAAAGAAAACAAATGTGGAAGAATGTGATATGGAAAAAATGTCTGTGTGCTCCAGAGTGTATCTGCATTTTTAGACATCTCACTGATCTTTAAATCTCTTATTGCTACAAACCTTGCCCCAGAAAGAATTTATACATCTGAAAATTAAAGCTATTCCTTCACATTCTACCATGTAACAGAAATTACCTCTATAATGAATCTCCATTTCATCTGAAAAATCTCAGTTTAATCTCAATTCAGTATTTCTTGCATTTAAATTCATGCAAGAGGCCACTCAGAAGTGTTTTGATACCATACTTACCAGAACTGCTGTTTTGTTTTCTTAAATAAACTAGTATTAATTTTGAGATAACAAGGATTTAACTATACCTTTGAAATACTGGTCATTACCGAAAGATATTTTATTTATTAAAACACATGCTTATTATTTAATAAAGGCATTTTTGGCAAACAAACGTTTTACATAAGCTTGTTGGAAGAAAAGGTCAGAGCCCTGAAGGACATGCTTAGAAAACAGGAAGGAAATACTACGAGACATAGAATGTAGAAAAGAATTTTGGTCACAGGACAGACATATCTATTACAAGCCTTACATTCAAAATACAGGAAAGCCAGAGGTACTAAGGAAGTTACTTACTTTGGTCAACTGAGTTGAGAATCACAAGAGCTTGAATATAAAAGGGGATGAAGGAGATTCAGACTGCCTAAATTTCATCCAAATTTTAGACTTAGAAACATGTTTGAGAATAATAAAAAAAAATACTCCTATGCTTTACAAATATTGTGTTATGGATGAGAAACCTGACATGTAATTGTGTTGAACTGAGTAACACAAGTAGCATCTACTTGGAGATTCCAAGTATTTCCTGCTCTTAAAATGAACTTCTCCACTTCCATCAACTGAGTAGTTGGAGAGAACGGGGTGGAGGGGAGAGCAAGCAAAAAGATATACTAACGGAAACCGACACCTTGTTCCCCAGTAAATCAGCAAATCACTCACATCTGGAATAATTTCAATACTCTGAGTATTTGTTATTAAGCAAAAAAATCCACTTCAAACTCTTACTATGCTACTAATATTTTACTACAAGGAACAAGGAAGAAATTCCCCCTCATATTCGAGATCTTCTGTACCCCTCCCATCAGCTGCTTAACCAGCACACACAGATCTGCAAACTCACAATCTTCTGCCATTACAAATGTTACATATTCTTTCTACACGCAGACCTCCTCAGACATTATGTGACTGTACCTACAGCACCTCCATGGGCATGATAATGTTAATATTTTTTTAGGAAAGCATTAATAGACAATGAAGACCACGATGAAAACTCAAAGCTTGGGTAGGGTCCAACGCAGAAACAATGGCGTTAAACAACAGGCAAGGAAAATTCCTTGTCTTCTCTTGCATCTTCTATTCTAGCTCAGATGCTTGGGATTTCCCAAAGCCATTCACCCGTTTTACTGTGGGAAAGATTAGCATTTAACAGCTGCCAGCGATATCCTTCTGCCAAAGGCTGCATCTGTGAAACACTGTATGTCAACTCTAATGTTTGGCAGAGTCCTGGGAGGATGCCCAGATCACCACCTGCAAATTTCCACTGAAGACATTTCTCCTCTTTCAGCCCAAGAAATTCATGTTCATCGAGACAGTGTTGTCCACACGTCTCTAGAACACCTTTCCCCATTGAAACTTGTTTTCTCCTTGTCAGGTTGTCAATCTGCACTTCCAAACTTTTATTCAGTCAGGCTGGGTACTTTGCTAAGCTTTAATAAAGAATAAACAAGCACTGAAATTCACTCACCTGTCCTGCCTAGAGAAATACATTGTATTCCGCAGTCAAGAACTGAATTTTTCTGAACAGTCCCGAAAGGAATTTCTCTGAACTGTTTGGGTACAGACAGAACGTGCATAAGCTGATCCTCAATATCAAATGGTGTCATGCGACAGAATATGGTAAAAGTAGCTGCACAGCCATTTGCTGTTAAGGGTTAGGTACTGCTTAATTGACTTCTGTGACCCTTAAGAAGCCTTTCATCTTATAGAAAACAGTTTTTCATTTTAAAGATGACAATCACCTCTTTTGCTTCCCAAGGTTCTGCTACACTCAACCCTTCAGGGTTCTGAGCCTGAAAAAGGATAAGGTATTTGCTTACGGAAATCTCGCAGCATTATTAATAAGTGGTACCCTGAAGCTGCCAATGTTTCACAGGTGTGAGACTTCGACCCATGAATGAAGCTATGCTTGCTCTAAGACATATCAAGACACCAGCTGACCAAGGACAACTTTCCCACTCTTAATTGTATACAAGAAGATAATGAATAATTTAATTACACCATGACTGAATGCATTTAACTGTTACACTTCAAGTTTTCATTCTCAGTGTCCAAGTAAATCATGCCACAATCCTATAACCCCGCAGCAGAAGTTCTCTATTACCAAAAGACGGCTTCAATTCGTCAATGATGTGACTGTAATCTGGGGGAATAGCTGTCCCTTCAGCCATTCTGGTAGTGCAGGGACATAGAGAATCAATGTAACTTTGTGAGTTTTTCCAGGAATCTGCAATATATAATCCAGTGGCAAACAAGACTCAGAAGAGAAATGGCTTCTTTGCACCTCTTCAACTTTCTTCATGTCAGTGGCCTATCATTAGGTTTTTGTTGCCTGTTACTTTTTTGCCGACTACACTACTTTGCAAGTGCAAAGTTGCGTAATTATGATTCAGGCTGTTGCTTCTTCAACTCAGTAATTTTTTGTTGAGAAAAATCAGCCAAACTATTAATTTCTTTTCCAAAAGCTTGTCAAAGAACCTCTGTTATCCTCAGAAACAGGACTGAGCTTCCCTGATGGTGTATGTATACTAAAAATCTTGCAGTTGCCTAGCTAGATTCTTATGGATGACGTTTTCTAGCATGTTCTGAAATTCATCATTTAACTTCATGGCCCTATATTTATCAGTGTCTAACAGACACTAATAAATTTTTAATTTAGCTAGCCCTTAGGCTTCTTAGGCAAGACAAGTGGATCTTTGGCTAATATATTTCTGTATTAGTGCCCTAGATCTCCCTCCTGGGCTTTTCAGCAGGCTGTAGGATCCCGTATCAGTTAGCTTTTACTGTATTTCTTAGACCAACTTCATGGTATGAGCTACAAATACCACCAAGTATATGACACTGTGTCCTAATTTTATTTAAAGAACAAGACAGTATTATTAGTTTTAAGAATGGGACATACATATTCATGATTACAGAATCATAGGATCCTAGAATCATAGGTTGAAAAAGACCTCTAAGATTATCAAGTCCAACCATCCACCCAACACCACCATGCCTACTAAACCATATCCCGAAGTACCATGCCTACACATTTTTTTAACACCTCCAATGCCTGACCACTCTCTCAGCAGAGAAATTTTTCCTAATATCAAATCTAAACCTCCACTGACGCAACTTGAGCCCATTGCCTCTTGTCCTATTACTAGTTATTTAGGAGAAGAGACCAACACCTGCCTCACTACAATCTCATTTCAGGCGGTTGTAGAGAGCAATAAGGTCCCCTCTCAGCCTCCTCTTCTCCAGACTAAACAGCTCCAGTTCTCTCAACCACTCCTCGTAGGACTTGTTCTCTAGACCCTTCACCAGCTTCGCTGCTCTCCTCTGGACATGCTCCAGCACCTCAATGTCCTTCTTGCAGTGAGGGGCCCAAAACTGAACACAGTACTCCAGGTATGGCCTCACCAGCGCCGAGTACAGGGGCACGATCACCTCCCTGCTCCTGCTGGCCACACTGTTCCTGATATAAGCCAGGATGCTGCTGGCCTTCTTGGCCACCTGGGCACACTGCTGGCTCACGTTCAGTCGCTGTCAGTCAACACCCCCAGGTCTTTTTCCACCTGGCAGCTTTCCAGCCACTCCTCCCCAACCCTGTAGTGTTGCACGGGGTTGTTGTGACCCATGAGCAGGACCCGGGACTTGGCCTTGTCCTCAGCCCATCGACACAGCATGTCCAGATCCCTCTGCAGAGCCTTCCTACACTTCCACCCACCTTGGTGTCATCTGCAAACTTATTGAGGGAGCACTCTATCCCCTCATCCAGATCATTGATACAGATGTTAAACAAGATCGGACCCAAAACAGCCCTGGAAGACACCACTCGTTTCCAGCCACCAGCTGGATTTAACTCCATTCACCACCACTCTCTGGGCTCGGCCATTCAGCCAGTTCTTTATCCAGCGAAGAGTACACCCATCCAAACCATGGGCAGCTAGTTTCTCCAGGAGGATGCTGTGGGGAACAGTGTCAAGGAACAGTGTCAATGGCCTAAGGTCCAGGAAGATAACATTCACAGCCTTTCCCTCATCCACTAGGCAGGTCACCTGGTCATAGCAGGAGATCAGGTTGGTCAAGCAGGACTTGCCTTTCATGAACCCATGCTGGCTGGGTCTGATCCTCTGGTTGCCCTTCACATGCTCGGTGAGCGCACTCAGGATGAATCGCTCCATAATCTTTCACAGCACCGAGGTCACGCTGACAGGCCTGTAGTTCCCAGGATCCTCCTTCCAGCCCTTCCTGTAGATGAATGTTACACTGGCGATCCTCCAGTCATCTGGGATGTTCTCTGTTAGCCAGGACTGCTGATAAATGATGGAGAGTGGCTTGGCCAGCTCCTCTGCCAGTGCCCTCAGCACTCTTGGGTGAATCCGATCTGGCCCCATAGACTTGTAAGTGGCCAGGTGGCATAGCAGGTCATTAACTGCTTCCTCCTGGATTACGGGAGGTTTATTCTGCCCTCCATCCCTGTCTTCTAGCACTGGGGGCTGAGTACCCTCAGAATAACTAGTCTGACTATTAAAGACTGAGGCAAAGAAGGCATGAAGTACCTCAGCCTTTTCCTCATCCTTCTTGGCAATGTTCCCCCCCCCACACCCAGTCAGGGATGGAGATTCTCCTTGGCCCTCTTTTTGTTGTTGATATATTTGTAAAAACATTTTTTGTTATCCCTTACAACACTGGCAAGCCTGAGTTCTAGCTGGGCTTTTGCCTTTCTAATTTCCCCTCTGCACACCTAAGGAGACCCCTGTACTCCTCTTGAGTCACCTGCCCTTTCTTCCATAGGTGGCAGACCCTCCTTTTTTTCCTGAGTCCCAGCAAGACCTCCCTGTTCAGCCAGGCTGGTCATCTTCCCCGCTGGCTGGTCTTGCAGCACATGGGGACAGCCTGCTCCTGTGCCTTTAAGACTTCCTCGCTGAAGAATGTCCAGCCTTCCTGGAACCCTTTGCCCTTCAGCACTCTCACAACCAAGCATCCTGAACAGGTCAAAGTCTGCCCTCTACAAGTCCATGGTGGTGGTTTTGCTGGCCCCCCTCTTAACTTCACCTCGAACCGAGAACTCTATGATTTCATGGTCGCTAAGCCAAAGACGGCCTCCGACCACCACATCTCCCACCAGTCCTTCTCTGTTAGTAAACAGCAGGTCTAGCGAGGCACCTCCCCTGGCAGGCTCACTTACCAGCTGCATCAGGAAGTTATCTTCCACACGCTCCAGGAACCTCCTAGACTGTTTCCACTCTGCTGTGTTGCATTTCCAGCAGATGTCCAGTAAGTCAAAGTCCCCCACAAGAACAAGGGCTAGCGATTGTGAGACTTCTGCCAGCTTCTTGTAGAAAACTTCATCTGCCTCTTCATCCTGGTTGTGTGTTTTATAACAGACCCCCAGCAGGATGTCTTTCTTCTTGCCTTTCCCCCTCATCTTTACCCATAAGCATTCAACCTTGTCATCACAATCATCGAGCTCTATACAATCGAAGCAGTCCCTAACATACAGGGCTACCCCACCGCCTCTCCCTCCTCATCTATCCCTGCTGAAGAGTTTATAGCCATCCATCTCAGCACTCCAGTCATGAGGGTCATCCCACCACATTTCTGTGATGGTGACCAAGTCACAGCTGTCCTGCTGTACAATGGCTTCCAGCTCCTCCTGTTTATTGCCCATGCTACGTGCATTGGTGTAGATGCAAGTCACTAAATGAAGCACTTCTAAAATAACCTTTCAGCTTTCCTTTTCACTGTAATAGTTCAACTGAAAAAACAGCTGAAGCATTATTATTTAGCTATCTCTGCAACTACCTGCTGTTGAATATCTGGTTAATGATAAAATCTTTATTCTCAAATGCAGTTTGAGCTATTTACAGTATATTAGGGAAAGCCAATTTATTGAAAGTAATTTTTTTCTCTCAGCTGGTGTACACCTTTACTCCGGTGTAAATCCAGAGTAGTTCCACTGAGGTTTAACTATGGGCAGAATTTGGACTGTAGTGTTTGTTTTACCAGGGAGAAAAGTAATTAGCATTGCAAATAACTTTTCAAGAGTTCTAAAAAAAGTCTGAACATAATGCATGCACAGTGAAGATTTTTAAGAGGAAAAGATTCCTTATGAGGAGCAAACCACTAACACCTATTCCCTCCAAATTGTTCCTTTTATTTGTTTGGTTTTTTCTTTCTACACTGAACATGGTACTAACACAAAGTGTCCAATAATCCTTAACAATGAAACTGAAGGATTAAATTTACAGTATGAAGGCAAATACAAGAACTGGAGTCAGCAGGGAAAACCTTTCTAAATTTAGTTACCTACTTGCCTCAGCTCTGAGGCCATTCAGTTTTGGCAGACGGGTTTACTGTTAATTCTCTTTCATGAAAGCATCTACACTATGAGCACCAAATCATCTGATTACAGGCCACTGAACAGACAGCCAAATCTTGGCCTCTCTGTGGCTCAGAAGCAGGTGACTTTGAGACCTCTGTTCTCATGTCCCTACCTCAAAGACATTCTTCCCTATCGAATTTGCCTTAGTAGCTTCGGATCTTCATTAGCATGCTCTCTAAGCACCCAAACACAGACATAAATTTACGTTTGAAGAGTTTCAGTAAGTTCTTATAATTCCTGGCTTGCTGAGGAAGAACGGAGGCATGCAAAGGACCCGATTTCACCCAAAAAATCCTATTCACTATCGTTGAAACACCTTGTGTTTCAGTACGTCAGTCTAACCTTTAACTTCCTCCTTTCCTACACTGTCTCACAGACTATGTTTATAGTGTAACAGTGTGATCAACACCTGCTGCAAATGTTTCTGTTCAAATAAAGCAAAAGAAATCAGTAGTCCAAGTATTCCACTTTTCATGTGTTCTATTCTGCAGTTCCTTGCACCTTCTGTTCTCTGCTTTGCCCCAGCTGTACGTATGCTTTCTATTCTGTCCACTGCATGATGAGCTTATAACAAAGACAAACAAACAAAAAGAAACATTTTTGTATGCTTGGTAGAAATTCAAATATTTTGCTCAACTGAAACAAAAAAATAAACCTAATGTAAACTGTCATGAAATCATGAAATTACTCTGGCACTTCTATCAAACTAGGCATGTACAGATCCTTTGAAGAAATGGAACTGCAGTTTATCAAGTGTGATTTATAAGCAACACTGATTTAGCTGGGAGATAACACTGCTGTCTAATCATTAGTAGTCAGACAACAGCCACGTGAACACATCAATTATGGGCCACTGCCAAAAGCCCTTGAGATCCCAGAGATTAACAGCCAATCCTCTGTTTTACAAGCTCACATCAAAAAGAATATTAATAAGAGGAGGGGCAATGTGAAAGCTTGTCAGAGTAATTCGTGCACTAAAACAAGGCATTTTTCCCTTTGCTCTGCCTTGAACTGGTCCATGAAAAAAGCTGGCATCAGCTACAAAGCACGAAGCTGCCAATTTCTCAGAAAATGTTTTCCATTAACATATGGGAAGTTGTGAAAGGCTGCAAAAGCTCTGTTTGGTGGATAAAGGCGACTTCTATGCGTTCCTTTCCTGAATGTATCAATCATTACTGAGATATTTGGAAATGAACATCCATACACAGAAGTGTTTGATGGCTTTTCAGTCCCTCCAAACCAGAGCTGTTTAGTATTATAAACAAATTAGCCAGCCTTCAAGGCACGCATTTACTGTCTCGTTAAGGACTTAGAAAAACTGAAGTAGAAATACTACCAGCTTATCTTCACGTTCATTCCTGTCTTCAGATGTGTGGAGAAAAAACCTCGCAAGTGTGCCTGTCTTACTGACTTCTATGCAGCACAGCTGACTAGATGTTCACTCTTCTTACATACAAGTGAATGGCAACAAGACAAGAATATACCTCCAAAGGCAGCAGTTATTGCTCTGTACAAATGTAAACATGCCTACTGAGATGGACCTCAAATAACCTGTTGATGGCATTTTAAATGCAGCAGTATTAACTGGATAGTCTATAAGCTTGGTCCAATCTCTGTCCATGCATCAGTTACCCTGTCTGGACTCGACTCAAGGTTCTAAAAATAGAGAGAAGTCCTACAGCACGCCTGCAAACAACCTGCATTCAATTCTACCAATGCCGTATTTAAAGGTATGCAATCCAGAAGAGAGAATTTTGTGGGGACTTTCCAGAGCTACCTTTACATTAGCTATCTCATGTAGTGCCAGCAATTAACCTCTGAGCAAAGAGGGGGCAAGAAGGAGGAACCTTTTAGACTGTCTCTGCTACCCCAGAGCCAGTAATGTGAAAATTAAACCTTTAGGCATAGCTCCAGAATACAAATTTTTTGTCAGATGGGCCAGTTTTAAGAGTTCCCACTTTGCTGTGGTCTTCCAGACTCTCATTCCCTTCATGTGTTCTTACCTAGAATATTACGTATACGTATGCTACTGGTGCATGGCATATTGTTAATCAAACCAACAAAGCTAAAAGGGTGATAATCCAGGTAGAAGGATATACCGGCAGGAAGCGTTTCAAGCAGCAGATTTGTATTGTAGAACTGTCCCTTTAGCAGACAGCTGGAGCAAAGAGATGTCAGTTCCAGATTTTTTGCTCAGGTAACCATGGCAATTTCAGCTTCCACAGCTTTACTGCTTCAGGGACAGCTGTAATGGCATTTTTAACTAAGGGTACAGACTTGTAACTATCCTTGTGTTCCTACAGCTGAACAGGTGGACAACTCATATTTGGACAAAAAAAAAAATCCCACAACTTGTCTCACACTTTCGGTGGGATTCATCTTGACATGCCAGTTCGTTATCCAGGGTCCATGGGAAAGTGTGACAGTGACAGCTCGGTTTGAAATCAGTTTCTGTGGAGGTGGAACCACAGGCTAAGTGTACATCTTCCACCGAACAGGACAGACGACTCTCACACAAATATTCTGCCAGCATAGCCACAGAGATGGCAACTGCTGGCAGAGACATGCAGCATCTTAAACTCACACTGATGTTTGATAGCTTAATACTGCATGTGAGAGTCCTTTGCTTACTTAGGTTTGCGCTTTATTTTCCCATAGCGAAAGCAATGCCTGGAACACACCAGGTCCTTAAAGATCTATCGCTTGCAGCTTAACAGCTGACACAATTTTAGAAACATTTTTTATCTTATCCTAGACATGTTTTGGGAATATATCCACTGTTTTTAAAGAAAATATTGTCTATTATATATATCAAAAAAGGATATGTTTCTCTTACATGTCCAAAAAGAACACTATGCTATGAGAACCACCCTAAAACATCTCAAGTTTTCAATTTCAGTGTATTCTCTCTTTCTGTCATTATATGAGGACCAGTGATTTTATGATTCAATTGCTCAAAAGCTAATCTGGGAAAACATTTATCAGGCACATGTCTTCCAAAGCAGTAACTTCATAAGCACATCGTAAAACAAGAAAGTGATTCAACCATTGTGCAGCTGATAATGGCAAAAAAAAAGAATTTTGGATTGAAAAGAAGTTAAATTTATTAATAGGCCAGTTTTTTTGTTTAGCTGGCTGGGACAGAAAATTTGTCTTCCAAATGTTCTCTAACATGGTTTTCAAATTTGAATGAACGAATACAAACTAATACCAAATGTTGGATTTAATGCACCAACTGACATGAGTTAAGTTTGACGGAAGTGGCCTCCCAGTATCTAGCAAATTAAAAAGAGAGACTGTTTATTTTTAGATTGTATCAAAACAGGGTCAAGATTTTCTAAATTTCCAACTTAATGACATCATTTTCAGAGAGCACTGAGCAGTCTGTGTACAAAAATCTGGGACTTTTGAGATGTCTCATACCAGGCAACTGGAGACCTCTTAAATCACAATTGAGAATTGTGATTTAAGAGCATGAACAACTAACATAGCTCCTGGATCAACGGGATCCTATTAGAAAAGTGGAGTCTTAAGTGAGTGTAATGACTCAGACTGGCTCTTACTATGCCTCCTAATTCACTACCAATAAAGGCAGGATGAAACAGCAAGTGAAAAGAAACCCTTTCATAAAATGGAGGGTAGGACTCAACTCATTTTTCGTGGCGATCCTGTACAAATGCTCTGAAGGTTTTACATGGCACAGTTCTCAAAGTGCTAAAATGATATAGATACGAGTGCTGTAGGACAGGAAATGCATTAGAATATAATAATTGGATGACAGCCCTAATACAGAGCTCCTGATGATGCACAGCAGTGGAATCTTTATTGCAAGCAACACCGGTTACTTTTTAAATTCACTATTAGAAAGGTTTTCAGCATGAAGTGTGTCAGGCTCTAAACACTTATTTGCTTTAAGACAGTGTTAATGACTTAGCTAATCACACAATTTTATAGTTCTATAATGTACTGTGCTGTAAAAATTAAACCAGTGTTTATTACACCTCTGCTACCTTTCCTTTCCTTCTTATTGGACTGACTCTTAAATGCATTAAAGCAAATACTGTATTACAATAAAACATAAAAAGTGCACTGGTTGACAACATTTCTTACAGTATTTTAGTTCAAAGCCTACTAGCAAACAAAGTGGTTCAAAACACTACTCTCAGATACCGAAATTAATGGCACACTTATTTTTCAATTTTGAGGGAGCTACTCCATCTGAAAACGTATAAAAGGGCATCAACGCTAAATTACATTAAAGGTATATTGACAGATTAAAAATGAAGCTACTGATGCTGTTGCTTGTATTATTACTGGCACTTTAGGTAACTGAAAAAGGAAGAAGTTAAATTTTCCTGACATTGTTTTTATTTGCTTCTAGAATTTCTCTCCTTTTGGACACTAAAACCAATCTAGTCAGTTTTCCTTTTTTTATCTGAAATACGAAAGGTGAAATACAACTCAGTTTGTGTTTTTGCAGTTACATGTTTTTTGCAAATTCTCTTTGATGTCAATAATATTTATGCAACAGGCCTTGATACTGTACTGTTAAAACTGCACTGAGAACAAAACTTCTGTTATCACTGGAGAATCAATGACTGAATGGCCAAGCAGCAAAGACTGGATCAAAGGTACCTGAACATGCACTGCTTGTGTGTTAGGGATAGAGAAAGAAGGCGCACACACAAAAACACTGGAAAAAGCATACACAGCCATCCGAGATAAGAGCTGGTGGATCTCTGAACATAAGCAAAGTACTTCATACTCATTCTTACATTGCAGTGTAGCCTTTCTACAGAGAGAAGATGGCAAAGAGAATCACATAAACACAAGCTTCTTTGATCTCGACAAGCACAATATAGAAAATTCTTCACTCCTACACAGCAAAGAAATAGGTATTTAAGCTACGTTAGACTGGATTAGCTGGAGTATCTACTGAAGACTGACCACTTGCTTTCAATACTGTTTAGAATTAAAAGGGAATCACCATGCATTTTATCAAATTTAGTGTCACTGGACGTGGATCTAAGGAGTATTTGTTTACTGCTCCATAGCAAGAATACAGTATCTGTTGTTCTGCCCCAAAACAAGTGAATATTATTTCACATTCCCAAATCATGTTAAAGAGTCTGATGATAACATAAGAATGGATACAGTCAGTGGTTGTAGCATAGCTCAGCTAATTTCCATGCCGTAATGCAAACAATTTGCTTTGTGGTTCTAAAACCTACGAATGTATCACAGAGGCATTTCTTTTGGTCTGAATTCAGGCTCCAAAAGCCACTTTTGATGGAACTATTCAGGATGAAAATATATAGGCAATTTTCAATAACTCTACAATCTCGCCATCTCAATTTCACTGACTATAAAATGGGGGTAGCTTCCGCCTCCACCCTGCCCCGGGTATTGTAAAGCTTAAGGCCAGACTGTGTATTATAATTAATTACAACCTACAACGCAGAACTGATGCCAGATTTTCAAAATAGCTCACAAATCAAAACAAGAGGCCAGATGTTCAAAAGAACAAAGCACATGGGGTGTGCATGGGTTTCCCTCAAGTTTCTCCTAATGGCAAAACTAGGTGCTAGACTGTTCAAAAGTCTCACCATAGTTGTAGGTGTTCACCACATTAAAAATTTGCCCTTCAGAAATGAACTCAGAATGCCTCGAAGTGCATTGAGATCCTTGGAGAAAGAATTAAATAACCACACATTGAAATATTTAGACCTAATTCCTCTTTTCATTCACGTAAAAGGAATCTGGAATTTGGTCTTCCATCTGTTTGGAAGCAAGGAAGAGACTGTTTCTTGGCTTGCTTTTTCCTTAGTATCAGACAGAAAGCTTTTACTTTTTTTGCATGTGTTTGTTCTAAGCAAAATGAAGAAAGACGACTAAAACTGGAGTAGGGTAGGATGCCAGTGGATAACTGACAAATTAAACTATGTTTCCTTCTCCCACACACAAGGCTTCAGCTGAGTCCAATACATCACAAGGGAGGAGGATGTATTGGCTTTTTCTGCTACACTCGCATTTGCATGAAAAGGAGCAGCCAAACGAAAATTAAGCACTTAAAGAGCTTAAAAAAGCACTGGTTTAGAATACTGTACTTCAATAAAACATCCATTGTTATGCAATGCTTGGCAAATGACATTGCCATCACATACTAGTAGAAGAACCGTGAAGAATAAATGCTATGTGAAAAAGAGGCTTGTACTTATGCAGCGCTAATGACCATCTAAAAGAGCGATTCTGCATGGTTACATCCTCTTTGAGATTCACAGCTGCAGCTTCACAAGAGCAGCCATACATCATAATCTGCAGCCATTTTAGGCTACCCTTCTGCTTTGGAGAGCAATATGGGCAGTGAGGAACTGCTAATCTGTAAAGTTACAATCAAAAACAAGTTTATTCAGTGGTGATGACGGAGGAGGAGGTGGTATTCGAATTTTAATACTGGCAACGCCTTTGATTGTAACAGCAGGACACAGGGGGAAGAGATCTCCATATTTAGTTTCATTAGAGAGAAAACATACTCATTACTACATTTGATTTCTAATTCATTATAACAATGGCATGGAGTAGGACACAAGCCATTCTTTTAAAAGGTCAGATAAATGCATTTTAAGATTATAACACTCACGTTTTAATTAATATGCAGAATTTGCTTATTCAACACCATGCTCATCCTCTAAACATTTATTAACTGAAATGCAATGACTTTTCAGAAAGTTAGCAGCTGGGAACAAACACTATTTCACTGTACTTTGAAATTGTTTTATAAGCAAAGGCAATGTTAATATCCACTAAATTAGTCATAGACTTTGTGGGCAAACCAAAGATAGCCTCCACTTTCTCAATGTGCAAGATTTACAGCCACACCCATCAGACCAAAATATTTTCTCCAGTTCTGCACACTTCTTCAAGCTCAGTTATATGGAAACAACTAGATTTCTGCACAGTGCATATCTGTGGCTTACTAACACAACTCTTTGGATCTTTAATTAGGTTAGACAAAGTAAAACAGTCTGGGAACTCTTTTGTCATTACTGTGCTCATCCGCCTCATACACTAAATACCTTTGTCTCTTTCTAGAACTACCTAAAGCACATTTCTCAGGCCAGGTCATTCATGCCCTGGGCATTCATGCCCTCCACTGCCCTGTAAATGGCATCACTCATCATCATGACAACTCCCACGGTATCTGTATGTACAAACTTGGAAGAAGAAGCTCCAGAAGAGAGAAATGAGGCTGGTGCCAGTTCAAGCCGTCAAGAGTTCAACCAGAGTTTAACAGTAACCAGGAAATATGGTGTTTTGCTTTCAGCCTCCACTACTGTAACAGCCAATATACATCTCTTCTGCTGCTTAGGCTTCTCTTGCTGAGATGAAAGTAGCTTGAAATCCAGCTTACTACAAGTGTAAGCATCTATATGAAAATGCTGGTATACTGAACAAAACCTAACCTTTTGGTAATTCCTTACTGCCATAGGCTCCTCTGCACTGTGAAAACACACCTAAGAGGAACGAGTTCATACAAAACGTTCATTGATTTATATTGGGTACTGAGAAGCTACATTTCAGCACTAAATGTAGGGCGTGCAGTATCTGGCTAGGGCCATAGCAGGACGACGAAGCTAAGATTCTCTCTGTCACAACCTCAAGTGGGCAACACAGAAACTCAAGAGAAGAGGCTGGCTGTTCTTCACTCACCGAGGGCATTCACTCTTCTTGCTTCCTCTTCCTTTCCAAAGAAGTGCTCTTTTATTTCCTCATCATGGGATAGCTTATATGTGCATTAAATCACACAGAATCACAGAATGGCAGGGGTTGGAAGGGACCTCTGTGGGTCATCTAGTCCAACCCCCCTGCCGAAGCAGGTTGACCTAGAGCAGCTTGCACAGGCAACCCCACAACCTCCCTGGGCAGCCTGTCCCAGTGCTCCGTCACCCTCAGAGGGAAGAAGTTCTTCCTCGTGTTCAGACAGAACTTCCTATGCTTCAGGTTGTGCCCATTGCCCCCTATTCTGTCGCTGGGAACCACTGAAAAGAGTCTGGCCCTGTCCTCTTCACACCCACCCTTAGATATAGATAAGCATTTGAAGGATCATTTGAAGGATCCCCTCTCAGCCTTCTCTTCTTCAGGCTGAACAAGCCCAGTTCCCTCAGCCTTTCCTCATAGAAGAGATGCTCCAGTCCCCTCATCATCCTCGTAGCCCTCCGCTGGACTCTCTCCAGTAGCTCTTCATCTTTCTTGAACTGGGGAGCCCAGAACTGGACACAGGACTCCAGATGGGGCCTCACTAGGGCAGTGTAGAGGGGAAGGAGAACCTCCCTCGACCTGCTGGCCACACTCTTCTTAAGGTTTCCCAGGGAACCACTGGCCTTCTGGACAGCCAGGGCACACCGCTGGCTCATGGTCAACTTGTCATCCACCAGCACTCCCAGGTGCCTCTCTGCAGAGCTGCTCTCCAGCAGGTCCGCCCTGAGCCTGTACTGGTGCATGGGGTTGTGCCTCCCCAGGTGCAGGACCTTGCACTTGCCCTTGTTGAACCTCATCAGCTTCCCCTCTGCCCAACTCTCCAGCCTGTCCAGGTCTCGCTGAATGGCAGCACAGCCTGCTGGTATATCCACCGCTCCTCCCAGTTTGGTGTCATCAGCAAACTTGCTGAGGGTGCACTCTGTCCCTTCATCCAGGGCATTGATGAAGAAGTTAAACAAGACTGGGCCCAGTACTGACCCCTGAGGGACACCACTAGTTACCAGCCTCCAACTAGACTCAGCGCCGCTGATGACAACCCTCTGAGTTCTGCCATTCAGCCAGTTCTCTATCCACTTCAGCGACCACTCATCCAGCCCACACTTCCTCAGCTTCCCTAGGAGGATATCATGGGAGACTGTGTCGAAAGGCTTGCTGAAGTCTAGGTAGACAACATCCACTGTTCTCCCCTCATCTACCCAGCTGGTCATGCCATCATAGAAAGCGATCAGACTGGTCAAGCATGAGTTCCTCTTCGTGAATCCATGCTGACTACTCCTGATAACCTTCTCTTCCTTCACCTGCTTAGAGATGACCTCCAGAATGAGCTGTTCCATCACCTTTCCAGGACGAAGGTGACCGGAGTGTAGTTCCCTGGGTCCTCCTTCTTGCCCTTTTTGAAGACTGGAGAGACGTTTGCTTTCCTCCAGTCCTCAGGCACCTCTCCTGTCCTCCAGGACCTATCGAAGATGATGGAGAGAGGCTCAGCAATGACATCTGCCAGCTGCCTCAGTACTCGTGGGTGCATCCCATCAGGGCCCATGGATTTGTGGGTGTCCAGTGTGCTTAAATGATATCTAAAATGCAGAACAGCAGCATGCTGTTCCTACAGTCACACGACCTGGCTCCCTAAACAGCACAGAAACTATCAAATTATATCACTTGCATGAGAAATCCTACTGCCATAGATTACCATTAACTATTCCACCACGTACAGGGGGCAATCAACAGACCAACGAAAGATCCGCAAAAGACTGCGTAGCACTCAAGAGTGTTGTAAAGACAAGGCTGTTCCTGTCTTGCGCCAGCTCCAAAAAATGTGCCTTCCAGGGTCTGGTGGCAAGAGGTAGAAACAGAGGCCAGAAAATTAAAAAAAAAATCCCTCCTCATGACCAGAAGACAGATGTTGCTCAACCTCCCCTCGCCCCCAAAACAGCTTCTCTTGAAGACCTGAGTGTGAATTTTTGTTTTATCTAAGTGAGTTTCATTCATATGAAGTGATTCAGTTCTGGCTCCTACCATTATGCCTGAAAACCATGTCCCTCTTGCTATCTGTGATATTATTCCTAGCTATGTCCAGAGCACCTGGCCACCAGACAGCCAGATGAGAACTTCCAGATGTTGCTGAAGAGGAAGTCTAGATGGAGACCTCCAAGACAGGACAGCAAAGGAGACAAGGATTTCAGCAGTCAGGTTTCTACAGGCACCATCCCTTCAGGCTAATGAAAGCTTTTTAAAAAGGAAAGGCCTGACAAGAGTTGTTGCAGACACACAGCTTACCCTGGACACTTCCATACATTTCTCCGGTTTCATGACACATTTTCCTATTAATTTGGAAACACATTTCTGTCCTCGGTAACCAGTTGATAAGTCCATGCAAACAACAGAGAAAACAGAATACACCAGGGAACCAGAGTTTTTACTATGTATATAACCTGTCAAATGAACAGAAGGGTGTTGAGGAAAATCTTCTTCCTATATTCCTCCTCTTCTGCTAACACTGAATACTGCACAAGATGGGAAAAAATGAAAAAGGCATTACAATGTCAGACTAAAATTCAAGGAATTAGTATCACACAAATGCAAGCAGAAGTAAGAATAATCACTCATCTTGTGGAAATGAGGAGAAAGAATTACACATAAAGTAGTGACGGCCTTCATGAAGAAAGCAGGCAATGTGATATAATCAAGTAAAAGGATTTTCAGTGCTCATTTCTCTTTTTTTTTTTTTTTTAATAAATTGCCCTGGTTAACCATGAGATTGCAAATGTCAGTCTAAACGCCCAAATAAACTTAATACATTTAGGCTGGAGTCACACATCTTGTTACAGGTGCAACTGAGCTAAATTGAAATGAGGGTATCAAACTCAGCTTACTCATCACCAGCCCCACCTCACCTATTCTGGATATCACTGCCTTTCCCTGCACATTGACCACGTAACACCACCTTTCCAAAGTGGACATTGGGCTAGAAAAAGCACACCATTGTCTTAACTTTTTCTTTTTTTTTTTTTTTTTGACAGAAGCAGACTAGGGAATGGACCATTTTTTAGAAAATAAGGAGGGAAAATAAAAAAAGTATTCATCAGCAATGAATATTGACAGTACTGTGGGTAAATGCTGTTAGAACCCCACATGGGGTTACAGTTCGAGTTTCATTGTCAGAAACTTAACAAAACTGTCCCACCAATACCTGCATGCCAAGGCAGGCTCTGGCAGTCAGCTACCAGTTTTGTCTTGGCGCTGCTCCATTCACACCCATTTCACAGATACAGCTTCGCTACACATCCAGATGCAAAGACTCCAGTACAGCCAAGACGTCTGCAGACGCTCTTTGTTAAGAGAAATGTGTAAAACCTTTTGTGAGAGAACTGAGAAAAAATGTGACCTTTTGTGTCTGGAAATTAAGAAAACAAGATTTACCATACCCTACTTCCACAGTGGCAAATCCATAAAGATATCTAAGAGTTTCTGTAGTGCTCTAAGAGGAGTTAGTCTTGGAGGTACTGGTTCCTCCGAGTGCAGCCTGACTTAAACCAAAGAAAAGTCGAAAGACTTGTAATGATGTTTTGCTCTCATAGCCCAAACCAATGAATGCAGTAATACAACTCTAAAGTGGGCTATGAGGTTATATTTGAAAGGGAAGTCAATTAATCTCAAAGTAACTAATATTTCCTCCCTGCTCATAGCCTGGTGTCTCAGCGAATACTTTATAAATTTAGTAATGACTAAAACAAATTAACCAAAAGACCAGGCAAACCTGGTATGCCGACTTTCAGTTTCCAGATCAGATGACCTTCTCTAAGTTAAAATACTGAAAATACTGAAAGTATTAGATGAGCAATGAAAGTGTCACACCGCTCATCTGTGGAGCTGGTTTTCATTCACAAAGTAAGTAAACACAGTGACTCCTTTGTGCAACAGAGGCAAGATCAGATCAAAACCACCCATGGGCCATACAATTACAAGCCAAACAGGACAGAGAAAAATGGACTCTGACCTCTGTATTTAAACTCGAAGGCTGGTCTCCTGCAATATATTGAAAACTTGCTAGTGGAGGTTAAACCACTCCTCTCCCACTCAATTCTGAAAGTAGTATTATATTTGCATGGCTTTTCTTGAAAGAATTAAAAGTCTATAATTATAAGAAAGAGGAGCTCTTATGCCACCATAGATATTATCCAGAGCTATTTTTATCTTAATGAGTTAAAATCATGTTAGCAACTTCCTTTTCCTCAGAATTTTACCAGCCCCTTGGCTTCCAGTACAACAACAAAAGTCAAACTAAATCTGTATCAAATTTCTCAAAGTCCTGAGATTAAATAGTTTCTTGGTCTTAGATTGTGTATTTAGCATGCAAATCTCCTGTTGAATTTACTGAGACCCACATTCAGGGTAACTTTTCTTAACTAATGTTTTTTACTCTGCCAAGGAGACAGAGAAGTTCATTAAGTCTATCAAGCATTCAGACATTGTACTGCTGATAAAGAAAACCCTTACCCTTCTATTACATACTTCACTACATTGATCAAAAATGGAAGACGTAGCCTGGAGTGAATTTGCTCACTGATAGTTAAGCCTCACATACATACAAAAACAGAATGATTTTGTCTTGAGAATTTATGAAACTTCACACTTTATTTCAATTCTGTCATTTTGAACCTGCAGCATGAAGACCATCCGTGTATCTGTTAGAAGCATAACAACAATAAAATTATACACGTGTAAGTAGATGCAAAAAAATACTATGACGCAGAGGCTATGCCATAAAATTTCCTATTACAGACTGGTTTTGTAGCTCTGCCAGTCACATTACACATGTTCTAAAGTACAACCTGAACAAAACCACAACACCAGAACATAATGTGAAGTTAAGTTCTTCAAGGGTCACTTAGAACACTGCTTTCAATCACTTAAAATACAATGTCAACGCTCATTTTACCAAACAGATATCTGATAACAGACTGATTTAATGTTCCAATGGAAATAGTAATTTCACTGCCTAGGGAGAAAACAAAAGCACATAAATGTACACAAATATGCATATCATTGGACTGCATATAAGAAACCCAATTCTTACATAACTTTCAAGGCAGCATTCTCCTTGCAGAGATGTTAGTGCTAACGTTGCTCCTAATTTCAAAGCAACCAGATTCTGCCTCTAGACGCAATGGGTGAAGTGGCCTGTTGCTTGGAAATACAGCTACACGGGCTCCACCACGCACTACCTCTCATTCTCTGGGTAAGAAAATACAACAGAAACTAAAGAAAAAATCCACTCTATTAAGAGGAATACTGTTGTTAGGATTAGTACTTAGTAGACTACAGTTTGAGAGAGGAATATTTTTAATAGCACAAGCTACTGTCAACGCTCTTTCTGTTTGTTTATACTTAGGCAGAGAGTAACATTTTATATATGGTCAGTAAATTTCAATCAAGCAATACGAAAAGAAACAACACATAGCATTGCTAAGAACTTAAAAGGCCACACATGCAGCTCATTAACTTTCTTCCTGTGCCCTTACAGAAACTATCCAACATTACGTACACTAAAAATTTTCCTATTGCTGCAGTGGATTTCAAATATGAACAACTGACAAGTTCTTTTCTTCCTGCATATTTTGATTTTTCTTTACATAAACTTTCCACTAGTCAAAGGTGATTCGAAGATCCGGTAGGAAAAATCTAACAGTACCATGCATACTGTTCAGCAGGGATTCTTTATTGCGGTGCCGGGCACACGGGGGATTTCTCCTCCAAACGTGCACGCCAGACACCCTGTTGCTTCAGGTTAAATACAATCACACATGTAAATATTAATTCTATTTCTAGGAACTAATTAGCATATGTAAATATCTTTCACGCATGTCCGTTAGCATCTTTGGGTGGGGGTGGTCTTCGGGAGTCCCAAGATGAAGGCCCATCCTCTTCATCACGCTGTTCACTGATTGACATTTGTCTCTGCGCAAACTCAGTTCTAGGATCACGTCCACCATGTCCTTCAGGTTGTTTTGCTTCGGTCTTGTTGCTCTCTGGGTGCCTCCTTATCTCTGTAGCTTGGTGCATTTGCCCTCCCAAGGCCGAGCTGTCTGGAGTAGAATTATTTAGGAGTCTCTTTTATCCCTTAATTATCCCAATTATTTGCTGAGAACCAAGACCACTTTTGTTTCACTTAATTATTTTGTCTAACGACTAAGTGATAGCTTGTGCCCATGTCCTTCCACTACATTCCTTAATGAGAAAACAGGGATTAGTGTAACAGTTACATCGTTAGATCACTATGCATGCAGGAACACAAGTTACAGTACTAAAGACTACTAAAAACTAGACAATATTAAGGCTTTTTGTTATCGTTTCACATTTCTTATAATCCCCTCTATCAAAGGGGTAAAAAACTCAATGTTCATTTAATATAATTTAAAGGGGAACAAACTAAAAGCATATTTTATAATGCCTTCAGATGTCCAGACACAGCTTTCCAAACTTGGCTATGCCTACTCCCTCTCTGATACAACATTTCTACAGCCGTTGAAGGCGGAAAATGGAATATTTATAGCCAGTTTTACACAGGCCAAACATATTCTTCAGAAGGTTCGTAATCTGATCAAATCAAAGCCAATTTTCACACAAACAATCATGATATATTTTCCAAGAAGGCTTTGCCTACCAAGCTACTGGCAGCAGGGATGTTCTGTATAAATATAATTTTTTCTTTTCCACGACCTTTTTTCCCCCCAATATACATTTCCCCTCTTCAGACTTTGTAATTTCATTTTCACGGCAGTGATGGTGGGGAAATTACAGTAAAGAAGTCACAGAAAATTGAACTCAGAAGGTAAAAATTTTGAAAGGTTATAAATTACTGAAAAAGAAGCAGTTCGAATGAAGAAGCTTAAACAACCCTTACTGTAGAGGTTTACTCCACTTCTGCTAGAATGCTTTCTTGCCTTTGATCTTTGAAACAATGACTCACGAAAATGATACCTTCAAATTTACTGGCTGCCCGTAAATGGGTCTTTTAAAAAACTGTTGTACAACAATAAAGCTGTAACAACAAGCACTTCTTAATCGTTTGAACTGACAACTAATTAATGATGATACTGAAACACACGCCCATTTAAAAAAAAAACAACCTTGCTCTTAAAAAGGAGAGAGGAGAAAAAGAGGGAAAAAAGAGGGGGAAGAAAGGTCTCGTGAGCAAGCCAAACTGCATTTCAGGGAGAGAGGTTGAAGAAAATCTATTATGTCTGCTCACATTAACAGAAGCATTTCTCCCCCACGCCATTCAGACGGAAAACAAAACAGGGCAGCTCTTCTTGCCACCGACTGGTGCCCCGTAGCTGGAAGCAGCTCCAGTTGGCAGGTTCCCGTCTGAGTGCAAACCGCACCAACACTTCCCTTCTCCTACCCCTTTGCTTCTACTTAGTATGTGCACTTTTCTCAGCAGTCTTTGCAGTTAAACAATTCATTTTCTCCTTGCCTCCTCTGCTTTAGGAGGAGGCAAAAATAGCAGGACTTGGTCACAAAATATAAAGCTCATTTCCTGTACCTCAGTGCCTCATTCTTTCACCTCCTTGTCCACAGAACTTGGCTACCAAATAGGTCTTAATCTGTAAACAAATGATTTGCTCTACAATTAAACCATTCAGCTGGTTTTTTTTGTTTGGTTTTTTTCCCCCCTTTTTCTCCTTTCTTTGGCTGCTTGGCTGCTGTCCAATGTGGAGGCTCATAGGTTCTTCTATTATTTAGTGCTGGTTAAAAGGCAATAAGCTTATTTAGAGTTTATAAAACTATAAGCTATCAACAAAAGCATTTAATGCTTCTCTGAAGCACTGTGGCTTTTGCCTGAAAAATTAATAATGTGTGGTTGCCTGTGCATACACGTACATGTGTATGTGGGGGAGTGGTTTTTTATGTGCTGACCTGGTTAAACACTCTGGATGTCTTTAAGTCAGTTATTGTAAGCTACAAATACATGTACTTCACTCTGATTTTAATTGACTGTGTACTTTTTTCGTAACAACTGACAATCACAGGAACTGCAATTCACTATGGCTACAGAGCTGAACCTCAAAGACTTTGATGTTGTATGCGGAAAAAAAAAAGTCATGATGCTGCTGCAGCATTTCACAGTGTTTGCAAATATTGTTTCCTTATAAAATGATGTTGTGAATCACAGGAGTCTACTAGAGCAAGCGAAACCTTTAGAGAAATAAATAACGTTAGGTTTCTTATCTCTGCAGTTAAAGAGTCACTCAGGACCCAACCGAAAACAAAACAACATCAAAGTCATTTTCCTTTATCTCTATTTTTACATTTTTGTTCTTGGTGGAAAACGAGTTCTCAGGGACTATGAACTGAAGCACAGTGTGTGTGCATTCACCTTCATTCAGATGTTTATATATACAACATGGGGCTAGCAGGCTACCACCTGAATGCGTGATGGTGAGGACAACGAATTATTTTTTAAAATGTGTCTAGAAATAAGTGAATTATTGTAAATGAAAAGCTAAATTTACAGGTGTAAATCTCATTTAGAAATGACAGGTACTTAGCAATATCAACTTTAACAATATACTTTCAATGAAATTCTGCAAGCCTATTTAAAGTCTATTAAGGCTGCTGACATCAATCTGCCAAGCTGCAGAGTGCTAAGCTCCACTGAAGATTTGCACCTATAAATTTAGCTACTGGTACATTTGAATTAAATACACTGTGTTTCTCCATATAGGCAACTACAGACATAAGGCATTGCAGTGGATGGGCAATAAAGCAGAATTGTCACGGAGCCTCTAATGCCCAATTTGCCTGAACAAGGACTGAAGTCGACTCCCACTTGGGTTTAGATTCCAGTCCTCTCCACAGTGCTTTAGTTTAGATTTCTACACTTTCCACTCAAAATTTCACTTTTTCCCAGATGAATACAACAGTAAAGGCCACATTCCTACTGCAACTGGTCACGGGAATATGAACACTACAGGAGAACCCTGAAAACTCAACTTATATAAGATATTTTTAAAGGTACACCCATGTACTGATGTATGTGAGTGCACACATAAGTACAGACACAAACAAAGGGACACACACTAACTCACCAAAGACCAAAGGAGTTTGTCTCCCTCCCCCCAGCCAAATGACAGCTTCTGGAGTTGCAGATAATAGGTCACAGGCAGACAGGTGGCACATAAGTATGTTTGTCCTGAAAAACTACTGAAAAGTTAAAAAAAAAAATGCTCTGCTAGCCATGCAGAAAAGAAATGCCTCGTATCCTGAACTGGCACAGCAATCACAACCAAAGTTTAACCTTAATTATAAGTATTATTCATTTTTTGAATTTATCCATATGCAATGTATCTTCAATAACTACGACCAGCTGAAAAGGTTTGCAAAAATTGAGCAGAAAGAGGCAATTTAAACCTATGATAAATATTACAGTTTGAGGAAGAATGTAAAGCTTGGAAGTAGTTTGAAAATAGTTGGCAACTTTTCCTCTCAGAGTAAATCTGAAGGCTCAAAAATAAATATTCAAGAGCATTAATTTGTTTCTAGATTTGTGCGTGCAAGTAAAATGGCAGCCATAATGTGGAAATTTGAGTCACATTTTGCAACTAATTGGAAGCAGATTAGAATTCTGCCTCAGGGGAACATTGTCAAACTAGAAGCTGGAGCAAATGAAGAAAGAGGTGAAAGCATCGTGAAGAGCTGACAGATTTACAGTGCTCAAGGCAATAAACGGGTACTAGATGAAAATGAATGTGCTTCACTGTACTGCATGCAGTTTTCAGTCATATCTCAGCAATAACAGCATACAACTATGAAACTATTATTTTCACAGAGATGGTGAAGGAAAGAGTAAGAATGAAAAAAACACTATTCAGGCGGTGTGCAAAAGAATATAAAACATACAGTGGCTCAAGTTGTTACAACAATAATCAAATTGGTCATACTGGGCCCTGTTTTGTAACCTGGACTCCTCTCAAGTAGGGCTTACACAGACATAATGCAATGAACTACTTACCTGAGTTGAGAAAGCGCAGTAAGCCCTTGCTCACTGTGAGAAAGAGTCAAAGCATTAAGCTCTTCAGATAAAAAAAAAAAAAAATATTTTATATTTTTAAAGGTAAGACTAACACAGAATCCTGCAGATGGATAAAGCGGAGGTAGGAGGAAAAAATCCTTTTTAGAGAGTGATTAGGAAAGGTTGGAGGGGAATATAAAAATGGAAATTAAGTATAGAGGCTAATGTACCAATGCTGTAATGGAAACAGCTGCTAGCTCTCTCCTTCAATGTTTGGCATCTGGTGCAGCATCACAGGAAAGACTATTGAAGGATCTGGACATGAAATGTAAATATAGACTATTAGCCAAAACTCAGTTGCTGTATTTATAAAACAGTAGCAGTTCTTCTTTGGTGTGTGTCTGTGTACATGTCTACACACACATATACACCTCCACCATATATATGAGTATGTATGTATTGATGTACATACACACATGCATGTAATCAATCCTGTCCTTAAACTTAAGAACTAGTAATGCTATTACATGACACTGCACCTTAATACTGGGTGAAGTGGGTAGGAACAGGAATCTAGTTTTTTAGTAACACTGGGTGTGGAACAACCACCTTTGCTCTTCTCAAAACGCAGCAGTATTTTTCCTTCGAATTCCAGAACTACAGTGCAATTCAACATACCCTGCCCAACGTTAAACCCAGGGAAAAAAATTAACCAGTAAAACTTCATGTCAAATATGTTCCAATATATCCAGAAATACTCCTGGAATATTAGATCCTTATCGTCAGTGCAAGCTAACTAAACAACTCCCTGGACATTTCCTAAATCAGATTTAAAACTCCTAGCAGCAAAACAAAGTTCAGCTGAGTAATGAGGTCCATTTCTAATTGTGTTTGCTTCTAACTATTACCTTTTGTTGCAGAGCTACAGATCTAGTTTCATTTCCCTCCTTCAAAAAGGAAGAATTGGCAAGAACATAAATGCGACTACTGCCATTACTCCACTACTATAAGCCTATAATAAAGCACAGATTTGACAGTATTATCCATGTAGTGTGGTGAACCACACACAAATAAACAGTTCTCCATGAAGAATGAAAACCCAAAGACCAAACCCTTCCAATTCAAACATTATTGTTGCTTTTAACATAAGCCATCCACAGAAATCAGCCAAGGAGGTGACAGGAAATCCAAAAATAATTTAGTCTGGCCCTACACACTATGAGAAAGGAGATTACAAGTCGCTTTTCACCCTTCTTACTAGTTGAGGGAAGCAGTAAAAACTGTAAAATCTAGGCTTTTGTAACACTACGGTACCACTCCTGTGTCAGACATATTTCTACCACAGTTCAGCACAGTATCACTGAAATTCATCAACAAAGGTGGCATTTGGGTAGTGTGAATTTATGCTGGGGGGGGTTGGATGGGTTATGGACTTAACAAAACCCCTGAATTAATTCAATGGCTAATGCAAATGACTAAATGTGTGTAAAATCAGACTGTCTAGTGCACACAGTTAAAGAGGCCAGATGTGCCTCAAAATTTCCTGGGAAACTGAGCCTAAACTTGGTGCTTTCTTTCATCAGAATGAAGAAAGCACACTCTAGGAGTTTACAAAAGTGTGACCAATTGGAGCTTAGTCTTCTGTTGCTAATTGAAGCATGAAAAAAAAAGAGCCAGTTTCTGAGGGCAAACTACAAACATATACTTTTTATATTCCACTGCTACATGATAAAAAACAGAATCAAGCTGACTCGTAGAAACTTGACTGGCAACCAAAGACCAAGCTATTATTTCAAACTGTATGGGAAAGCAATAAAATTGCTACCAGGTCTCCTCATGTTACTCTTCAATAAAAAGAAGCCATCAGGGAAATAAGAGGAAAAGAAAACACATCAAAATCTCTGAAGTTCCTTTAAGTAAAAATACACTTCTGTGGCATAATGCCATCTGCTTCCTGGTTAACATGACAATTCAACAGCTAGAATACCAGTATTTTGAAAATACCATGTAACCACAATCAATAGATTTTAGTTTTCCTCTTTTGCCTGCAAAAACTGCATTCATGTGCCACTCCGGGCAAATGCTTCAAACATGACCATGAGGACATTTTTCTTACATTATTATTTGGTGGAGATTATCAGGAGACAGAAACATCTCAGCTAAGCTGGGTTTGTACCCAGGAATAAGATTTAGGCTATGAAGACTCAAAAACTGGGAGACAAAGATAGGAGAAGATAAGGGAACCACATATTCGGTATTTATTTTTTCTGAAGATCAGCCAGTCAAAATGGTTGAGGAAGTTTTATCATGAAGGTTATACAATTCAACATAGCATGTCTTCACTTCAAAATTACTGAAACACAGAGCTTCACATTTAATTCCCAATGGCTTTGATCTGAATAGCCTCAGTGGCCATTACAAGCAGATGCTAGAAGAACGGATCCCTTCATTTTGGGATTTAGCAGTATTTGCCAACTTACAGGAAAATCAGACATATTCTAAACTTCTGTCACTAAAATGCAACTTTTTTACTTGCAGTGTTGCCTTAAGATTTCAGAAAATTTAATCAACACCATAGCTACCCTAGAGTTGGAAAACCTACATCTACAGTCATCAATCCTGTTTCACTACGTGCAACTTACGCTACGTGCTTACTTAAGTTGTTTAATCAAGTAGTCTTATATGTGAGCATTACGTATGTGTACATGTACATGCAAACAGGTGCATCAGAGGAAACTACCTATTCCAACCCCCTTGAATTTTCTCTCAGCTTTTTCAAAAAAGGGAAAACAAAAAATTTACAAAGGATGTGCTTGTCAGTCAAGTTAATCTGAATAGTTTTACAACCTTTCATTCAAATGTAAAGGCTTTGTTCCAATTGCCAAGACTGTTTAGTCAGAATTAAAAGAGAAAATGTAATAGAGAGTGTTTACTGAAACCGTGGCTACAGCATAACCAAAAGCCATAGTCTGATCTTCATATTTTCCCAAATGGCTACTCATAGCCTGCAGTAAATTGTGGTTTAAAATCAAGAATGTAATACTAAAAAAACCCACCAAACTTATGATTTAAAATCCCATTTTAAGAAAACCCCTCAAGTCCTGCTATGAAAACTGGTAATAATCGTTATTCAAATTATCTCATTTCAAACATAACTTTTAAGCAAATTAAAAAATGACAGCTTGTATTATTATTCACTTTGGCAAAACACTGCACCACAAAAGAAGTTCATCAAAAAAAGAGAATAAATATCAACAAACTCTTCTAAATTTTAAAAAGCTGCTTTTTGTTATGATGTCAACATCAGCAATTTTCATGGAACACCATTTTGCTGTCTTTCATCCAACAGGGAATGTTATGTACAGCCCCAAATTTTTTAAAAAGATCAATATATTATCTGTGATTATTATTAAGAAATAAAAATAACTCCTTGGCATGTAAATGCACTAAAACGAACACTAGTTTTTAGCAAAACTATGGCCAGCCCTTCAACTGACGTCACTGCATCCACAGATCCGCAGGTGTGACCCTATCTGAGGACTCATGGGAAGATGTACTTCTGTTGTAAGAAATACAGCATAATTAATAATAATCTCTCCAGCCTTTCAGGAAATGTAGTGACATATCACCATGTACATTAGAACATTATATAAGCACAACATAAAGCGGGTACAGTCCTAAGCATATTACATAAAGAATAACCTGGTTGTTGGATCATCCGTACAAAGAATCTTAGCTCAGAGCAAGGCAGCCTCTAAAACTTGGTTATATTCAACAATCCTAATTGTTTACCATGGAACAAATCTGGAGCATGTAGCTGACATGCCCTTCAAAAAGTGAGTACAGTATCTGAGAAACACAGAACTTGTGGCCATGACACAATGCTGCCTCAGTAGCTGCGGAAATAATCTAACCGTTTTTCAAGGGTGGGTGATTGAAATCCAAAATACTTATGTCTTGGTCCAAAACAGAAGGAGGTGCTTCTGATAGCAAAAATGTCAGTATTTCTGAGACTACATTCCTGATGATGCTTGCAAAATACGTTCAGATACCGCATGTACCAACAACACCGTGTAAGATGTGGAGAAACACAGATTTTTTTCACTCTTTTAATTAAGTAAAAAGAATGCTTTTAAAAGAGAATTACAATGAAGACAATGGCTCCAGGGCTAAACAAGCATGCATAGGCTGTCAAGATACTGCGGACACACTGCGCATTTTGAAGGAAACTCTAATTCTAAGCATATTTGGCCTACGTATCCTAACTCTGTTTCTTTACACCCTCTCTGCAGGCAAGTCTTCTCATCTGCTGTTTCACAGGCTAATTTTGTTGACCTTTAATCCCTTTTATGGTTCCTAGACACATGTAATCTTAGTGGCTTCAGAGGGGAGAAAAGGGTGCTGGGATATAACCTCATACTCGCTATTATCCTCACACCTGACACCTTTCCGGGGGTGTCTCAGACACCTGCTCTTCTACCTGTCCAATGGATTTTAACAAGTGGGTGCATGCAGTCTGGCTCTCAGCTGGAACAGTCTTGAGGTGGCCTGCATAGTCAGCATATGCAAGTGTTCTCAGATCCAGTTACTGGCCATGGAGACCACAGCAAATTTAGAAGGCACACAGGAGGTACTGGGACCACCCTCCACCAGGCCAGCAGTACAGAACATGCTGGTGGATCTTCTGACACATGCAGCGAAGCAACAGAAGGGAGACGCAGAAGCAGGTCTGCACAGCGCTGTGCTGCACAATGTCAAATTTTCAATGTACAAAGGGTACCATGATGTTCCGCTTCAACACCTACTCTCCACAGCCTCTTATCTAAGGGAGCATCATTTTCACTGTTGTGGATTGTCGGGTTTTTCTGAATACACCTGTTCTACAAAGCAAGCACAGGACAAGGCCTGCTCCCACTGAAGTAGTTGAGTAATTTAGCCTACTTTTACAAATGCAAATCGCATAGATAACACAGAGCAAATAAAGAGGAGTCTGCATTCAAAATGCAAAGGATGTGTCCAATTAACAGAAAGCAGGCCACAGAATCTCCCACAACCCTCAGTACTACAGAGGCTACAGATGATACATTTTCAAAACTAGACCATTAATATCCTATGGGGGGGGGGGGGGGGAAAGCACTAGTTTTAGCATGAAGAAAAACTGCACATTTCGGATTTATGATTTACGTTGTTGTCGATAAAATACCTTTCCAATTATCAAGGCCCTGGTCGGAGAAGCTGGAATGTATTATGTGTTAATGATCACAACCAGGGGTCCCAGCTTTACTCTTTTGTCAGAGCTGTAGCAGATCCTCCCCGCAGCTTCACCATTAACATGTCTGTTTCCTGTCAGACCACTCAGAGATAATGTCATTTATCTCAGGGCGGCACAAGACCAGTCATTAGCTTCAGTAAAAGACCTCAAACAAAGGCCGGATGGCGTTTTATCCAGGGCTGGTAGGCTGCAGCCAAGAATCTCATTGCCTAACAGTTCAGAACTTAAGTTATCTTTAAAGAAGTAATTTTCCCCCATCAACAATTCTAGAACACTTCTGTGAAGAGCAGAAAAGTCTCTGCACGGAAAATTTTAATCATTGGTTTTATCATATGCAATCAGGTGACTGATAAGAGCTTGCTAAAGTTATCCTTTGAGAGGCTTCCCCCCCCCCCCTTTCCTTTTACCTCTTAGGGAAAAATTGACAGAATAATTCACATTCTACCTAAACAGTAAGACCTTTGAGGAACTGACCCTTACTGTGTTTGCCTGCAGGAGGTGATTCACTATTATAAATTCTTCAATGACTGAGCTTCTGGAAATCTCTTTAAATGAAAGTGGAACTGGTTAACTGTATGTACGAACATGTGTTTTCACAGTCTCTCCTGTATTACTGCATTTCAGAAAGCTTCTATAAAGTGCCAGGTGAACTTTTTAAAATAATGATAATAATAATAAAAAAAAGAGAGTCGAAAAAAATATTAGCAAATCTCAGCTATTCAATTCCCAGTTTTATGTTGAAAACTAGGAACAGATGGTACTTTCCATGTTACTTGAATCTGGTTATTGAACACCTCTATGGATACGGGAGATTTTGCTTAGCACTTTTAACATACATTTCATTTATTGGACTATAAAATGCTACTTTGGAAAAACAAGTCTTTATATAGCTATAATTAAAACAGTCTTGCAGCAAAGCCCTTCAACTTGAAGAACATGGTTAACCTCATGACATCTGGACAATCAATCCTTTCCTTTTTACTGGGTATTTATGAAGTTATTAAAATTGTAAAATTACCGATGCCCAAAGAGAAATACTTTTTCAGTAGTTCCGAATAAGGTTATCAGCTTCCCTACTTTATTTTATAAATGTTCTACACCAGCCTCCATTGTGCTACACCAATGCTTGCTTTGCACAGGAATTCAATAGCAGGTCTGGTCATACATATTGGCAGAGGTCAGCAGGTTCACACGGAAAGCTTTCCTCGGCCAAAGGGCAACACCTCTTCACCCAGCTCAAAAAGCACCGTCACACTACTAGACAGCACTACAGAACTTTAAGAACCTTGAGTTGTGCTTATTGTTAGACACCCATAGTTATCAATGTTTTTAACAGCTAAATCCCTTATGTAGCTTTCAAAACAGTTTGCTGTCAAACAACAATAGACTTTGTTCTTTAATTACAGCAAGTGACCTCCCTGCCCTTTTATTTCACAGTGAATAAACTACACTCAAGGCCAGCCAGAAAAGTACATGAAAAGCATATCTCCATAACATCATTAATCAAAGCACACACTTAAACGATTTACATCAATAGGTAAAATGTAGAGTCTCCTGATGACGTGCAAAACATCCTCAATCCTGCTATTAAAAAAAAGAGGAGATAAAAGAAACAATACCAGCCAATATGTTAATTTGCTGAAGACAACTTTCAGATGTGAAATGAGGTCTTAATGAGAAGCAATAAGCTAATACGAGAGAAAAATTCAATCCTGGAATATCACTAAACTGATTGATTTAAAAACTGCAACTAGACACTTCTGCTTATAGCTTTGTATCTTCTGTATTGTTTTCACGTAAACATACTGATTTTCACATGCCAAATACAATTTTCCTGTTTCTCAGAGTAAACTGTGACTGCTTGAATCCCACACTCTCCCTGCAACACAGACAAAGCAAATTCTTCTGGATACTCTTTTTCAATGGATACTCACTTTCCAATGTAACAGCTGTTAAAAATACAAAAAACTTTGCTAGAACACATGAAAAGTTCATGCTGACAAACAGTCGGTAATTGTGCTAAAAACGGTATGGATGAGAAATGGAAAATGGAGACAGGTTTTAACACCAAAAATCTTAGGAGTGGTTAGCCTACCTGTCAAAGCTACTTATTCAGACATGTCACTGGTGGCTTAACCACAAAATGGGCTGCACGAATATAGCTCAGACATCTTAGAATTACAGCATACTTTGACTTTATCCACATACTAGGGGAGTGGCAACTTTTACAACATACTTGCGGTTTCTGCATAAAAGAACCAGCAGAACACAGTCATTGATTTAATTAGGCTTCATAAGATCAAATTTATCATGCTTTACATGACTTTCCGCAGCAAGGAAACAGAATAAATAGTCCAAAAATAGACACGGAAGCATGCTGTGAAAGCTAAACAGTGACTACAACTCCCAGGAATCTGCTCCAAGCTTTTCACAAATAGTAAACAAATGCAGTATTGTATTCCACACCACGTACAAAAACCTGTAGATTTTGAATTAGCAGTCATGAACTCATTTGTATCTAAGAGGAAACATCCAAATTCATGAGACATGTCTTTCACAACATTACGATAACTGGAAATTTATTTTAACATGCAGGCTTGAAAATTATATATTTATTTACAGACACATGGTGCTTTGTGCAAGTACAGTGTATGTGTTCTAGCATATAAATAGTCAAAGCAATAACATGTAAGGAGTCTAAAACCCTTAAAAAAGTATCTTTCAAATGATTATTATACATTTGGGAAAAAAAGCCAGAGCAACAAACATAAAACACTTAAGTTTCACTAACAGTACCACAGGCTTTAGGTTGCAACCATTGTCAGCAACGAGCTTTATTATTACTGTGTGTCTAGAAGGGAGCATTCTTTGGGAAGAGAAATACTAAGGGATGTTATTTAAGACAGCAAACAAGCACACCATTGTGCCACACAATGGCCAACACTGCACGACTCTAATGTGCGAAGCCTGTATTAAAGTCAGTGTGTGCCAACAGCAGCGGCTGTTACTGGAAATGCAAGCTCCAAACCTCCTCCTGGAGCAATAACTATAACAGAGGGTGGGTGTACCACTGGCTCGAAACCGCTCCATACATGTTTGCTCTGAATTTCCATGCCAGCCAATTTACATTGCAGGTACGATTACTCGCATGTATATGGATTCTTCATACAATTTCCTGTGTGACTAGAGAGTGAAAAGAACACAAAAACGGGAGAAACCACACCACCCTCTAATCTCTGTTGCCATGACAGCAGCCTTTGAGATACTGAAATGTTCAGATTGCCAGCTAAACAAAATTGTTGAATGTGAACATTTGGCTGAGAGATTAAAAGGCTAAGGGGGTTGCAAAAGGGCAGTACCTCCCACATTCCAGGCAGCCACTGAATCCAATCAAATGGCCCTGACTCTTTAACCACAGCCATTGTGAAGACAGGATTAGGGCAATTTATCTAGATAGTTAAAACAGATTAGAGAACTACAATTTGAAGACTATTGGCAACAGAAGTAAATGCCTACTGTACTAAGTTAATAAAGAGACCATGAGCTTTTAGGACACCTTTCCACCACGAACAGAACTTTCATAAATCAAAGTGCAAACATACACACATGAATTACAGCAGTCTGTTTTTCTCGTCTGCATTTAGAAAAGGTCACAAGGCTCATTCAAATTCATCCTTAGATATGCTATCTTAAAAGCAGTAATATGCATACAACATGAAATTTAATTTGTTCCTTGCCTTGAGCAGAAGCCCTTGAAGTGGTCTTCCAGTTTTAACAAATATCTGATGTCACGAACACCCAAATCTAATCCTCCAGACGACTTAAATACTACAAAAACTTCAACATGACCGAAATACAAAAAAGCCGGTAACGGGTGGTAAAAAGACATAACTTTTCCCTGAGACCTTCAGCCCTCCCAGGCGCTCACAGACCATACTGTTAACACCGACCCGAAAGTTTTCCCATCGCTGAGCATTCACTCAGGGAAGTTGTAAAAGCAGGTAATTTAAGACCAACAGCTGACAATAAAGTCACAATCTAACACCCTGAGATTGTTCATTTGGGGGGTGTTCACTTGCTTTATTTTTCAGACAGACCAGGTTATCTTTGTTTAACAACCTGCAGAATTCATCGGACTTGTAATCCTGGGCCAACGCTCGCCCCCGGGTCCCCCAGCAGACGCTTTCTGCCCTACGGACAGAACAATTCCCGCCGACACCAGAACCTCCTCAATCTGGTGGTTAACAAGAGCCAAGCTCTCCCTCCACCCTTCCCGAAGAACAGAGCCGTGGCCATCTGTTCTTATAGAAAGTGTCCTTCGTAATGCAACAGAAAGGAAGACAAGCACACACCCCCATCTTATTTCTTTCATACATGTCAACCACTCAGCAAACGAGTGGGTCATCCAAGAGCCAGCGGGGCTCAGGTAGGAAAGCTCCCCCAGACAGGAGACAAACGGCTGCCCTCTCCTCCGACAGCGGTATGGCACACACGCATCGCAGCACAAGGTGCATTAATTCCCCTCCTCCCAGCCTCCTCCTTCCAGCAAGAGGAGAGGCACCGCCTGCCCGACGGCTCCTTCCTCCCCGTCCTCCACGCCGGCTTCTGGGGCCTCTGGGCTGCTGTACCGCCACAGCCCCCACAATGACAAGCATCCCGCGTCTCCGCGAAGTGTGACGGCCGAGCCCGGGTCTCTGCCGGTGCCTCCTGTTCACCCCGCCAGCACAGTCTCAACTCCAGACAGTGGTTCAGAGAAGAGGGGAGAGGGGAGTCCCTTTAGGCTTTGGGAGAGGAACGGCCATGAATGCCTGTCCGTGTTGCGGGAAAGTGTCAGCACGCACAAGACCTGCTGCTCCTGGAGCCTGAGCTACGCACCCCCCTGGGCAAACACACAGATCTCCAGCCTGCAAACATGTGCCATCCCACTGGTACCAACGCTGCTGCTCCCTGCTAAAAGCAGGGACAGCTCAGGCAGGGTCATCTCAGGGTTTCTCCTTCTGGGTGATTTCGATCAAAAGGAACAGACAAAACAGAAACATTCTCCAGCTCCGAGGACAGGGAGGGGAAATCATAAGGAAGAGAAGCAGACTCAAAACATGGTGTCTTCTGTCTACGGAATAGGTCTCGGGGTTGGTTTTTTTTTTACTTTTTTTTAAAGAGAAAGAGGAGGAACAGATGCATGTCACAGATACACAGCAGAGAGGACACAAGAGCCAAACACACAGTTGTGGGACATTTATTGTAGACACAGGGAGACACAGAGGAGAAGAGGTGGAGATGAGCTGTGTCCTACCTTTTCTGTTTTCAATTTCTTGATTCGCCTGTGGTTCTCCTCCTCCTCCTCTTCCTTCTTTACCAAAATAGAGTTCCCCATTAACCCTGAATCAGGGGTACTTTTGCTCACCTCCCCCACAGAGGTGCAGTGGAAGGGGCTGCTGCTTCCACCGCCACCTCCCTTGGCCCCGAAGCCATAGAGGTGCCCAGGGGGAGGTTGGCTGCTGCCAGCCCCGCCGCCGTTGGGGTGGCCCTGCTGCAGGTCATGCTGCTTGTCCTTCCTGGATTTCCCCGCATCCTTATCCCGCTTGGAGCCTCTGCTGCCCGGGGCTTTACCTGGTTTCTCCTCTTTGTTTTTCCCACAGGAGGCAATGGTGGTGGTGTTGCTGGTGTTGTTATTATTGCCGTTTGGGTTAGTGCTCACGCTTTGACCCAGTGCTGAATTCATGCCAGTTGCCTCTCCAGGGCGCCCTTGGACTTCCTGCCTCTTGCCAGCACTGCTGATCTCAGGAATCCCATACAAGGCAGCAGAAGGCAGAGATTTATTAGCATCCTTAGAAGTTTTACTCCTTTTCACTTTTGATTTGCTAGTCTCTTTGTGAGAGGAATTCCCCTGGGGAGCAGAGGGCTGAACAGAAGCAAATTTTAGGCCATCAGCTAAGGCTGAGGTAGCATTAGCCCCACTGGAAGCCAGACCCCCACAATCCTTGGAGCTGGTGTTGCTGCTGCTGGTGGTGTTAGTAGAATTATTCATCTCAAATTTCTGTCTGTCCTTCTCCAAATCGGCGTCCAAATCGATTATTAAATTCCCAACACCAATTTCCCAATCATCGCCACTGTCGTAAGTGTCAACCGCGTTTGGATCCACACCTTTTCCTGCAGTGGAAGTGTTCAATGACATCCTGAAGATGAGCTCTCTAGGGTAAAAATCCGATGAACTTTCCTTTGGAGATGTGGGGACATTCGTTTATCTCCGTTGGGCTCTCTTAAGTTCAACTCTTCTTGTCTTCCTCCCCCAAGGTGCGTCTAGGTTCACAACCTGCAGTCCACGTCCACCTTGTCCTGTGAGGAGGAGAAAAGTCGAATATTTCTTGTCTGGGTGTCACCAGAATATAATACGACTAACAAAAAGGGGGCAAGGTAGGGGGAGCGAAATCATTCACCGTTGCCACATTTTTTTCTTAAGTTTGTTAAACCGGAGGCAATGGCCGTGATGCTTTTATAGTGAGCATCATTAATCTAGTTACACACCAACATCCACAATCTCTCTTAAAAAGTCATGTCCACAAAAAAGGACCAAACAACAGAAAAAAATTAACTACATGATTTAAATCCACAAAGCTCAGGAAATACAGTCTTAGAAGTGGTGCCTAGCTGTTGGAGCACATGTTGTAATCTCACCCCTTGGACCACTACCTAGGCACGAAAGGGAGAAAAGGAAGGACACAGATTCACTCTTCACTGCATTCCATGGATTTTGTGGCTTTAAACCAGACCCTTGAAGTTTTGTGACTCTCCTGCATTATCTTTTACCCTCCTTCCACTTAATCTCTTGGGGGTGGGGGGGAAGAGGGAGCGTTAAGGGAAGTGGGAAACCTAATTTTCCTTGCCACAATACAGCTTCTGTTAAAAACCAACAACCTACAAACACAAATGTTTACTGGAAAATATTAAACTCTGTAGGTTTTAAAAAAAGAAAGAAAAAGAAAAGAAATATAAAGGTCTTTTTTCTTTAAAAAAATATCCTTAAGATAACAGTTCTAAAAGCAGTTCTAATTTACTCCTAGGTCACACAATTGTTAGGTCTGTTAAATATAGTATTACTGACTGTACAGGAAACTGATTAAGACATACACTTTAAGTGATCTGCACCAAGGTGGCCTCAGTGACCGCAAATGAGTGTATGTTTGACAAAGCTTAGTTAAAACGATTTTTAAAGAGATCTCTCCCTTTTACAGTCAACTGTCGAAATATTTATACATATATATGCATAATGCTTACCTTTAATCCTTTATCATTTTTTAATTAAACCAGCAAATCACAATGCTGTTCCCACTCGTCTCAGCAACAACTCTGTGCCTCATTTTACTTAAAGAGCAAGTGATCAAGAAGTAGAAAGCAAGTATCATCTCAGCCAGTATAAATCGGTCAATAACATATCTCCCCCTACTTTGGCACACGGATCAGAAGTCCTTTTTTGTTTGTTTGTTTAGGTGTTTTTTTTTCCTCCTGGCTTAAAGAAAAAAAAATTTCCAAAAAAAAAAAAATTGCTGAGCCTCACAACTTTACCAGCTGGTAGGTAATATTTCACATTCAGAACTGAAGCATCAAGGACCAGATTTTTGTTTGTTTGCTTTTCCTGAATAAGCACCGAGAGGTAATAGTCATCACAGTAATTTCAAAAAAAAAAAAAAACACGTTTCCCCAACTTCACACTCCGTCTTCAGCCCCGGACCTGGGAGCCATCCTGATCAGTAAGTAATGATCCCATGAAACAAACCTACAGGCGCCCGGGTGTTACAAGACAGAATGTGCTAACATCGGGATAAATTAGTGAAAGGGAGGAAGGAAAAAAAGAAGAAGAAAGGACTGAAAATCTGGGCTGGATTCCGCCTGTTAGTTGGGAAGTGGCATTTTTTTCGCCCGTCCTGACAGATCTGATTTCTTGAAGTAACTTGAGGGGAAACCGGGGGGGGGGGGGGGGGGGGAGCGGGAGGAGGCGGGGGGGGGGGGGGGAGGTGAGGAGGAGGAGCGGGAGGGGGGGATCACTGATCTGATAAACCGGTTATCAAAACATTTTTGTGGGAGTGTAGAAAGGACAGCGTGTTCTCAAACCAAATACGTTTTCCCAGGGATAAGATTTCGGGGAGGGGGCTGTCTGTCCCCGTCCGTCCCCGTCCTCCCCCCCCCCAAATAATCGCTTTTTAAAAACAGTAATAATAGTAATAATAAAAAACACCACAAAAATAACAAGCATAGGCGCAGAGTTTCAAATTGCTGTCTCGGGGTGGGGGGGTAAGAAAAAAAACCAAAAACCCGGGAGCTTGGGCTAATCAGTCACGCGGTAAGTAATTCAGTAATTAAGAGTCCGAGGAGATAAAGCAGACGACCTTTTTTTCAGGACAGATCGCTCCCACCTTATTGTCTCGGCAAACCTCGCAGCCTACTCCTGTCCCCCGTCCTCCCGCCTCCCCCCCCCCCCCCCAGCTCAGACGGCCGCGCAGCTTTAGCTTAGTATTTTTAATTAGCCGGCGATGGGAAGCTAAAAGCCGTAATGAATTGCCGGCGGGCGGGGGGGGGGGGGTGAGGGGAGGAGGGGCGCTCGCGCCAGCAACCGCCAACCCCCGAGGCGCGGCGGTTCCGTTACGGCGCAGGCCGCCCGCGTCACGTGAGCCCGGTGGGCTCCATTGGTCGCCGTGAGAACAAAAATGGGTGACAAGCGCGCGCCCGGGCGACGCGGGTCGGGGCTTTGACACGGGGGGGGGGGGGGACGACACACACACAAAAAAAAAAAAAACACCAAAAAACCCGCACCGCCACGGATGGACGGGTCCCGTCAGGCCTGCCTTCCCGCCACGGCCCACACCGAACCGCCGTTACCGCGGGGCTGCCCCTTCCCCTCACGGCGGGGAACACCGGGGGTGGGGGGGAACCTCTAAGGCACTGGCGACCGACGGGGCAACCCCCCCACCCCCCCCGGCCTGGCGCCTCGGTGTGCGGGGGGCAGGCCGGGCCCGGCGGCACCCCGTCCCTCCCCCGAGCGAGCCCCCGGGGCTGAGGGGGAAGGCCCGCCCGCAGCTGGGTCGCTTCGCTCTTTCCCCCCTTGGCTTGTTAAAACCCCCGAGAGGCGCCGGGCTCTAACGCCCGCCGAGCGCAGCGCCCGGTACGGTTCGTGTGGCCACGCTGCCCTCGCCCTCTGATTTCCCTCGGACAGCTCGTCCTGCTTGTGGGATTCCTTTTTTTCCTCTTTAAAACCCCCAAAAAAAGCCCTGAGTTCTCTCAACTCCCAAAACTCTTCAACGCTCCCCTTCGCAGAGAAAAAAAAAAAAGAAAAAAAGATTAAAAAAATCCCCTCTTAAGTGCTACAGGCACACCACGCAGCCGTACTTACGGTCTGTATTGGATCGAGTTGACCTTTTCCTTCTAACTGCATTGAGTGTGTTTTTGTTGCAGCCGCCTTTTTATTTTAGGCAAAAAAAAAAAAAAAAGAAAGAAAAAAAAGGAAAAATTTCTAATGTCTTCAACAGATTTATTGTGTTTGTAGGAAGAGAGCACCAGACACCGTGAACCTTCCCTTCTTTTCTAGGAACAAAATTAAAAACAAAAACCCCCCCGAGGGCGGGCGGGCGGGGGGGGTGGGGGGGCCGGCGCGCGCACGCACGCACACACACCGGTCCCCCCGCGCGTCGGCAGACACGCGCGGCGGGTACACGGGCGCTGCCCCGGCGGCGGCGCGCGGGGCCGGGGCGGGGGGGGAGGGGGGGAGCGGGAGCCCGCTCCGGCGCGGTACCTGAGAGAGGGACTTTTCTTTGTTCACAGTGCCCTTTCCCTCCCGGCCAATCGGAAGCCAGCTTTTATGGAACCGGGCTCTCTGATTGGCCCGCCGTTCCTCCTGCCTGCCGGCGAGGGTGAGCGGCGGAGGCACGCACAGGCACACACACCCCGCACCCCCCCCCCCCGCACTGCACACTCACGCTGGGCTCACGCACACCCCCCCGGCTCCGCAGCCCTCGGCCGGCGCCGGGTGCTTACAGCCGGCAGCCTCCCGCTGCAGCCAGAGACAAATCACGTTTCCCATTTCAATTATCCCGTATAACATTTAGGGCTTAGGGAAAAGACAAAAAAAAAAAAAAAAAGGCAGAGAGAGGGGGAGGGAAACAGAAAACCAAGGTGGAGAGTGCCTCTGCCAAGACTCACACGTTGTCGGGAGGAAGATTCCCTGATTTCGTTTTAATTTAATTTCAGGGCAGTTTTCGAAGCGATGATGAATGATTCCCCCCCCCGCGCGCCGGTTTCAAAGAGGCAATTTAGAATCTCGCTCGTAATTTTTAAATGCCCCCTCGCTCGGAATTATAACAGCTTGAAGCCGGCGAGAGAGGGCTGCGGATACACATGTGCGATTATTCCCGTGCTTAGTGGAGGAAAACAGCAAGCAGTGCTTGGAGGAAGGGGCTGGAGGGGGGGGGCTCGGGGCAGGGAGCACCCCCACCTCTGGCTCGGCGGTGCAACCAGGCGCTGCTGCCGCCGGACGAGCCCTCTTCCTCGCATCCACGCTCTTCCCTTCCTCACGTGTTTTATTCCATGCTCATTTTTACAATATGGCTTAAGTTAGGCAGGTCGGGTTTTATTCTTTTTCCCTCCACCCCACCCCCCCTTTTCGGAAGGAGGGGGAGCAGAAAATAACCTTTTTGTTTCCAGGCTGCTGATTTACTGCTGCACGCACTGAACTGTGAATGCCAGCGACCGTATAACTACCACGTGAACATCCTTTCACAGGAATTAGTAACACAAATCTTCCCTATCGGGCTTTGTGTAGCTAGAAAATATCCCCCCTTAATCATTCCTTTTGTTTAGGTTGGGAGCCATTACGCTGCACCACCGCGTTAAATTGCGTTTAACCCTTCGCAGGCGGCGGGGGTGGGGTGGGGGCGGGCGCCGGGCCGGGGGGTCGGACCCTGCCCTTTTCCATACCCTGGAGCAACGGTTTACATTCCCCCTCTCCCCCCCTTTTTCCCTTGATCTCAGTGGGAATTATCTCCCTGTGAAAATCGATAGGGGATGTTTTTCTTGCCAAACGCACGCCTTGCCCGAGTCAAGGTTTCCGGCGAGAAGTCAAAGTGTGGCATTTACGATGTCCCGCACACCTGTGACAGGGTGACAAAATACCTCTTTGGACTTCGTCCAGCTGAACAAATTACGGGCCTCAGCGCTCCCCGCGTTACAGGCTTCCCGTCAGAGGTAGCAGAGGAGTAAAATCTCCTAAACCTGCTGGCCGCGGGGGCCATCGGGGCAGGCAACGTGAGATGGAAGGGGGTAGAAGCCTGCCGTGATGTGGCATCCGGCCGAGCCTTGGCCACCAGGCCACCGTGACCTGGGGAGGAAAGTCTGTTGTCTGGGGGGTCCCGCAAGAGCCCCGGCTGCCCATCGCCCCTTGCCCCGCGCCGAGGGCACCGGGGTCACCGGCACATGCTCCCATGGGAGGCCCTCAAGCTGCCCAGAGAAAACCCACCTGGTGTAAAAACACTTCCCCTTCGGGGGTCGATAACGAAGGGTTTATTAGCAGGGATACTTTAATTACCAAGGAGGCCGTTGATCACGTTACATTTTTAAATGATTACAAAGGGAAAAAAAAAGGCGGTGCTGCACAGGTGTCACGCAAACAAGAAACGCCAGGGTGTGTGTGAACGTGTCCCTGCCTTCCTGCCCGGGCATTCTGACGGCGCAAGGAGGATCGTCAGCGAGGGGACACTTCCCGAGATGGCCATCAACACCGCCAGCTATACGGCACCGGGGATGGCTCGCTTGCGCCCCACCATTTGCAATTTGTGGGGGAGCGAGCAGCCGTGATGTTACAAGGTATTGAAAATCACAGGTCCCCCAGGGTAAATTTCGTGTGATTTCCTGTGGTTAGTGAAAATTTTAAGATCAGCAACACCAAGTCTACCTTTTGTAGTCCGTAGGTGCGGATCGCTGCTCCTGTTTCTTTACAGTATGTATTTTTCAGATTTAGGTAATGGCCCTGATTTTTCAATATCGACCTCTGTTTAGACACGTTTCACTTTGGGCTGCTTCTCGTCTGCAAAATTACAGTCATTTTCACATTATTATACAGTGAGTGGGAGACAGTTTGTATTTAGCATTGGGTGGGGGAAGGGGTATTATGGGAAGTGATCTGCTATGGTCAGCACATAATTTCAGCCCAAAGAAAATTGCTTCTGAATAGATGGTCTGTTAACTAGCCAAGGAACAGCCACTGGGAGAGATTGCAAAAACGCCTCAGCTTTATCTGCGTTACACCATCATTTTAATTTGTGAAAGCAACGGTCCGTGGACGAGCCCTTTCTCCAACCACTGCTGCCAACTGATGGGTAAAATACCCCTCACAAACCTCCTCCGATCACAAAATTCCGAGGGTATCCTCTCCTCTCGCCCCTGTCCCCCCCTGGCTTTTGTGTATGAACACGGAGGGAAGGCGCCCACCCAACGTACTGCACGATCGCCGAAGCAGGGTTTTATTTATCTATTTCTGTGGCAGAAATTACAGCAAGGCCACTCGCCAGCCCGCAGGTGCCTCTGCAGCAGTCGATTCCCACGAGCAGCTGCAAGACCACTTAACCCGCGTCGCCTGGTCAGGTTGGACGTGTCCCCATTTCAGAAGAAGTCCCACGCCCAATGGGGGATTCACTGGCTTTTTCGCCTTCATTTCTGCCGGCTCGCTAAATTAAATTGCAACTTTGTATTCGTGTACGTTTTCACAAGACAGACAGAAGGCCGTTAAATTAGCGATGTTTGTCTAAAATAGGAAATCCATTTTTAATTAATGCAGCTGCAGACGGCTAACAATCCCGAAGAGATGCTCATCCACCCTCCCCGCCCCCCTACCTTTTTTTTATAACCTTGCAGTCATATGCACCATAGACGCTAAGAAAAATTACCGTCAAACGTCTATTTTTAGCGAAAGGGACGCGCGGCTTTTATCTCACACTCCGGGGCAGTTTAACAACGCATTTGCTATGAGGCAGTGCTCCGTTTTCCCTCCTCCCGGAGCGGCCGGGTGACAAGACCAGCCACCACGGCCAGGCGGGAGCCTCCCGCCAGCTCAGGCTCTCCGTCCGGCGCTCACCGCCCGGGCCCCGGCCCGCCAGCCCTCGGCGCTGCCCCGTTCCCCTCCCCGCGCCCCCTCCCCTCCCCGGGCCGCCGGCGCCCCGGGCGCGGAGCGGGCAGCGGCCAATCGCCGCTCCAGAAACCGCTTTCCTGCCCTCTCATTGGCTGAGGCTGGGCGCTGGTGCGCGGCTGGCGGCTGGCGGCGGCGCCGCGCCGGGCCGTGCCCGCGGCGGGAGGCGGGCGGCGGGCCCGGGGCCGCGGGGGGCGGGCGGCGGCTGCAGCGAACACTTACGGAGTACTTCGGGAGGGGGGTTTTTTTCACTCCTTGCCAATGCCCCTGTCCCGGTAATCGGACGAACTTTAAGGCCCTCGGTGTTAAATTTGTTAAGGTCTGAAAATGCCATGTAGCCCTGCCGTCACTTGCAGCGGAGCCCGAGTTACCTTCGCCCAGAGGACCTCTTCCAGCTGCACCCTTCGTTCACGCATCTCGTGCCGCAGGAGCTGGGCTGCGTGTGTGTGCGGGCGACCCCAGTGTTATACGCACCATGTCCACAGCCATGAAACCATCTCCCTTCTTCCTTCAACTTTGCATGGAAGAGAGGACAAAAATCCATTTCTGTTGAGGACTTATTTGCCAGATTAATTAGGTAAACAGTGAGTCACGTTTCTGTCATCTACAACATTTTGCACAAAAAGTGTTCCTCACATCAGTTTTGAAAGCAATGCACTGGAAATTACCACATCGATCTGAAAATTCTGGCCTAGCACATCCTTACAACCCTCAGAATTTATCACAGCCTGTCCCACAGTCTTATGGGCAAACTTGCATTCGGCGTGCACAAACTACTCTCTCTGCTGTAGGTAACTTATTAGAGCATTGCAGGCTGCTGGTGATCCATGGACCGGAGTGTGGGAACTGGTGATACAAACGTACAGCGGAGTCATTATACACTTGGCAGACACTCACGTTAGATACTACTCCCCCCCCCCCCCCCCCCGAAAAAGGCAATGCTAACAATGTTTTGTTCTTCCTTAGAACAGTCCATAGACTCTTTCACATTTATCTGCATATTCACAAGGAGTCTCCGTTTGATATCTAATTTAAAGGTCAGTGTCTCTGATGTTTCAGCCCACAAATACAGGTTATCTACGGAAACAAAGTACCGCCGTGGTGTTTATAAAAGAGCAGCAACAATGGCCTTGCAACTGGCAACTAGAGGGAATGATTTATGAAAGATTCTGTGTGTGCTCTG
Organism: Opisthocomus hoazin; assembly: GCF_030867145.1. NCBI lineage: Eukaryota > Metazoa > Chordata > Aves > Opisthocomiformes > Opisthocomidae > Opisthocomus > Opisthocomus hoazin. The sequence continues at coordinate 17,487,201 of NC_134454.1, read as the reverse complement.
TGTGTGTGTGTTTGTGTTTATTTGAGGGTAGGCAGAGAGTGTAAAAGGTAGACAGGAAAGAAACTATCTTTCTGAGGGCATAGGGGTAAAAACAAAGAAAACAACAGTTCAAGATTAAAAAAAAAAACAACAAACTAACAGTGAAATGTGCTAATCGGTGAAATAAATAATGTCCCAAAGGAAGTTCTTAAGTCCTGTTGCATAGGACTTGAAAATTATGCTGGAAAAAGCACTAAAAATAAATACTATGGGGAATGGCTCCATTTTGGCATGAGAATGGACTGAATGACCTAGTAAGTCTTTTCCATTTTGTAACTTAATAGTTCTGTGAAGTTCTGCTGTAGAATTTGAACTACAAACCTTTTACCCAGACATGAATACAGCCTTCAGTTCACTGTATAGACACTTGATTTCTCCTCAAGTAATTTACACAACAGCTTATTTATGTAGTGCATTGTGTAAACATGCAGATAACATTAAAAGCATGCATTTCTTGCTTAATAGACTGTGTGCGATGAGAAACAGGCAATACATGTTAAAATCTGTTATAGCCCTTTGTCATAGCCTTAGTACTCTATTACACAGTGTATTTTTTACAGCTGCTTTCATACAAAATAGCTTAATGTTTCACAGTCAATTATAATTTGTAATAGAAATGATGGATGCAGATCCAGTATTTCAGTCGGGCAGCATCCACACTACAGTAGTGCTAAGATGAAAAATGTACAAAAGGCCAGTGGCTGGGTGCCATACTTCGGATTTTCAGAGAGAACAAATGAGCATGGGGAAATAAAACCGAGGCTTAGGGAATAGGATTTGATTGTTTTATTAGAGAGAAGGCTAGGAGTCATAGGCCAGCAAGAGGGAAGATGAGTCTTGAAACAGAATCTCCAGAGAAGCAGCCAGTTAGACGTAAGGAGTCTTCAGTAGAAGCCGGCGTGAGAGGGGTTTGTCGTCCCATGTGAAAGGAGAGCAGAAAGCATGGTGCTGGATAGGCAGAAGGAACAGGCCAGAGATAAGATCAGATAGTACATGCTAGGAGTAAGATAAAGATGACTAAGAGGCAGAGTGTGTATTGGCTGGTGGAGGGAGGAGGAAGTCTTTGAAAGTTTTCAAAGCTGAGGTTAGTCATACCATCGTCAGGGGAGGAATGAGGAAACATGCTGCTACAATTTTGACAGAAAGGAGTTTGCAGAGGAATGACCCTGAAAACTCACCAAAGAAGTTATCAGAATGTGTTTGGGAGTTGACGTCTGGTAGATTTAAGAACTGCAGAGGTGTGGAAGGAGAAATTAAATTCTCTGGGACAAGATGAATGCCGGAGATCTTGATAATCAGGCCGAGAGGCATTTTCACAAACAAAGTATGTGTGCCACTGGAGCTACAGGTGAAGAGAGTATTGCTAAGAGCTTCTCTGTGTGTACAAGAGCACGCAACTGTGACCTCTTGCTCTCACGACTGTCCTTGTTTCTCTCTTGCTCCTTCCTTTGCTATACTGAGGCAGGAGGGGAGAAACCCAAAGAGAGCTTCATACTCCCAACTGCAGAAGAAGGCATCTGCTGGAAAAGAAGCATGAGGAGACAGAGATCAAGACAGTAGGGAAGAAGGAGAGGGGAGCCTGAAGATGGGGAAATGGGGGTGGGGGGGGTGGGGGGGGGGGGGTGTCTGTTCTCAGCTGTCTCACAATTATTATGTGACCTTGAGAAGTTCATAGTACTTCTCTCTGTCACTTGGCTATCTTGCCTTGAAATGGTAACTAAAACAATGTGTAGATATAAAAACACCCTTAGTTCCTCAGCCAGAAATAATGCAGCTATTTTTGTAGTGGAAGAGGAGTCTGAATCAGATGAGACATTACTCACTTTCAGGCTTACATTCTTTGTGGAGCTACCTGAAACATTGCAGAACTGCATTCTTGATGTTTGAGGAGAAGACCCATCCAGCCTTTAGATATTTTCTGCATAGATACGACTGCAAAAGTTTAATTAGTAAAAAAAGACCGATAAATAAAGAAGAAAATAGCAAGAAAAAAATTCTGAGGAATGCATAGATTCAGAAGTCCAGCAGTAAGGAATATCAAGTCTCAAAATAATTTAATGTTGTGAGAATTTCCCACAAAAGGCAATAAATCACCTGAGAATCCAGAAAATTTTATACAACATTCACAACGATTTTGGTGATGTCTTACTCTGTCAATATGTGGTATGTGTACAACACTCCAATAGTCTTGTTACGCTCCTTGGTTCAACGTCTAGGAGTTGTACCACAGCAGGGGCCATGGAACTTAGCTGGTGTTACACACCACAGCTGTGACACAAGAAAATAACAAGCAAGATCATCACAGGTTGATCATTCTTATTAGGGAAGAAAGTTGTGATTGTAGCTGAACTGAGTGCATCACTTACGTCTCTGTTTTAAAGCAGTGGCAGGCACTCAAGCTGGCACTGTCCATGTCAGACACAAGGCAGAGCTGATCTGTCTCGCTGGTGAGCCTCTGCAAAATCTGGACTTTGAAACCTGTGGGTCTTCTCATCACAGGGCTTCTGCTTCTTCAATTGTAATTTCGTGGAACTGTGATTACTTACCTTACAGGATGCCCCGAGGACTGTGTTTGTTAAGCGTATTGAGATCAAGTGTAATGTGATTAAGAACAGCTGCATTAGATTTAGACATGTGTATTGCAAACAACTACTGTTAAAGCAGACGTTCCAGTGACTGAAACTGCTCTCTTCTTTGGGACTAGAGAAAAGAAAGACAATTCAAAGAGTCACACACAGGTCTTAGCTTTATCTGCCTTATGTAAAGACGCTCTGTGCTTTCAAACCCTTTAAGCGAGGATGGGGACAGCTGGCACCAGACTTTTTGTCTTAATCCCTGAACAGCCATGGTGATGTGAAAAAAGACCTGGTGCACATTTTGTAATTCTGGTTAAGGAAGTCTTGAGTCCTTAGGAGATGCTCAGGGATCCTCTGGAGCCTAAGGTTTTCTGTGGTGTCCCGGAGCCAGAAGGGCTATTTTTTCAGCCATCTTCCCACAGAGACGTGATAAAAGAACGTGGAAGAAATGCTGTGAGGATCCCTGCTTCTATAGAGTGTATTCTAGCTCATATTCCTCAAGAGTGCCCAACAGAAGATTTCCAAATTGTACTTAAAAGACAAGGATATGTATGAATTATTCCATACTCTGGACCACAGAATAGTGTTTTGCAGAGTACATACTCCTCCCTCCCCTTCTCTCCAGATTTGAAATTTACCAATAAAATGCAGAATTTTTATGACAAAATTTTCCTTTTTCACTTTACACTTCTATAAGTGCACAACTGTAATGCCCTCAGAATGGAAATATTTGTGTTAAAATTTTGCCACAGCGAAATTTTATAGCTTTTAAGCAGTGTTGCTGGGTCTTAATTTTAATGGTGGTATTAAAAGATATCTGTAAGTACATTGAAATTAATAAGAAGTATTAAAATGCAGTGGTTTTTTGTTTGGAGAAATGAATTTCAAGTTGTAAATCTTTTTATCTAGCCCTCTGTTTTTTGCTGGTTAAAAGCATTCCGCTGAGGTCAAACAAAAAATTGTAATCAAATGCAGACCAACTTTCTCATGTTCTGCTGTTCAAAATGGTGAGCTAGTTCTGAAATGTAATATGGTAGCATATTATTAACGAAACCTTTTAGCACTGAGGTCAAGGCTGTTTTAAAATAAAAGGAAAGTGCACTTTTTCAGGAGAGTATTTGCTGTCTACTCTTCTTACTTGTCCTTTGTATAAAAGCTGGGTTGTAATTTGCCTTGTTTTGGGGAAAATATTGTTGACAAGAATGCATTGCAAGTGCACGAAGTAGGTGGACAGTGGCTTCTACGTGTTTACTTTGCAAAGAGTGAGACCTGTGCCCCTGTTGAGCACTACCCTTATCACATCCTTACTTCCACAGGCTTCAGGGTGAGGAAGAATGCCAGAGTGTGACCCTAAGCAGAAAATATGAAGCCCTAAGTATTATCTGCCCAACTTTTTAACGTTTTCACATACTTGAGAATGATCAGAAACTTCCAAGGATACGTTGCTGTATTCACACACAGTGTCACAACAACTCAGATTGCAGATAATTGTTCGTAACTTCAGTTCTCCAGAAGGTATTTATAGAAAGAGCTTTGAGGAAAATGTGATTGTGTTCCTTTTATTTCTCTCTATTTTAGCCTTATTAAAAGGAGAAACTATGCATTTGAAAAGAAAAACATGAAGAGGAGACCCCATTGCCATTACTTTGGAGAGCTGAGAGGTGGAGAATGAAAAAGCCATTGGTCTCAGTTTTACTACCACAATGGCCTTTTATGAGAGGGATTAGACACGCCTAGAGCTGGTGCAGCATTCAGTGCTGCCCTGGACAACAATCTGGAAAGAAAGACGATAAAAATCAGTTTGTCATAAGGTTAAATCACCACAGACTAGCTAGATTGGCTTTTCAGATTGTTTTTCATTTGGGGAAATGAGGAAAAACAGAAAGAAAGAGAGAAATATGGCTTAAAAGCTGTTTGGTTTTTTTTTTTCCTTGTCTTTTTTTTTTTTTTTTCCTTTCCTGCAAGATGTAGCATTCAGAAAACATGTTGAGCGAGTTGAGGCATTAAAAAGATCAGTCTTTGGTTGCTGAATGAAAGACTGTTGTGCGTGTGACTCACATACTAAACAGAAATCTGCCTTCAAAGCCTATTTTACTGCCTAATTATATATACACAAAATGTAGCTGTCTGTTTCAATCAAATCCTAGGAAAAAGAATAAAACTCCTCTTAAGATGCAATTTTCATGGTTTTTCATAACCTTAGAACACACACTGCTAATGCAAAAGGGGGAAGTACAGCTGCAAGGTCCAGATAAGGCAGGAGTAATTGTTTTTCTTTTAATTATTACTTTATAAAGACATTATACCTCCTACTCAGAATGAGGAAAATTAGTGTCCTCTCTTTTTTTCTTTTTAACGTTCTCTCCCACCCACCCCCCCGCGAAAGCTTGTTATGCATTTCAGGAGCAGCCAGCAGTTATGGAAAGAACTTTCAAGCAGCCTCCGTTAATAATAAGCTTTCAGAAGGGATCTAGGAATTCCAACCCTCTACAAACCTTTGTATTGCACTGAGCACTCCATATGAACAAAACCAAATATAGAGTGAAAGAATCCACCATAAAATATAAAATAATTGCTGGCAATCAGCTGCCTTGGAAAATTTCAAGCTGGACAACACGTGTGAGCCATTTCTTCTACGAGAGATGAAAACCCCCAAACTGCTTTTAGCTCTTCCTTAAGTAATGTGTGTGAGTGTGTGTGTGTGTATATATATATATACACACACATAATTTTTTTTAATCATCTACTACTCAGAGATCTTTTTTAATAACTTCAACTGTAAAGTTTGATAAACCATTACTAATTTACATCCTCTTGCAGACACAAATCATTAAAATTAAATGATGTTCTAATGGCTTATCCAATATAGATCTAATTGCTCCTTAAAAGTTTCTTACTCTGAAGACATCACTGGATATCTCCCTGGAAGACTGGAGCGGTAGAGAGAGACATTTACTTTGCAAATAGCTGTGCCGGAGGAAGAGGTACTGCCCATCATCTGCCTGGGGACAGTACATCGTGTTTTCCCTGACCTGACCACTCCCTAGACCAGTCCATCCAAAACGACACAAATTAGCAAAACTATTTTCCCCACTGTTGAAGTAGTTCAACCCACTTAGGCAGAAGTGAGTTAGAGGGGGCTCTTACTGGAAAAGGTGAAGTTCAGTAACTTCTGGGAAGAGGCATGGGAGTACAGTGATAAAGAAGTCACAAAAGACTTGGAAAGTAACTCTATTTCATCTGCAGTGGTTGTTTACAGCCTAACAGTCATATCCTGAAGCTGCCCCTGTTGGTGTTAAGCCATTGATTCTGGTAGAATATTCTTGCTAATTACTAGAGAGAATACGGTCAAAACTGGTCACTGAAAATTTAATTCAAAACCACGTTTTCTGTCAGAGTCACTGGGATTACTTGTGCTCACAAAAAGGCTGGTCTCTCCAAAACAGGGCAATGTCTGTTAATTACAGAATTAATTACGTAAGAGGCCCGGCATGTTCTGCTGTGCAATGTATGTGCCTTCGGCCAGAAGAAGTTTTCTGGTAAACCTTTCTCCCACCTAATCAACGTCTAGCCGTTTGAACTCTGACATAATGCAGCGATGCGGTGAATGGGTAAGATTTAGGAGCTCTGGTTGGTGTGGCGAGCTTGCAGGTTTGCTGTACTTCTGAATGCCCTGCCAAATGGGTATCCAGCTCACATGGATTGTGTCTTCTCTCCCAGACTGGTTACAATGGAGGCTTGTTGAACATAATGACTGTACTTTAGCCAGACAATAGGTATGCTAAGGAGATTAGCTGAAGCTACTTCTCTTACCTGCCTGCAGGGAGGGAATTTGGAGAACAAACACAGAACAAAAGACTTATGGATCAAGTGAAGTTACTGCAAAGTATGCAGGGGTGTGACTTTACAGCACACTAACTACTGCACTCTTTCTCATATGGGCATCCTTTGTGCGCGGTGAGGGTGCAGCTCAGCCAGACACTTGAGCTGTTGTAACAGCTTGCTGCTGCCAAAAGGGGCAGTCCCATTCTTCAGGCCCTGTTTTCCCACTTTTTCTCCAGCCCTTCAAGCTGTGTGGTCTCATCCTCTCCATTGCATAGCTCTGGCACTCATTTGACCCCTAAGTGAGTCAGTGGAGTTTGTTAAGCCAACAAAAAACTGTTGACTGTTTTGTGGGGTTGGTTTGCTGCTGGCTCAGTGAGCTGAGTCAGCTCGCTCTGCAGTCAGAGGGGCAGCTGTGTCACCTCTCAGGGGTCACTGGCGGCGTGTGGGTTAGGTGGGAGTGAGGGAGAGGAAACTGAGGGCTGAACAGAGCAGGACCACTGCTTTTAGTCACAGTAAACCATGAAACGGGGCTATGCCGTTTTATCTAACTGTACGGTAAGAACAGAGACTTGTGTCTTCTCAGACACCTGTCCCAGCTGCCATCACCAGATCTGCTGGCTGAATTGCCAAAAAATATGTTTTAAACACAAACCAATCCTGTTCATTTTGCCAGGAGCAGACTAAGACATATTCATAAAAGCACCTTGTTCAGAGGAACAGGTAAAAACTTTTGGTACCTAGGGACAGAAACCACTTCCTCTGGCACAGCTGCAGCAAAAAGAAATGGTCTGCCTCTGTCCTTAGAGCATCAGCACTGTGAGGGATTTAGTGCAGAAGAATGACTGTGCTATAAGTTCACAACAGTATACTTTGTAGTAACTTCCTCACTGGAAAAAAAAGGGCAAAGAAGGCAAGGTGTTGGAACAGGGACACACAGAGATGCATGGGAAATCCTAGGCAAACAAAGGGAAGAAATAAACCTACTTTCATAGCAGAGCAGACTTTGGCTGTTATATCAACATATGTAATAGATGATGAGTTGAGCTGAAGGCAGTAAATGGTTTGGAAAACAAATGGCTTTGACGAGTCACACAGAATATTCTGGGCCAGTCCGTTGACTACAGAAGAATGTCCCAAAATGGTAAGAAATTGGGAGTAAGGAAATAATTGCAAGAGTTACATTTATTGTCTTGGTCTGTGTATTTTTGTGTTGAGTGAAATTAGTTGAGTGGTTTTAGAAACCCAAAGCAAATCTCTGTATGACTTCTTTCAGATACAAGGAACCCGATACAAAGTCACTGGATTTCTTGCCACATTGCCCACTGGCTTCTTCCATGTCTTCTGGGCAGGCTGCTTATTTGTTGAAGCATTGCATGCCTGTCTCAGACTCACCCATGGGGACTACATTATGCTATATCTCCCGTGGTCTTCACTACATCAGTCTAGGATACATTTACTGGCACATATGGAGCCACACATTCGTATTTTTTCACAGAGGATTTCAACAGTCTTATTTTTCACTGTGAACTTAAAAAAAACAGAACTATGTAGTAACATTCTTGACACATTCACTTTGTCTCTTCAAATCTAAAGTTGAGTGTGGAGAAATATCTCTAAGAGGCATCCCTACTATTAGTACTGTCATAGAATCGTTATTAATTCCGAATCTGTAATGGGATATCAGTCATCGAATCAATCAATCAATTAAAAAACACAAAGGACTCAGAAAAACATTGTCAGGTTGTTACGGTGGTGGAACATTAACTGTAGCAATACTACTCATCCAGCATAAGGCTATGGCAACACCTAAAGCCAATGGGATAGGCACTGGTGCAGTTTAGTATCAGATAAAGCGAGAGGTGAACTCTGATTTGCAGGGGCAATGTCGCGCATGTGGTTTGATATACGGCATGGATGCAAGGCTCTGTCAGTTGACCGTAAATTTGCATTAATGAAGTTTTTGGAAGCAAATATTCTCAAGACATAAGAGAGGGACCAAAACTTCTTTTTTTTTTTTTCTGTTTTTTTGAGTTTTCTTACTTATACTTTTCCAAAAAGTCTTGGAAAAAACCAAGAAAGTCTGGTTTATTTCTCAAACAGGTGTTCATAAATACCCCTTCAGAATATGGGGCAGAAGCCTAAATATGACAGAGGTATCTAGTAAACAAACTGCTAGATAGGCAGGTAGTATGGACAAGTGCAAGTTCAAGTGTCCTCCAGGAAGTCTGCGGCAGAACTAGGGGCACAGTCAAAATCATTCAATTCCTAGCCATTTTGTAAGAGAACACCAGAGCACAGGTTTGGAAAGGACCCTGTACAAGAAGTCTAAATCCCTGCCATTGCAGAAAACCATGTGGTAAGTATTTTAGGAGGTGCACAGAATATGTACTCTGCATACTACTGAAACATCGTAGGCCACTGAATTCATTTGCAAGTCCTACAGCAAATATGAGACCTGTATCAAAACAATGAAAGCCACACCCATAGTACGTCCCAGGAAGGCAGCACACATGTTTTTTTTCCACTGTTGTAAGCCTCTGCAGCTGAGGGGAACTTGTTAAGAGAAACCTCCCAGGCAGCCACTGGAAAAAGACTCATTCTGTAGAGGAACATCAAGAATACCTGCCAATCAGATCCAGACATCAGTTTGGCATGAGGTTGTGGAAAACACACATGAAACAGATGTCTCATAAACTTCATTGCTACTAGAAGCATCTCCTGCCTTCAGCTGTGACCGGTGCCTCTGATGATCCATAAGAAGAACACTGTTCTCTAACTGCAGGGAAGCGTTAGACTTTCTCACTGCTTTCTGCACTGGTCAGCTATAAAAAGCCCATCCTTATTCAGTGAAAATTCATAGAGAAGGAGGTAAAAAATTGACAAGTGTCTGAACACTTGCGGAATCGTCATGATTCTCCTAAAGCTTGTGGAGGTTGGTGCTAGGTGTCCTTTTCAGCGTGAAAGTCTTCACCAAAATGAAATGCCACTTACCTGTTCTGTAGAGAAGAGCCTTTCTTGTTGAGGACCCTGAAGTGGTGGTGTCCCTGCTGCACATCACGGAAGCCAGGCAGGGAGTACACGACTTTCCAAGGAGAGAAGAATTGTCTCCAATGCTCAGCCCATCCAGAACGAATCAGGAGCCTTTTTTGTGCTCTGGTGAGGTGGCTGTGTGGGAGTGTGTTTTATTTACTTCTGTGATGCTGTAGAGCTGTGTAAGGCCACAACCCTATAAAGCTACAATTAGGGCAAGCCCAGATTTTGGATGTTGGCTGAATGAAAAAACTTTCTGTTATCGAAAAGGAGAGTGTCTGATACTGCAGGCCACTGCTCGGCTGTAGCAAAACGGCAAAATAATGTTAATCTGCCTGCTTTATATTTATAGTTCAGCAGTTTAGTTTCCATTCCTGTTGCTGAACTGCCTAGTTTCCTATTTTTTAAAAAAACATGACTCTAGTGTTTTTGACACGTCAATATATTCTCAAGACAGAGATAACTGACTGTAAACCTCATGTCACCATAGGTTTTTCCCCTGGGGGTTTTCAGTGGGAATTATTTGTGCTTCAATTATCCTTTCGTGACTGTGAAACATAATAAAAACAAACAAATTTTTAATGAATGTTTACAAGAATGGACAAAAGAATTGTTACAGTCTACCATGCAGGACATCAAGGCATAGGATAAAATGCACCTTTTACACTTGCAGCGACATCAGCATAAAATACCAGGCGTTACAGTACCAACGTATGTGCACATACAGAAAGAAGAGAAAGTATGGAAGAGTAATTGATTTTAAATATTTTTTTATTATTAACTTTTCAGTCTTAAAATATGACAGGATTTTATTATGTAGCTTTTAAAAATCCCATAAGCCCAATCTGAGTTACCCAAGAATATATTAATGCATTTTTAAAATATATGAAGAAGTAAAAAAGGGAAAAAAATACTCCTACAATCTAGAAAGGGTTTGAGGGGTTTTATTTAAAACTTCTAAAATATGGGTTAAATGAAGGAGACAGCAACAAAGCCTTAAATATAGATGAGCTGACAACAACATAGTAGGAAAAATCTCCTATCATTCTGAAAGCTTGCTACAGCACTGCTAACATATTTTGTTACAGTGGTCTTTTAGTCCTTCACCAAATGTCTAATTTCAGATCCACTTCACGTGCTTTTCCTTGCAGGGTTTAATGTACGTGATTAATCTTGACTCGGCTTAATACTGCTAGGAATGTGGCAATGACCTCAGCTGAACATTGGCAAAGTGATTAATGTTACATGAACTGGGATATTTTTTACTCGGGATCCTGAATAAACACAGACATGCTGTATTCCGTTACAGACCTTTGCTCAATTGAAAATGTACTGTGGTTTCAAAGAGTAATGTTTCAGATGCAATAAACAACGTTAGAGGAAACATGGCTCTTGTTAAAGAAAATGCTGTTTCAGGCTAAAGTCCCAGTGATCATAAAAGATATATGATGCAATAAACAAAATGAACCACAGGCAAGACAGGTCCATTCGATGACTAACCACTGATTGAATTTTCCAACACTCCTAGAAATTCTGTGAGATAAACTATTCACAAAAGGTCCCTATTAAATATAAGGTTGTCATTTATTTTTTCATTTTTATAGTGAGGTCCAAGAACTGTATGAATGTCCCCTATTGGTTGTTTGTGTTTTTGAATTTTTTATGATAAGGGAAGACAGGCAAACAGTTGCTATGATTGTCAAATGTCTTAAATCAAGTAGAGAAAATGCAATAAAACACAGTTTCCATGGCAACACATTGTAACCTAGTACCTCTGGATTATGAACCAGCTCACATCTATGATCATTATTTGTTGACAAGCATAAATTGAGCCTAAAAGCATTAATTTCAGAGATAAAATTGGAATGTTGAGCTAAGTAATAATAATGTTTAAACATTTCCAAGATAGTGGCAGCAAATCAAGGCTAGTTACATTGCCATTTACATGATGTTAATAAGGTAAATGAAAATGCTTTTATTCTCAAGCCGTTCAGGAAAGATGTAACAAATATATACATCTCAAAACCTGCAAATAGTAATTGACATGTATTCCATGCTGCTGAAGGAATACAATAGGACCAATTAAATAGAATGATATATGAGGCTTTGTAATCAAATAACGTGATTTTGATTTGCAGTTGTTTGACAAAAACCTGGAGAAAAAAAGAACAAATATTTGAATGCCTGTTTAATCACACCATCTCCCTGTTCTGCACACTATTTTCCCTATTGCCCATTGGACTTTTTCGTAGGTCGCTATGAAGCACTAAAGCAGAAAAAGGGAAATGAACTTTGTTGGCAGAATTTATGTATGCCTGTCATCACCACATACATTTCAAAAGCGTAAAGGTGATTGCTTTGTCTGTTTTTCACAAGTCAGTATGAATTGACCAAAACAATCAACAAGGATAATGACTCTGTTTCTGAGTGCTTCTCACTCTTGCTGCTAGTATTCAAGATTATCTCAGAGCAGGAGCCGCTGGAGCTTCAGGTCTCTGTTCACAGAGGCTCCAGCAGCCATTGCAGGGAGCTCAACACCAGGCCTGTTGCATGTTCCCAACCAAGCTGCTTTGCAGCCCCACAGGCATCCCTGGAGCTGCCTGGGCAGCGATGACCAGCTGCCTTCACAAAGCGGTGGAGAGTAGCCCTTGTACTGGAAGTCTCACCTTCCGTCTTACAGAACCATATCCCATGCCTTTCAACTGTTTGAGATCATCCAGTTTCTCGAGAGGATCCGGTTGGTCAGTCTGCTGCTTTTCTCCATGAAAGTTAAGGTCTGTGAACTCTTTTAGAGATCTTCTGGTGGCTTATCAACAGGCAGGAATGGATATTAATCTTTGTTGTTACTGAATCAAAATCCCTACCGTTCAAAGACTTCGGTATAAATTTCTGTAAGGCTGTGTGTCTTGAATACTACCTTTACATTGGTGCTGGAGTTTAGAGAAAAGACTTGGTAAAACAGATCCTAAACATAGATTTGTAATCCTGCAGACTAGGGCCCATAGCTTAGGAGATGAGCTGAAGAAAATCAGTTGTTCCCCTTCTAGTTAAAAAAAAGTCAGATTTGACCAGCACTAACCACTGGAAAGTGCCAATTTGATAAACAGATTCAGCAGCAGCTTTGGGAGCAAGGGAAGCATACAGCGCAGCACAGCCATTTATGGCTGTAGAGTCTAGTTATGTGAATGAATAAACCCTTCTTAAAATGCAGTTGTGGGTTGTTTTTTTTTTCTTCTGGCCAGATGGCAACAACTTTGTAGACATTCCTATAATATCTTGTAAAAAGCTCTTGCTGGTTGCAGAAACAAGTGACTTACAGAGGTTTGCCTACCAGAACACACCTAATCCTTCACAGTCATTATTATGTAAGTATTCACTTGAAAACCTTTAAAAATATGAACTTCTCGGGCTTCTTCATGTAGGACAACTGCTGTGATATATCTTAATGTCGATAAATAATGCAGTAAGGGCTCTAATTCTGACCATCATTATGCCTTACCCAGTTTGACATTTTCTGTGGCTTAGGGAAAAATACAGAACTGGCTTTCATACAAATACAATGGAGCTAGAGTTTTGTATTTTAAAGATCATAGACATTCCCAGACATTGTCTGGGTACCTGAAGGGCAACAGTAATCCCTTAAGGGACTGGGGGAAAGTTGAAATAAGAAAGCTAGTTGCACCTGTTTTTGGAAAATTTTGTGAGGGCCTGAGATTCTTGTAAGTTCAGTGATTCACTGAATGATGTATTGCGCTTGAAAAGAATCTTCAGCACAGAGGGAACAAAACGATATTTAAAAATCAGAGCCATGTTGTTCTTTTCACTTTCCCAGTTGCCTACCATAAATAAACTCCATGAGGAGATGAAGAATTAGCAATTAATCACTGTCATTCTAGTGTGGGCACAGTCAGACCATGCCTTTTTTTTCTTTCTTTGAGGTGCAATGGTGCCAATAGAAGCCAATGGAAAAGTAGAATCTCTGTGCAGCAGGTTACCATTGAAGAAAAACCTTTTTCTCCTGATCTCTCTGTGATCTGAACACACTGTCCATAGCTTAAATCTCTCTGTTTTCAACAGAATAAGCATCCTAACTACCTCAGGTGGTAGGTAGGTGCCTTAGCTTGGGACCTCTGCATCAGACAACACCTTAGTTGTGCTCCAGTTTCCACAGGAGAAGCCCTCTTGCTCTTTGTTCTGCTGCTATTTAGATCTCAATACCTTCACCTTTCTTGCGTATTGCATCTTCTCTGTAGTATGCTAAGTGTGAGGTAACTTTGCAGATAATAAAATCTAGGATTTTGGGGTGGAATCTGAATTCTGAGGATGGTTTCTGAAGCATATGTCTATCTAAATGAGGAATCCCATAATCCTGCATGCATATAGATACCGCTACAGTTCTCATGACAGTGCTAGATGTTCGAGCACTACAGTGACTGACAAAGTATAAAAACCTGTTGAGATTAGATAACTATGTATTTTTCTCAATTGTGTTCCTAAGAAAAGAGAGTTTAGAAGAATGAGAACTATAAAGGTTGGACTTGGTAGCATCAAGCATAGGCTTTCTTCAGAAAGGACTAGGCTGTTGTAATCTTTAGGGTGATTCTTGGGCTTTATTGCTTGAAGGAGATGCTTCTGTTTTCAATTATATGATCAAGTATTGTTCAATGCTCTTCAACAGTGTCAGCAGTGACAACGTTTCGTTTCAGTGACAGTGTCTGAAACACTTCTCAAGGATCTGGTGCTTCTTTTGGGAAGGCTATTGCAGTGGACACCACAGTTACCTGCCTTTTTTTTACAGCTTGATCTCCTTGCTACACGGTGGTGCACATTCTGCTGATTTTCAGTAGTGAAGTTGGTGTGGGCCTGTTGCACAACTACTTTGTGGGGTTTTTTTATCCAAAGTGTGCCTTCCTCAAAGTCAGTAGAGTTATCTGGAAGTAAAAGCATAATTGTGGATTGGAAAAGAACAGGAACATCTCTCTCACCCATTAAATTCCCAATTAAACACATCATTGGTCCAAATCATTTGCAAAGGCCAGTGCAAGGTCGTGTAGTTTATGCTACTTAGGCAGAATAGTTTATAGTTGGCATATCTGTCCTGCTGAGCAGATGATGTGCAAGCAGGAAATGTATACATACATTTATAAGAGGCCAAAGTAAAATTCACAGGAAAGCTTTAGGCTGCAGAAACTGCTTAAGGTTTGCCACATAATACATGTTTAGAGACTTAAAGTTTGAAAGACTGTAACAGATCTAGTGAGCTGTTGTGTTAACTTTTGTTTTCTTGTCTTTTCTTTCAAACTGCGTATATACTGCCATGGATATTCATAGCTCTGTATTCGCTTTCAGTATATCATGGCATATGTGGTCCCAGTTTTACGTTAAAAATCGCTGTGAAATTTGTTAAACAGAATTGTTAAACATATGAGTTATCCACTTTCTGTATCAGCTGTCATGTTTAAAGGGTATAGCTCACCAGCCTCGGTGAGAATATGCTCAGACAAAACCAAATTAGAAGCTGAGTGCAGCCAAATGAAATGACATCATTTAAAATTCGGCCTCCTGCATCTTTGCCATTAACACCTGTCTCTCTGATTCAAAAGTATCTTCGTCTACATTACAAAGTATTTCAGCTGAAAGGGGTGATCGATGTCGAGTTACAGAAGCTTAGAAGTAATAATACAATGTAAAACTCTAGGGTGTTTGTACTGCTGCTTCGTCCAAAAGGCACGCGAAGCGATGAATTTACTGGTGGTAAACGCATGGGGTTTTGTGCGATGTGCTGCAGCCCCTTACCGAACGCCACAGAAGGGCCCACCAGTGCATCGCTGAACAGCCCAAAGCACGGTCGTGGGCTGCGACGCGAAGGCGGCAACACAGCCGTGATCTCAGCGCGAGGTCGCGGCCGCCTGTCCGCACGCCAGTGGGTCTGGCAGGGCGGCCCACACGCTGCCACTCGCAACCGGCTTTCTGAGACCCGCAGGGCCAACGCCAGCTGGCGAAGCTGTTCGGATGTCCTCCTTCCTCCGCTGTCCAGGCCTGCCTCGTGAACAGTACGTTACAACCCTAAAACTTTACGACGTTTGCATTTAGTGTAATGCAGTTGTGACTATTGACTTGCACACATTAAGAATATATTACACAGGGAGTAAAATTTTTCTAGGTTTTTTTTTTTTTTTCCCTTTTGTGCTTCGCAGAGAATATTTTTTGCTCTGCTTTAATTAATTGGCTCTTGGATTGGATTTAGAAGGTAAGTGACATGTTTGCCTAGCTGCGAGCGAGAGTGCTTTATTCTTTAACTCCAGCTTCACAGAGTGAAGTAGTAGCTCTCATAGCCAATGCACAGCATTTAATTTTTTAAACTCAGTTTTGAGAGGAAAAAAAATACCTCTACTTCTATCTTGGGAAAAGAAAGACAACCAAACCAAACTTAAGATAGTTGAAATAATCATCCATTCAGATACAGGTGGGCGAAGGAAAGGCTGCTCTACTGGCATGCCCTTGTTCCACCTCCTCTTATCATTAGTAATTCTATCCCATTCTTATCTGATTATGCAAGGACACATTAACTCACTGGCAAATGAATACGCTATGGAAAAAACTCCCTCAAATGCAAATTAAACAAGAGTTGCTGATACTGAACACAAGGAAGCTTCTTGTACTCCTACCCATCTGCTGACAAGGCGCTGCCAGCCACCCTGACAAAATCTACCCTTCTTACAAAAATAAAAGCCCTAATCTAGCAAATATTGCAGAAATTATACCTTTCTCATCTCCTTGGATGAAATCTGATATTCAGTAAACCCTTAACATTCAGACTTATTACTTATCTGACATTATGTTTTTGAAATGCCACATTTCAACCTTTAAAATAAAGCAAAGAGCAAACGTGGATTGCATGTACGCGTCAAGCCCAATTGTTGAACCCATAGACACACTTGAGCCCAGTCCTCAGGGGTGCCTGATTTTTCCAGAGGCTTGTCATCTCTCCCAGGTCAGTTCAATGACAACAGTAAAGCTCCAGCACCTTGTAGGGTTGGACAGATAGCAAAAACACCAGCACTTTGATGTGTTTTTCAGGGTTTCCATTCTAGTCATCTTTCTAAGGTTCACTAACACTCCTTCCCCCCAAGCTTTAATAGTGGAAAGTGTCAGCTGTGTGAGAACAATGCCAGTCAAAAAAACAAAAAAACCCAACCCTAAGTAAGGATTAAAGATAACTTCAAAGAGACCATACACCAAAACACACACGCACACTGGAAAAGTACTTGTACCTTTTTGGTTTCACTAGTGTTTGGTTTTCAGTTTGAACCAAGACAAAGTCCTCATAAAGTTGTTTCTAGAGCTATGCTAGGTAATTTCTAAACATTTTGCTTTATCGACCAGTGATTGTAGATAAATGGTGAACGTACCATCCTACTTTAGAAAATTTACATTTATTATTACTTTTTAATAGAACGAAGGTCTAGGTGGACAGGAGAATCTATTGTGTAGTATGCATTTCTGTGCTTTTTGAACACCTACCAGGCCTGATTCGCTGGAAAATCAAGGATCTGTGCCTCAGGCCAATGCATGCAAAGTGCATTTAACATTCAGGAATATTTGGTTTTGAAAGTGTGTGTGGTTTGTACATGTTCATAAACCATTTGTCTTAAGTGGGTACTTGTATTGCAGAGAGCTGCACCATTGAGACTACCAGAAGAACCTGGATACGTTGTCAGGTTCGCAAGCAGAACTCCTGCTTTGTATCGTAAATGCAAAGCATTTAGGAAGCAAGTGTGGAAGACGGCAAGCACAGAGAGATGCAAAAAACACAGGGTACAAACAGCAGCTCATATTCTTTGAACTGCTTTCAGGAAAATATGTGCTGAATTGCTGAGGTTCTATGTGAGCAGAGTAAGTGAAAGCAATTATTTTCTATTTTACATATGTTGTGTTACTCATACCTCTTAATTTTTCATTTTTATCTGACACAGTTTTATTTTACTTCATCCTTCAGATTAGGGCAAGGAAAACTAAGAACTGGCACAGTATGAACTTACAATTTATTTAATACTTTGACTTTCCAGAGCTCAAATGCCTCTGATCCATTTGTTTCATGGTGTTAGTTGGCTTAACCTTTTTAGATTTCTCCAAACAAAATAACTTGAGCTGCAGCAAGCTGTTTGCCAGGGATTTGAACTCTGGAAAGAAGGGGGAAAGAAGCCATTTAGCTCCTACAGTGTGTTGGAGAAAACATATTTACTTTCGTTTGTGCATTAGACTCCTGCTCACCTGGATTTGTTCTTATTACTGTGCCAATTCTGCCTGTACAATATGCTTCCCTTTCCAACACTAATCCTGGTAATTGCTTCTTGAAATGTACAGGGCATGAGTAAAAATAGTGTTAAAAATAGTGTTCGGTATGAATGCCCTTTCACTATAAGGCGAAGTGTAAATATAACAATTCCTGTCTATCATCCATATTTGTTCTACGGAAAAACTATTTAAGGTGTGGTAACTGCACTAAAGGATCCCCTGTATTAGCACACTCAGGTTCTTTACACAAGTTTTTTTTGAAACATAGCTTCATTCACTTTCACACAACACTATGGCTTTTCTTTTTCCAACAAAAGGAAAGAGAAAGGGACCAGTCATACCATACAGCAGTTCAGCTTGGAACAAATAATAGGAACCGTTACTTACAGGGTAGAGGACTTCAGCAGTTCTAAAAATGAGCTGAGGCTTATGGGGAGCAGTCAGCTGAATTCCAAGGCTGAGTGACTCTCAAATATGATTCAGGAGATGAAATCTCACCTTTATGTTGTTTTTTTTTTTTTGCAGTGGGATAGTGTGTACAGGAGCACTGTGTTCAAGCAGGATGTTGATATTCTCAAGAAAACACAAAGAATAATCAGAAGAGAAATTTAAAGACTGGAAAACAAGACTCCCCATGAAAGATTTGGGGTGTGCAGTCAGTTTTGTTTACCATAGAGAGGTTAAACAGGAGCATTAGTCATAGTTGCTAATTCCTACAAGGAATCAGAAATTTGATGATATGAAGCTCCATCTCCATAACTACAGATGTAACTGCATGCACCTAATTGGTGGTAAACTTAGACAAGCTCAGACCATCTCAGAGCAATCTTAAAGAGAGACATTCCTTTTAACAATAAAGGTTATTAACTATTTTTACCATGTGCAAAGATTTGTGATAGATTCTCCATTGCTGGTCCAAACACCTTGCCCCAAGCAACGAAGGCAATATGTACCCAGTTCTGGACACGACCTACAATTTCTTTGACTTTATTGCTTTGGTTTCTTGGGCAGCAGTACAGCATCAGTGTGGGGCAGGATTTCTCTTTCTAAGCAGCAGTGACCTGATATATCCATCCTCTGAAGGCAGCAAGTGCCTGTGGAGACATGGTACATACCTTCCCTGCTAGAACTGGAGAAGGGGAATGGCATGAGGGAATGCGGGACAGCCACTTGCCAGCATATTCTGACCCTGATGCCACAAGAAGCAGCCATCACCCCTGTCCACAGCCTGGCAACAAGTGCAGGGATCTAGCAGAGCTGAGGAATGTGTGACATGGCCGCTGGCTGCGTGGTGCGTGGTACATTTGTCATCCTGACCCTGTGGCTCTCCCACTGTGGCAAGCAGCATTAGCTGCTGTGAATGGGAAAGCAGTCTAGCAATCATCCAGTTCTTGCTTCAGCTTGAGGAAACGACTGTTCCGTGTCTGTGTTTTAGCAGTAGGGGTTTTTTGCGATAGGCATATATGATCAAGGAAAAAAAAACAATTAAAGAGCACTGATTCATTTTGTGTGAGTCACTCAGCAGCCTTAGAGTCGTGATGACATTGAAACACTAGTGACCCTGCTGGGATAGGTTCTGTTTCTAAATGAAATGCCCCTGTTATTTGAATTTCTTTCTGGACAGCTTAATTTAAAATATATCAGCTTTGCAATGCCCTTCAAGAGCTTCGCCTGAGTCTCCACATTATCCTCAGGTCAGATTAGAAACCTTGTTCAGCCAGTCATCATGGCTGGCTCAGCGCAAAGAAAGTTACAGTCAGAGTAACAGGAAATAATTTCAAATAATGCCTTCTTATGACTGAATTCTGAGGTTTTGGTTTGCTGAAATATATATAAACACACGCACATAAAAAGAGAGAGAATGTTTGCCAGGTGGTGCGTTTTGCAGCCTCTTACAGCTCCAAGAATATTCCAAGGAAGATTTTATGGTGAATGTTCTCCGATTTAGCACAATTATAGCAGTTGAATATTTGACCTGTTTTCCTTGGAGGAGTATTTTCAATGGATCCTTATACAGCAATAGTCTCTCTTTTCTTGTGAAAACTGTGGGTTTGGGGTAGTGTTTTTTTATTTTTATTTTTTTTAAATTTAATGAGTGCCACATTCCACTGCAAAGAAATTGTCACTGTACTCTTCTTTCTCCTTTGCTTCTCTGCTACTTTTCATTTCAGGTGGATGATGTAAAGCCTTATTAACGAAGAAGCAGTCTGTGATCAGCATCTGAGAGCTCTTTATACCCTGTGCTAACAATGTTTTGACACAGTCCCCCCCGTCTCCCTCCCCCAGCTGGCTTTCTTCGCTGCCTGGCCATGTCTGCCGCGCTGCTGCCGAAGCCCTTGCTGGCAGGCTGCCCGGCGAGCAGCTCTCCTGTAGATTTCAGCCTCTCTCCAGGAGTTGCCTGCCTTCAGCATAATGGGCAACATTGAAAGCAGCAAGGCGTTCGGTCGACAAGGTCAGAGTGCCTTTCATTCCTGCAATAATCAACCAGTGTAGCTCTTCCTCAGACCTGGGGAGAGAGAAGATAGAGGTCAAAAGAGCAATTACATTTCACGTTGACTCCAGGAAAGGCTTGGAACACAAAACTGAAAAGAAAACAGCATAGAGCCTCTCTCTCCCACATTCCTTTTCTGGTCATTATTATTAGAGCAGTGCAGCAACCATGTCCATTATACGCGCTATAACACGAAGAACCATTTTCCTCCGGTGGATGAGATCTTTCTTCTCAGACATTTAGCGCTGTCAGCATATTGCAAAGGAATGTAAATGAGAAACACCATGTATAACCAGATACAGTGAGTAAAGGCTATTAATTACATTTAAAATGTTAACCTTAGCCAACTGCGGAGCAAGTAGTTGTGCTAACTTCATCTGTAATCAGTCTTTGAATTATCGTAACTTTATTTAGTATTAAGGCAATAATTTAGGAAATATAATTTAGATGGAAATGTCAGTAATTTTCTTCTGCCATATTGTCATTACAAAGCTGTCTTTATTTGACCCTACAGCTGCTGGGCCTAATTACTTGAATGGCATTAATTGTAGTGACCATTGTGGTATTGTATCTTTTAATTGCTATTACTGCAAGGCTGAGATCATTGTGAAATGCGTCATGCTTGTTTCACAGACATCTTCTGTTGCTTCCTGATATTCTTAAAGCACAGTCTGCCAAAGATTTAACCAAAAAACATCCCCATGAAGCATAAATGTGTGACAGCCCTTTAATCAGACCAACCTGCAAACTCCAATGTTAATATAGTGTGATAGTACAAGAATGTAACTGATCCATCTCCTCATTGCCCTACCCTGCCTTTATGAAAGCTGAATTAGCTTGGTGTTGACAAAGGATTAAGAAACTTGGTAGTGGCATTCCTCACACTAAACAAAACCTCTCTCATTCCACATTTCACACTGAAGGCAGCCACTTCAAGAATATTCACTTCTTTGTTTCCAGCTATAGAATGCAAACATGGCTTTATTCCATGGTTTCCTACGAAACGAAATGTGAGTACAATGTCTCTGTCCCACGGAACACCTGGTTTTATTCACTCTGCTGTTGAAAGCACTATGTCACTAACGGATTGAAAAACATATTTATTTTATCAACCATGACAAGCAACAGGATTTTTTTTCTTTGCAACATTACAAGTGCGTGGCAAGAGGAAAAGAAATGCAAACTTCTCTCGAGATCTTTTGAGAGAGTTCAAATCTCTGCAAGCATGATACCATTAGTAGAAAAAACTTAAAAATCACATGTAAACAGGGCATTGCTCTAGGCCAGGTCCTAAAACTTAGACCTCACCAAGGCAAAAAAAATTGAGGATTCAGGGCCAGCTGAATCAGCACCATATAGGGATCTTGGTTAGATGGTGAAACCTTGTTCGCAGCCCAGTGGACTGTGTTGCTGTAGCCCTACTAGCTCTGACATCTCTCTGGCCATGCCAACACTTGACCTGTTAGTTGTCAAGATTCAGCTGTGAGAGTTGGCACCATTCTCTCGTCTATTTTAGTGGTATCTGCTGGAGGCAAATGCTATTCAGATGGCTGACAAAAGCTTTTCTAACTGTGTACTTTTTTTTCCAGTCACTACCACTTGCTAGAGGAATGAGTCTGAAGTCGAAGTTCTGTGATGTGTATCATCAGGAAAGATACAGCCTTAAAAGGGTGTATTGGGATGGTATTGTAATGGAAAATTCTACTCATTTCCCTTTTACTTAAGTGCAAGTGAACTTTACTGATATATGGACAGACCACAGGAAAGAAAGCATTTGTAAAAATGTTCCACAGGGAATAATCCTGCAATAATAATCAGCTAGATAGTCTGTATGGAGAAAGAGGAATTAAAGGAATACTAATGTTAACTTTCTCATTACTATTCTAAAAATCACACACAATCATTTCAGAATGTGACAAGATGCATCAGTTTTCCCTTTTTGAAGATGTTGCCCTACTATAATTTGAATTGTCAGAAATATACCTGATACACCTTGAAAATTTGCTCTTTCAGACAAATATATGGATTGCTCAACTCTGCATTACCTGGGATAACCTTAACAAAGGAGATGCTGTATCAGTAAGTGATCTTGATTGTGTACTGTTGCCCTCATTAAAACATGTGATAAGACAAGGCCATCCTGTAGAACTTAGAAAAGATTGCTTTATTAAAGAGGGACTTAACTGAATGACCTAATGTTACGTGAAGAGACAGATATTATACAGAAAGGAGGAAAATGCAACACTGGTAAGTTATTGCCAAGTCTGTATTACCTGTGTGTTTCCATTCCTAGTTTATTCCTAGTTCTGTTCCAGCAGTATACAGTTTTTCAGTCATGTGTAATTTATAAGACAGAAGAATTCATGGAGCCCTTGTGTCATGAAGCCTCATCATTTATTGACAATCTCAGGCTACAGGTTTAGGCACATGTAAGCTGGCAGTGCTGCCAAAATGACAGGCATCCCCATGCATGGCTAATTTTGCCCATTCTCCCCGTTGTGCGGACGTGCAACACGCCAGAAGCAGTATTTGTGAAGCAGAGACTGAAAGTGGTTGAGGGAACTGATCCATTTGAAATGCACAGAGACAGATCATGCTGGGCTGTGTTGCAGCCGCATCAGTTTCCTGATCCCGGCTTAGGACACAAGCACACAAGCCATTGCTGCTGGCTCTGGCTGCAAGGTCGCACCAGCCTGGAGGAGAGCAGCCGGCAGCTCAGAGGGCAGAGAGTTGTCCAGCAGCAGGGATGGCACAGGCGCACCTCGAAGTGTGGCTCTAATATTCTGGCATACTTCTGTGAGCTCTTCCCTCAACTCTGTATAATGGAAACTAGCATTATTGGAAACAAAATGCAACTATTAATTAGCTAAGTAAGTCTGACAATGGCATTATAACTACTCAAAGATGTATTTAAGCCTGGCATTTTTTTTTTAAAGTAGCGACTATGATTCAGGTTGTTTAACTGCATGCCTTAAAAGCTTTAATTTTCAGAAAATTGCATCCTACTTAATAAGTCTCGTGATGAAAATGAAAGCATTCAATGTGGTGGCCTCAGTGTGCAAAGAGAAAACAAGTAAGGCCTGGATGGGGACAAGCCGCAGAGAGGTGAGATTTCTAGACGAGAATCACAGAATGTTCGGGGTTGGAAGGGACCTCTATGGGTCATCTAGTCCAACCCTCCTGCCGAAGCAGGGTCACCTACAGTAGGTTGTAGAGGACCTTGTCCAGGCGGGTCTTGAATATCTCCAGAGAAGGAGACTCCACAACCTCCCTGGGCAGCCTGTTCCAGTGCTCCGTCACCCTCAGAGGGAAGAAGTTCCTCCTCATGTTCAGACGGAACTTCCTGTGCCTCAGTTTGTGCCCATTGCCCGTTGTCCTATCACTGGGCACCACTGAAAATAGTCTGACCCCATCCTCCTGACACCCACCCTTCAGATATTTGTATGTATATATTAGGTCCCCTCTCAGCCTTCTCTTCTTCAGGCTGAACAAGCCCAGTTCCCTCAGCCTCTCCTCGTAGGAGAGATGCTCCAGTCCCCTCATCATCCTCGTAGCCCTCCGCTGGACTCTCTCCAGTAGCTCCTCATCTTTCTTGAAGTGGGGAGCCCAGAACTGGACAGAGTACTCCAGATGAGGCCTCACTAGGGCAGTGTAGAGGGGAAGGAGAAAAACTGCATTAGTTTATCCCTAGCCTCTGTATAGCCACTGTAAGGAATAGCTTAGAAAAGTACAAACCTCCCCCACAGCACATGATACATTTAAATGTGGTAAAAAATAATAAAACCTTTCCCGTAGAAGTCAGGGAAAAAACTCTCATCAACATTGTTCAGAACAGGAAAAAGACCAATAGTCTAGAAAATGTGTGTATGTCCTCTGTTTATGGAAATCTATGCATTATGAAACATATGGTAATGCCACATGGAAAGAAATATTTCAAAAAAATATTTGCTAAAGGAATAAGCCTGTCGAGGGAAGAGTTAGTGATGGAACTCTTTAAACAACGTTAAACATTTCAGTCCAGACTTGACCTCATTTTGTAACTTCAGCTCTTATTGATGGAAATTATTTATTTCATTTCATTTTACTTTAGTTTCTGGTACCTATCCAGACTTCTTGGAATACTCTAGATTTAATACCTAATCAGAAAAAGTAGCATTTTCCAGTTAAAAAACCCTTTATTCATTAAGTTGACTACTATGCATTTTCCTGTTAGCAGGTTCTTGCAGAACCCTAAAGGAGGCCTGACAATAGCACACCATAAAAAATCAGCTGAGTCACCCATAATCTTCAGCTCCTTCTCTTAGGAACTTGCAGACTCCCTAAATACCTGCAAAGATCAGAAGGGCTTTGCAGCATGCCCTGAAGAGCAATGACTGTACAGCATGGAACACGGTAGAAAGGTGTTGACTAAACTACTCCAAAGTCAAGTCTTTTATCATCAGAAACTGCTCTTGAAACCAAACTGAATTCCTTTGAGGTTGATCGTTATCTGACTGTGACAACCTGTAGAACAACTATGATGCAAAATCTCCCTTGAGAATGACTCCACAAACATGCCCCAAATCTCCATGTTAGCAATCTCTAAATCCCCAGTAATGTCCCCATGTTAGCAATCCTTAAATCCCCAGTAATGTCTTTCCAACAGCCTCTCAATCTCTGTAAATAGCCATCAAAATCTGCTTTAAGAGAGCCGGTCCCCAGCGCTGGTTCTCACTGTTGCCATTCAGAGCGACTCCCTACCTCTGATCACATAGAAAAAACCAGCAGCTTCTAAGCATACACCTCCGGAAGAACTATAATAAACAGCATATGCTCACACTGATCTGTCTCTGACATCTCCCCTGCATATTGTCGGTGGCCAAACTGCCAGCAACACAATGCATACTAAAATAGAAAATGGTCCAGCTTCTGCTGTCAGAACATTTCTTTCAGTGCTTAAAGTCATGGCTTCATGTCATCTCACGTTTTACTCACTGAAACTAAAAGACGGTAACCTGTCCGTGCTACAGCTTGTAATTACATTACATGTTTTCTTTGACGGTGAAACAAGTTCAGGAAGTTCTTCCCTCCATCTGTCCTTGGTTGCTTGTTTCTACCTGCACACCAAAGGTTTTTGGCCCTCCAGCAATGGTGGTTCAGCAAGCTGGGGGGGTCATGCTGTCCCCTGGAGCATGAAATGACATATTAAAAAAAAAAAAAGGTAAAAAAAAAAAAAGTTGGGATTTAGTGTTTAGAGAACATCTCCAATACTTACGTGGAAAGTTTGTCTTCAGCTTCTTTGTTGTAAAAGAAGCAACGCTTACCTCTGCAACACAGAACGTGGAAGAAGGTTCAAGGTTCACCTGCTGAGAAAAAGTGGCATGTAAATCTAGTGTATAGTGAAAAACTGCACATTTTGTCCCAGCACACACTGTAAGTTTTGTGTTAATTAAAGGCTATTTAATGAAAAGTAATATACAATTTAAATAAATTAATATGCAAGTGGTGCATCAAGGAAAGTTGCGATTAATTTTCTCTGCTGTTCTCTGACTTAAGAGACAGTTATGACCTTTCAAAAATGGATTTCCATATATTGTTGCTTCCCCGAAGAACAGCATGCAACATAGTTATGCATTCTGCAGGAACTATTACAGATATTAGGAAGTCCACAGGAATAAATCATGGCCCAGTTCTTACACCATGAAGTGCAGTTAACTCAGATACACTTCAGGATAGAAAATGTTAACTTATTCGAACTAGGAGCAGTGAATCAGCAGAGTCTTGGGGAAAACAAAAAAGCTGTGAATCGCAGAATCAGATGATATATATAGTTATATATAGAATCATAGAATGCTTTGAGTTGGAAGGCACATTTAAAGGTTCTCTAGTCCAATCCCCCATGCAACGAGCAGGAACATCTACCACTAGATCAGGTTGCTCAAAGCCCCATCCAATCTGACCTTGAATGTTTCCAGGGATGGGGCATCTACCACCTCTCTAGGCAACTTGTTCCAGTGTTTCACCACCCTCATTATAAAAAATATCTTACTTATAAACAGTCTGATTCTACTCTCTTTTAGTTTAAAACCGTTAGCCCTTGTCCTATCGCAACAGGCCCTGCTAAAATGTTTGTCCCCATCTTTTCTGTAGGCCCCTTTAAGTACTGAAAGGCCACAGTAAGGTCTCCCCGCAGCCTTCTCTTCTCCCGGCTGAGCAACCCCAACTCTCTCAGCCTGTCCTCATAGCTGAGGTGCTCCAGCCCTCGGACCATTTTTGTGTCGCTCCTCGGGACACGCTCCAGCAGCTCCATCTCTTTCCTGTGCTGAGGGCTCCAGAGCTGGACGCAGAACTCCAGGTGGGATCTCACCAGAGCAGAGCAGAGGGGCAGAACCTCCTCCCTTGCCCTGCTGGCCACGCTGCTGGTGATGCAGCCCAGGATACTGTTGGCCTTCGGGGCTGCGAGTGCACATTCTTGGCTCATGTCCAGCTTTTCATCCACCGGTACCCCGAAGTCCTTCTCCTCAGGGCTGCTCTGAATCCCTTCATCCCCCAGCCTGTATGGATACCAGGGATTGCCCTGACCTAGTAGTATGCCTTGAACAACAAGCAATAGAAATAGCAATTAATGACTGAGTGTATCTGCCATCTTCAAATTTCCTATGCTTTGTGCATGAGGAAGAGTAGAATTGAAAATACATCCAATCATGTGCAATGAAGCTTGATCCGCTCATTTAGAAATTCAAACTCGTGGCATGATTTCCTCTTCTATTGGCTTCAGCAACAGTCTTGACTGCTAAGTCTGTGATGGATACTATTCAGTCTAAGGACTTGCAGTTGTAATTGTCCTCCCTTTTCAATATATAAGAGACACAAAGACATGTAAAGAAACTTCAGAATAATTCCTTTAGGTGAGTTTTAACAAATGTTGAGTGCAAAAATATTTGTTCAATTTCCTTCAACAATTTTCTTGTAACTTTTGATAAAATTGAATCATTATCCACAGAGTAGGTGGTATAATTTTGGTTATGATCCACATTTGCTCTTTTGCTTAATAAATGGATGTAAGCTTCATTTTGTTAGACAAAGTCAATCCAGCTTTAACAGTGGAATCACTAATGGCCTCATCATTTTTCATAAATCTTTGTATTGCTCTTCTGTTCCTTTTAGCCCCTTTCACACTGTTTTCAGCTTTTTGGCCTTTTACAGCTTTGCTCTTCTGTATTCCCTTTACTTTTCTACTTTTCTCTTGTCATCCTGTCTTTCTAAGTGCCTTCTACTGCTCCCTGGTACTCTCATCAGTTTGCAATTAAATTTGCCTGCATATGGTTTTCCTTTTTAAAGTTAGTATTAGTATTTCTGTGCTCACCTAGTCCCACAGTCTTCTAACTCTGCCTCTGTGGACTAATATAACAAGAACTGTCAGTTTAATAAGACGCATCACGTCTGTCTTTGGCCCTTTCCATACCCACATGAGCAGCACCTGAAGCAGTAATCAGTACAATGTTTACACGGTCTGCTCTCTTTCTGTGATCCTGCTAATACTGTATTATTTTCTTTGAAAAAACATAGCTTCAACAAAAAGACTCATGAGTGCCTCAGACTCTGAATGCCCTAACATTTGGTAATTATGGTGGGGAAAAGGAAGAAGGAGATGATGGTTTTATTTCCTTCTGGCTGCAGAGACACCTGATGGGATGAATTTCTATTCAAGTTTTATACTCTCTAAATGTATTTAAAAGAGAGAGAAATCATAGAATCATAGAATCATAGGTTGGAAGAGACATCTAAGATCATCAAGTCCAACCATCCACCCAACACCACCTTTCCTACTAAACCATATCCTGAAGTGCCACATCTACACATTTTTTAAACACCTCCAGCCATGGGGACTCAACCACCTCCCTGGGCAGCCTATTCCAATGCCTGACCACTCTTGCAGTAAAGAAATTTTTCTTAATATCTAACCTAAACCTCCCCTGACGCAACTTGAGCCCATTGCCTCTTGTCCTATCGCTAGTTACCTGGGACAAGAGACCAACACCTGCCTCACTACAACCTCCTTTCAGGTAGGTGTAGGGAGCAATAAGGTGCCCCCTCAGCCTCCTCTTCTCCAGACTAAACAGCCCCAGTTCCTTCAGTCGCTCTTCATAAGACTTGTTCTCTAGACCTCTCACCAGTCTCATTGTCCTTCTCTGGACACACTCCAGCACCTCAATGTCCTTCTTGTAGTGAGGGGCCCCAACACACAGTACTCAAGGTGCAGCCTCACCAGCGCCGAGTACAGGGGCACGATCACCTCCCTGCTCCTGCTGGCCACACTATTCCTGATACAAGCCAAGATGCCGCTGGCCTTCTTGGCCACCTGGGCACACTGCTGGCTCATGTTCAGCCTCTGTCAGCCAACACCCCCAGGTGCTTTTCCACCGAGCAGTTTTCCAGCCACTCCTCCCCAAACCTGCAGTGTTGCGTGGGGTTGTTGTGACCCATGTGCAGGACCTGGCATTTGGCCTTGTTGAACCTCACACAGCTGGCCTCAGCCCATCCATCCAGCCTGTCCAGATCCTTCTGCAGAGCCTTCATACCCACAAGCAGATCAACACTCCTGCCTAGCTTGGTGTCATCTGCAAACTTACTGAGGGAGCACTCAGTCCCCTCATCCAGATCATTGATAAAGATGTTAAACAAGACGAGACCCAACCCTGAGCCCTGGGGAATAGCACTTGTGACCGGCTGCCAGCCGGATTTAACTCCATTCACCACCACTCTCTGGGCTCGGCCATTCAGCCAGTTCTTTATCCAGTGAAGAGTACACCCATCCAAACCATGGGCAGCTAGTTTCTGCAGGAGGACACTGCGGGGAACAGTGTCAAAGGACTTACTAAAGTCCAGGTAGACAACATCCACAGCCTTTCCTTCATCCACTAGGCAGGTCACCTGGTCATAGCAGGAGATCAGGTTGGTCAAGCAGGACCTGCCTTTCCTGAAGCTATGCTAGCTGGGCCTTATCCCCTGGTTGTCCTTCACATGCCCAGTGGGCACACTCAGGATGAATTGCTCCATAATCTTCCCCAGCACCGAGGTCAGGCTGAACATCCTCAGAAGAAAGATTTCGAACAGCCTTCTGCAGAAGAAAATTTCAGCCTGGAGATTCAGAACAAGGCTGCAGTGCCTGTTGGTCTGCTAGGATGGTACCATCAGTGCTCCATGTTCTGGCTGTGCTGCACCCGGTTGGGATGTGCCTAACTCACATCAGGCCCTCCAGAGGCATACCATGCAACCCACTCAGGGACCCCTCTCAAGGGTCACAGGTAACTTAAAGTTGTCTGCTGTGGCTAGAGTCATATGGCAAATCTGGCCCTAAGCAGTGTGGGAACAGAGGCATCATGGTAAGATTTGGAAAACCACTTGAATAAAGCACATACCTTTACAAGGCTATTTTTTCTACATTCCTTATCAAATTAGCAAAGAAAAATAGGTTCTGCCTGAGGAAACAGGTACTTAAACAGGCTGACTCTCCCACTGCAGTCTAACATCCTGGTTTAGGCACTTTTGGTAGAAATACAACATGATACTTAGGGAATATTGCTTTTCGACTCCTCCAGTTTAGTGGATTAGATTCCACTATTTTCCAGAGTTGCTTGGCTGATAACTATTTGACCTGTTGATCTTAGTGTAGTAGTCATAGATCTGAAAATGTATATTTCATTTAGGAAGTATATTTCATTAGGAATTTCCAAAACAACTGTAATATGTTACTGCAGTAGCACAGAAGTAGGAGACAAGGTGTCTTCGGTATTCGAAGAGCTAAGTTCTCTTCTATAACTTTTAAAATATAAGCATATGCAGATAGAGGCTAACACTGCTGACACTGGTGGAATAACGGGACCCCTAATGTTAATAATTTTCCAAGAAAATTGTTATTGGGGACATCATTGTATTGAGCATATGGAAGCTTTGTATAACATAACCCATCAGGCTATTCCAAATGCAGTTTATGCATTTGCTATAAATTGTTCATGCTGAAAGTCAAACAGGAATTATTGTGTTATATCTGTAAATTGAGGTTTCAGTCATATTGTTGACTAGTTAGGTGAATGATTTACCACTTGCATTTGCAAGGATTTAGAGAATGTTGAAGGTGTGTTTTCACATAAAATTGTGTCTAGCTAGATATGTTTATAGGAGCTGAGGACCTCTCCTCAAGGATAATGATACAGTCATTTTCTATTTTTGGTGCTCTTTGGATCAAATCTTCAAGAAGAAGACCGTGAAAAAAGATTCAAGTTTTGCCACAAATTTAGTGAGAGAATTATATTTTGTTTTGCAGACTTATGGAAACACCATGAAAGGCCTAAAATAGCTTGCGACAAGAGACATCTGTAATAAATATTATCCAAATTCAGGGCACTATCCACAAGAATTCTACAGAACTTCCCTCAAGTTTCAGCTCATTATAGTTCAATCATTTGAATGCTAGACAAAAACTACCATTATCCAGATGTCCTGGTGTGAAAGGATCAATGGAGAAAACAAGAAGGGGCAAAGTTTCCTGAACAGATAACTGAAGAAACACAGTAAGGAAAAGGGATGAACAGATGGAGGGAGCAGCAAAGAAGGATGCCAAAACAACAAATAAACAAGCAAACAAGCACTCTCCATGAGACAGATTACAGTCCAGGCTTCAAGAATACTGCTGGAAACATGTAGAAGAAAAAGGTCTGCAAAGCATTTTTGTTTTGACTGTCCTGTGAACAAACAACTCTGTGGAGTCACAGGCTCTTTCTTAACTGTGGCTACTTGCAATAGATTCACCATGCCTTATTTTTGGGCCATGCAAATGGAAAAATGTGCACTATAAGCAAAATTAACCTGTGATACACCAAGCGACAGTTCCTCTGGAGTCCTGGGGTTAACCACAGACTAATAGCAAAAACAAACAGTGGTAGTAAAAACAGTTACACAGCTAGGCTTGCATAACAAACAAAAATGGTGATCTCTGACATTTCAGGGTAGAATTTGAAAGGTCAAATGTGCAATCAGGCAGGAAAACCTTGCATGTAGTAGCTTGCCCAACCTGTTCCTGAGTTACCATAGCTGGGAGTGGATCAGTCTTGGTGCATGGAGTTGTCTCTCAACAATTGCCTAACTCCCCACCTGCAAATATCAAATTCACATGCTCAGTCCTTTTTACTGAACATACGTGCTTACATAGGTGATGTGTTTCTGATCCATTAAAACAGTCAAAGTGCTCAGCCTGTATCTGGTGACTGAAGCGCTTGTCCAGAAAGTGGCAGGAATGTGAAACCTGGGCCGTCACCTGTTCCCTTGTGATGACAGGCAACAGCAGAGCACTGCAGTCCCATCACCTCACCGCCCCTTCCCCCCGGGCATATGACCAGCCCCAAAGCACTTCGCTTTAGCAGATCTTTCGTACAGAACAGCAAAGGGAGAATGAGTTACAGGAAG
Source organism: Opisthocomus hoazin (assembly GCF_030867145.1). Classification (NCBI taxonomy): domain Eukaryota; kingdom Metazoa; phylum Chordata; class Aves; order Opisthocomiformes; family Opisthocomidae; genus Opisthocomus; species Opisthocomus hoazin. The sequence goes on along the minus strand of NC_134454.1, from coordinate 17,455,497 downwards.
AGAGTGAGGGAGATCAAAGACGTCTCTGGTCTCCACCATTTCAAGGAATTTCTTGTATGAGAATGCAGAACACAAGACAGTTATTGCTGCTGATTAAGAGAACGAATTGGTTGGAAATCCGCAGAAGCTCAGGTGTTACAAGCAGTAGATGTGCAACTTAGTAGAAGCCCCAGCACTAAACAAGATTTCACAATTTCTTTTGGCTCCCTCTGCTAGTTTATCCACTAGTATTCAATAAAGCACAGTCACGATACCCAGAGGTATTCTGATTAAATTCTCAGTCATCTCTGCAAAGAAAACAGAGCTTCCTTCTCTAGTAACTCCTTATTAATGTGGGGTCTCTCTCCATGGCTCCTACTGAAGGTTTCAGATGAAAACTGAAAAAGCTCAACTATTTTGACTTTGTGAAACGATTGTACTAGTTCCTCAAAACCTTTGTGTGCAAATTAAAAGAACTAGCAGAGCAGCTGATTTGGATGCATACCAAATGCGTGTGCACACTTGCAGATACATGCAAAATCTGCATTTTTAAGTGTAACTAGCCAGTCTGCAAGTTCCTGTTTGCACAGGCATATGTGAGTGTTAACGTGCCTCGCCAGACTAAATCTGCTAGACAAAATGTACAACAAAGATGAGTTGAGAGAACCTGTGTTAAGAGCTTTGTAGTCCTCAAGTAGTACATTGGAGATCTGAAGCTGACCAGAAAGGGTAAGTAAAAGGGGGGCTACCTGTGGACCACTCGAGCATGCAAGTCCACTGAGGTTCATGAGACAGAGTTTTGCAGGTGAGCAATTTCTACCCTGTGGAGTAGGGCTGTGAGCTTTGGAAGGCAGTTGAACAAGGGGTCCTATGATTGATGCTATGACTCCATCTACCTTGACAGCATGGAGCTGTTGTGCTTGCATGTGTGCCATGCGATTGAGTCTAATCCTCAGAGCCAGAGAACTTGGTGTGGTTTGCTTGTAATTGCAAACCAGAAGTCAAGCAACAGTGACCTCCCTAAGTACAGTAGTCCTGCCAAGGGCCCTGGGCTGTTTTACAGATCAAGCAAAGGAAGGAGGATGCAGAGATAATTCACAACTATCTCTCCATAAAGCAGAGCTCAGCTGACCCAAAGGCATAGCTGAAAAAAGATAAATATGGAATCTGCTTAGCTTTGTTGTATTTGTGCCTTGTAAGCATTATTTTGAGGTTATGCAAAATAATTGTTTCAAACCCACAAAAAACCCCCCTCTGGATCTAAGGCTTTACTGTTGCTTTTGTGAAGGAAGTCTCATGTGCTGTTTTGTTAGAAAATGAAGCTCAGTTCATGGCTGTATGATTAAAGCAGCCTCTTTCCTGTTCCCTAAAAAAATAAAATCACATGAGCTCACTTACAAACGAAACAGTCAAATCCTGGGATTTGCTGTAGTATATAAAAACACTTAGCACCATTAACCATTTCCTGGGACAATGAACTCATGCAGTAGCAGGGTGAGTAAATGAGTGAAAGGCCTCAAAGGATTTTTGTATTTCTTTTATCCAAAGCCTGCTGTAGAAGTGTGTGAGGAACAGTTGAAGGGACAGTTCAGCAATCACAAAAACAGAAGAAACCAGGAGAAGGGGGAAACCAATCAAACATGAAAGAGGGCAGAGGAACATCAAACACACAAAACATCATTTGGCAGTTTTCTATGAACATTTGTCTTCAGCCTGTGCCACACTAGTTATTTTTTATTATTGTTATTGGCCTTGAAACTTTTTCCAAATTCCACAGTGAGGGCAAAATGTTATGATTTCCTTGGCTGCAACTTTGAGAAATGTTCAATAAAGGCTCCCCCCCCCCCCCCCCCGGATGTCATTGCTAATGGCCTGATTCTGTGTGGTGCTGGGTGACCTCCACTCCCATTGAGGCAGCAAAGCACTCGCAACATTCACAATGGGCCTTTTTTTCCCAAAAGGTATGAAAAAAATACTCAGTAAACCCAATAGCTGTTAAACTAAAAAGACCTGAGAAGAAAGCAGAGAGTCTCATAGCTACAATGTATAGACCTACTGTAATGCCAAGCGCTTTATCTTAGAGTGGCCTTGGCTTAACTTTCATGTCAGGACTGACTCTGAACTGTGCTCAGACAGCTCTGCCCACCAGTGCACAGGCTGCTTCAGAGGAGAAGGAGCCATTCCTTCACCCCAGCTTCATCTTTTACCACGCTGTGCCATTGTGCAACATCAAGAGGTGCCGATTCCAGTAAAGGTCATGTTGTTAATGGGGGGGAAAAAAAAGAAAAGTGCTCTCTCTGCAAAAGCTGCATATTAAACCTGTGATGTTTAATCTGATTCTGCTGAACTTCAGCTGGCAGAGGCAGTTCCAAACTCCATAGAGTGTGGGCTTTAATGCCATTAGGAGATAATTAACAACAATCTAATCTCCACCCCAACACCTCTGCAAAGAACAAGAGCCAGGGCATAACCAGCTCGAGTGCCAGCTCCCTACAGCGCAGTTCCTGCCAAGCCAACATGTTATAATATGAAAAATGGGTGCTGAAATGTTTATGTCAAATAAGGAGGTGCAGGAGTACTCCTAGCTGAAATAAAATAAACCCAAAAGAGTCCTTTGAAAAGGCACATAGCTGCATGGGAAGATCCCTCACTATCTCTCCAGATCTCCTTTATTGCTGAAGGAAAGGGCAGCCAGGTGCCTGGGCAGGCTCTCAGCTGGAGTAGTAGTAGGTGTGGTACAACAGCCAGGAAATCTCCGGCACCACGCTGGTTTACATCTGCTGAGGATTCAGCATGTCTTTCGAACAGCTGATCAATAAAAAAAAGTTCCATTTGGAATGTACATAAGTCTCATGAATTATGGTCTTTAAAGAATTAAAAAAATTACCGTTTGCCCAGCTGAATTCCCTAACTTATCTAAAGAAGTCAGAACCATAACAAACCTGTGGAGCTGTTGTCAGCGACTGGTTAGACTAAACCTGCTCCATGTAGATGTAAAATAGTAGATATGTTTGTTGTGCAAGTAACAAGGTCCCTGACTGTTCAGCTGTAGGAGCAAACCCGATTAAGACTGGTGATAATCTTGTGAAAGATAGTAATTTATCTCCATTTGAAGAGTATTATCTTTGTTCTACAGCTATCACGGAGAACAAGGTTAACAAATACTCCATGATGAATTTTTGAAAGCTTTAGTCAGATCTTGTACATTTAAGCCTTTCCAAACAGCTGTCAAAGGCAAGGAAACAAAGTGTCAAATTTGTACACAGTCTTGCCTAATGGCCTTTATCTGAGAAAGTGGTTTATGATTTATACAGCCTCTACCTTTACTTAAATATTTTCTCTTTTGCTCTGTAGTGAAGGTAATCTTCTAGCATTACTCACGTGGGAGAGATTAGCCCCAAAGACTGATCTTACTGAAAGAAGTTAGAAGATTCAAAATGTACAGAAACATGATGCAAACCATATGATAATCAGCTTTTGTTACTAATTGCTTGTGGACTGTCAGTTGACTGTATTTGGATATAAAAGTTGTAATTATGAATCCATTATATATTGAAAGGGATTGTGCTTATAAAATGTTTTCTGTGGTCCTTAACTTTTAAGTAAACTGTCACCTTCTATGACATTGCATAAATCTGAATAAAAGTGCGTTTTCTATGCTTGAAATAACATTAGCAGCATAAGTAGACAAGAGTAAGATCTTCATGTCATATATAAATTCCTACAGCTCTTACTCTCAGGAATAAAAGGAAGAAATTATTCCTGGATTTCATGAAGGAATAATCAATATTGTATACTATGAATATTTTTTCAGAAAACTGATTGTTATAGTCTCTTTCTGGGGGTCCTTTTTTACGTGCAGGATAGCTGTCTGGATAACAGAAAGAAGCTATGTATCTATTTGTGCATAAAAATTACTTGTAAGGGTATGGATATGGCCATGCATATGTATATGTGTATATATATGTGATATATATATTTATGCGTATGTCTGTGTCCCTATACACAGACATGATGTTTATTTAATCGTAAGGCCTTTAATTTTAGGAATATATCAGAATGCAAATGTAGAATAATTGCATCAGACTATATGTTTCTTTGCACATATTCATAGTGGTGAAATTCCTGTGCAATTGTTCTGTGATCAAATCCTCTCAACTGGTTAGGTCATGCAGTAGGTTTTGTTGACTGAAGTGAAAAAGATTTCGAGGTTACTTGAGCATAAACATGTAATTTTAGACACATGTTCTAAATTGAGAGTTTGCACCTGAAATTTAAACAAGATCCTTGATACATTCATTAGTGAAGATCTGTTATTGCCATTTGGTCCAAGAAGTTGTAAGTCTTCTGTTTTTCTCAGGACCTAGCTGTCAGACTGTAGATAACATGTTTTTAGTGATGGCAAGTGACTTCCTGGTGAGCCCTGTTGCCAGCTGTTTCAGCAGTTTGGCAGTTGCTATTTGGTCTGAGAATTAGTGCTGCTGAAAGCATGCCAAAACCACCTTGTACTTTGAGACAGTGTTTTCCTCTGACTCCTTGTGGATTGACAGTCCTATTACAGATGTCTTGTGGAATTGCTAGAAAGGATTACGGACATGAGGAAAAACATAGTACCTGTGGTACAGATGCACCCATGTATAAAGGATCAAGCCTATAAAAGGAAAGGTACATACAATAGTACTGGTTGTATTTTGTTTACATTCCCAGACAAGTCAAGGATCCGTATCCCACAGGGGAAGGGAGAATAGTAATGCGTCTGTCATGTCAAAAATGATGCCAGAGTTGTCCAACCCACAGTTTACAAACCATATGGTATGGCAAACCAGTCAAGTAGGGTTCCCAGGCAAATATAGCTACAGCCCAAGTCAGGAGAGGAAAATGGGACTGAGCCAGCCAGGATTGCAGCAGGTGATGTGGGAGACCATGCCCGTAACTTGTGAACGGCAGGAATGCATCCACATGTGGTTTGAAGGATATTCATAGCCAGCCTACTGGAACAGGATGCAACAGACCTACAAGGTAGATGGCAAATGACTGAAAAAAAAAGTCCTGCCAAGGCAGGTGCAGTGAGGCACTCGCCAAGCATGCAGAGTAGCTCTAATCTGTTAGATGAATGTCCTAACAGTCAGAGGATGACAAAAGAGAGTTTTGGCCAAGTGAAACAGTGCAACAGTTTTGCAAACCTCATGATAACTTGAGCTAAAAAGCGTATAATCTAAATGTCAGGACTCTAAATGTGTACACACTTTGTTATCTTATGTGCTCGTACCCTGGACATGGAGTGGTATGCTAATGAGTGTCTAGAAAGGGAGAAAGATGCTGTTAGACCATCATTTTCTGCTTACATATTGTCTAATGTTTTTTTGTCTGTTACTGCTGTAGTATTTGGCAGTGAGAATGAAATCCTTTTCAGGTACTTTGGCCCATGCCATAGTAATGGTTAACAAATGAAACAACAAGAACAAGGAAATGCTACATTAACATCGGGCTTGACCTTATCTCCACCCCATTAGCCCTTCAACATCTTGTTAACTTGTTAGTTTTCAATACTAGAAAAGTTGGAAAATTATAGCAGCCTTCATTATCTCAGGCACTTCAGCATTCATGAGTAGCAGCATTTTTTTTCTTTAAAAGTACATAACAGGGCTGTAAAGCTGATTTCTACTGTCATAAGACACAGTCAAGGGAAGGGACAACCAATAAGAGATGGGTGTTTCTCCACAAGGGGAGATCTCTGGTTCAAAGCTACGTAAGACTGATGATGACCTGCTACCATGAGCTGTGGTGGAGTGCCAAGGTACCTCAGCAGACCCGTGCAGAAGGAGATCTTCAGCAGCACAAAGCACACAGTTTGTGGTCCCATCTGGTTGTGCCCTACTGTCTCTACCATTCTGTTCTTAACCAGATCAGTGGCAGCCTGTCGGATGCAGGAACAGCAGAAGACTTGAACAAAGTCTGTTATAAGGACCCTCCATAAACCCAGATGTCCTGTGGCAGTCATGCAAAGGCAGAAGTTTGAGGTTGGCTCAGACCCAGCAGGATGATCTTATCAAGCTGATGTCTGAGCTCAGACAGTGAGGACAGATTTAATGACGTGTCTGCTCCTGGTGTCCCCCTCCCTTGCCCAGCGATTCCAGTTCTAGGAATACAAACTACTATTAGATCCAAGTTGGGTTTGGACCTGTGATGGTGATAATATGTATTCTGGATTACTGATTGCAAGTAAGAAAGATAAACTGAAGGACATGTAGGTGCATGAGTAATGGGGTATATGCTATTCAGAAATACGTTTATGCTCAAATTAAAGAGATTGGTATTTGTCAGCACAGAGAAAATCTGGGAAGCCTGTGGAAAAAGCAAGAGGAAATAATCTTACTGTTTTCAAGCAAGTCCTCTGTTAATTTATGAAAATGACAATAGGAAAGTGGAACCGATGGCACAGAAATAATCACATTCCCTCTGGTCTTGTCCCAGAATATTTAATATTCTCGAATATTAAAATTCAGTGAATGGCAACCTAGAAACCTTCCCAATCAATTGAGTAATTCACAGTGTATTTCAAGAGATAGAGCTATACAATAAATCATATCTGCAAAATGCAAACAGATGTGCAAATAAGACTCTTCATATGTGAATCTGAAAACTGGCATGTTTTTATAGAATCATAGAATGCTTTGGGTTGAAATGAACCTTCAGAGGTCATCTAGTCCAACCCCCTTGCAGTGAACAGGGACGTCTTCAACTCGACTAGGTTGCTCAGAGCGCCATCCAGCCTGGCCTTGAATGTTTCCGGGGATGGGGCCTCCACTACCTCTCTGGGCTATCTGTTCCAGTGTTTCCCCACCCTTAGCATAAAAAATGCTGGTGCCCAGCGACAGGACAAGGGGCAATGGGCACAACCTGAAGCAGAGGAAGTTCCACCTGAACACAAGGAAGAACTTCTTCACTCTGAGGGTGACGAAGCACTGGAACAGGCTGCCTAGGAAGACTGTGGATTCTCCTTCTCTGGAGATATTCAAGAACTGCCTGGACGAGGTCCTGTGCAGCCTGCTGTAGGAGACCCTGTTTTGGCAGGAGTTGGACTAGATGACCCACAGAGGTCCCTTCCAACCCCTACTATTCTGTGATTCTGTGATTCTGTGATTCTTGCTTATATCCTGTTCCACTATATTCCAAGGCACAGAGATGAGGCTGAGAAGTCAGTAGTTCCCAGGGTCCTCCTTCCTACCCTTTTTAAAAATGGGCACAATGTTTCCCTTCTTCCAGGCATCAGGGACTTCATCTGACTGCCATGACGTTTGAAATATCATGGAGAATGGCTTGGCAATGACATCAGACAATTCCCTCAGGACTCTGGGATGCATCTCATCAGGTCCTACACCTACATTTTGCACACTTGTAAGTTCTTGCTTCTTTGCACAGGTATAGCTTGCATATGACAAGTTGTCCTCTTTCACATCATTGTACTCCTTGTACACCTGGCTTCCAAATTGTGGTAGGTTGGCTGTCACTGGCAGGTAAGTCCCCACCCAGCTGATGACTCACTTCACCACCCACCTGGATGGGGGAGAAAATCAGAAAGGGGAAAGTGAGAAAAGATCATCGGTCAAGATAAATACAGTTTAATGAATGAGGGCAAGAAAAGAAAAGAAAAAAACCCAAGTAACGCAAAGGCAATCACTCACCAACTCCCACCAGGAGACTGATGCCCAGCCAGTTCCTGAGAAATGAATACTTTGTAGGACTAGAGCCTAGCTACTGGACCATGCCAAAGAGAACTGAACCAAATTTCATGCAATCTCTGAATTATTTATCTATGAGGGTACTCATATGGGTTTTATCTGTGGTTTGGACTTCTTATGATATGTAAGACACTTCCTCACTAGTAAATGGATTTTCCAGCAACATGTACTGCCAACACTGAAAGCTGAAGGAAAGTAGATTTTCTGAAGTGTTCGTTGTTTACACTCACTCACAAAAGTGACATTTTGAAGCATTGAAACCTAGAAGGGGTCATCTGGGAACAATGGGGTTGTCCATTAGGAAAATAGTATTCCATCTGACTTCCTTTTTTCTTCTTTATCCAATAAAACAATCCTCTTTACTGTCATCTAATAATTCTGAAGTTTGTGTTCCTGATGCTATAGTCTAGAAGGCTGAAACAGGAAGAGACCCATTTTGTGTAGATTTAGGGAAGCTTGCAGCATCTCTTATCAGCCTTGTTGCCATTAAACAAGAATGGTAGGAGAAATCCAGTCAGCACTACCCCAAACTAAAGCTGTGCAAGTCCCTTACAAGAGTAGGCCATAGATGGTTCCAGGAATAACACTTTCTAACTCACCCTCTACACAGTCACAGGAACCTGGTTATAGTTCAATAAATAAGACCTCTTAAACACTTTTTGAGAGGCTATACTTTTTCAGCTTAGCTAAAACATCTAGAAATAATGGAAAATGAAACTAATATGTCAGTATTGACAAGAAATATTATCAGTCCTGGCTAAAATCAATTTCTCCTTCAAGTATTTTATTTTATCTTATTTACAGGCCTTTCTGTTGCTCTCATCTCCAAATTACCCATGGCCTTCATAGAGACCAATGAGGTTAGCATCAGACAGCACCTTGGAGACCAGAAAGATTGGTGTGTTCATTTTTCACATGAGAAAATGGAGTCACACCTTGCAGAAGTGGCTGCTTCAGATCACAGAGGACACAAGAAGCCGAACAGAAATTAATCACCATGACAATACGAGTAGAATTTCAGGAGTTCTACTTCTCAGCTCAATACCTTAATTTTGACTTTCTCTTTTTTAGACGTGGTTGACACATACAGCCAATATAAATTGATTTGACCCAACATACCTGACAGCTATTAACAGCATTTAAGGTCAATGAAGAAAAAAAATCTGCTGATGGAAAGGGTGAAAAAAGTAAAAGAAAGCAATAGAAGCTGTATTTTAACATTTTTAAGAATGTAGTGTAAATATGAATATTAATATCCTTCTGTGTTCGTGTTCCAAGCTAGAAGTTGGTAGTTCCACATTGCTGAAATACGAATTCAGTAGATTCTCAATCTCTGTTTACCTGTTTTCAAACTTCCATTACCCTACATTTATTTATCTGTTTTTGTGGTAAATTTAAATCTTAATTATTCTCTGCTACTGTGTACTTTTTTACTGTGGACTATGCTTTCTTCACATGATGAAAGGAAAATAATCACCTAAAATCTGAAGTATATGTATATAAGGCCTAATCAATAGCTCTAGTCAAAAAAACTTCTCTAGTCTTATAAACTGCTATGGGTGTAGATGCTACCTATGAAAAAGAGAGAGTTAAAAATGACCCAGGAATATTTAGATGAGGAGAAGGACAATTAAATGATAACTTAGTGTCAACAATTTTGCTTACGACATACAAGCTTCATTCCATCTCATCCAGCAAATACAGTAATCCAGGCAAATTATTCATTAGAAATGAATCAGTGCCATTGTTAGGAGGCAAGATTTTAATGGCCAGTTGGTTTAAAGAAGGATTCTCTGAAAGCAATTGGTCAACTGCCAGAAGCTGTTTGCAATGACAAATTGCTCACAATGAATTGTTTAGAGAGAAAACATTACTTTTTGCTTATGAAACAAATCTGTGTGCCAGTTGTTCGAGCTTGAGTACGAAGGATGTTTGGTGTAAGGTCATGAGTGCAACATGGGTTTGCTTTCCTTAGTATGTGCTGTTTATTACTTTTGAAGCTGTAACTGCTAAATAGCAGTAAAAAGTAGTTAGCAACTCCAGAATTGGGTCCGTTATTGCAATGGAGAAGGGCTGCCTGTCAGTCTTTTCACATCCATCTCTTTTCTTCATTGCCAGTCCTCCTGTATTCAAGGGGTAATCTGAAAATATCTGTGTGCGATGACTTGTGGACGTTTTCAGAAATTCTAGCAATTGTGCTGGATCGTTTAAATTCAGTAACCTATCTTTCACAGCTACAAAGGCTCTCTGAGTGTTTCATTCAAACCATCTATCTCCTGTGCAGAAGCAATATGGCTGTCAGTCCTCCCTCGGAGCTGCTAAGAAGTAACCATTAAAATTTGCTTTTAACAGCTTTTCTGCACAGTAATTTAATATGAGATGTGTTTTTCACAGACGTTGCAGAGGTTGTTTGCACCATAGTCAGGAAGTACGGTCAGATTACTGGTTTTGCCAGCAAATGTTATTGCAAATGTACTCAGAAGACTGCAATCCGTTTTCTCCATTGCACAGAACACAGCCTATGTCCAGTTGCACAACACACTGTGACATTCTCCTCCTGCCTACACAGAAACAATTTCCAAGAGGCTATGCTGCATCTCTGGTGCATTTATCTTTGTCCTAGTCTAAATATAATGTAAACTTGCTCGTTCTTTAAAGACAATACTTTCACATAGGGAACAGCCTTTGAGCAAGAAAGTTGCTATGGAAATCCATGTTTACATTTTTCTGGCTAAAAAACCTTCCAGATAGCTCTGTGTCATTTCAAACTTTGCATTTCATGCAGTAACTCCCTACAAGTGTGTTAATACATATCTGATAGGCAAGGAGGATGTTTTGCAGTAAAATATACTGTCTACTTTTCATCAGAGCGGAAAGGTGCTTTCTGCGGTCAGTGAACGACCTTTCCACAAACAGAATTCTAAATCAGTGTACAAGACTGACAAGGGAAATGCAGCTACGATGTATTCAAATGCTTTATGCTGTATAAAGAAGAGAAAGACCATCCATTGCAACATTAACAGCTGTGAAGTGAAAATGTGAGGGCGCTCTGTGCAATTGACTTTACTGAGCATGCTGATAGAGTACTATAGCTTTCAAAGTTGTCCTTCTCCCCACCCTCTGGACAGTGATGTGAGCTGAATATTCCTGTATTTGCCAGGCAGTAGATCTGTTCAAGCATCACAAAAATGTGGAAGAAGCAGGCAATAAGTATAATCAATTCAGCACAAAACCAGGCCAAATCATTTGGATATTAAGCTGCTGTTATCAGTAAGCAGTCTGCAGAGGTAAGTCCTGATCAGGCACTAAGTGCTTCAGTGTAGAATCTGCTGACATTCTGGTTAAGAAGTGTTCAGTCTGCTGTACTTCAGGGCAAAAATTATTATAATTTAGACGCATGCCACTCAAATGTTTTGTTGAAGTCTTTTATGTTGATATTTACATTTTGAAATATAAGTATACAGAAAATGAAATGTGTGTGGGACACAAATCAGTGAAATTCACAAGCTGTCATGTATGTCCAAGCTTGCAGTTCGGTAATGCACATATTTCTGCATCAATGAGAACACCGGGATGATTACCAGGTATGTTTTTACTTGTTGCAGTTTTTGTGCTTCCAAGTCAGTGACATACATCAGTTAACAGTACAGGTGTGATTTCATATTTGCAAAAATAACAGTGATGTAAAGGCAGATCAGATTTAAGAGGGTGCCTTATCTCAGTCTTTACCTCTACTCAGCTCCCTGCTCCTACTGAAGATTACTACACAGATGTGTCAGTTCAGTTGTTTGCTCAATTGTGCTTTAAAATATAACTGTCCAGTAAATATGTTTTGGTTAAGTGTGGTCATTTCATAGAACCAACATAGGCCACAGTCACAAATGTAGTTCCTCAGTATACATCAGGGAGCATAATCAGGTAGGTGTGCACTGATCTGGTCTAAAGACCAATAGACAAGAAACTGAAACCTTAAATGTTCATCCACATTTTTGCCGTGAAACTCTTTGCTGATTTGATTTACACCGCTACTCCAGAGCCAGTGATGGAGCATGTAGAAGATCCCCTACACGGAGTCTGTTTCCGCTTCCCTTGCATCATGGAAAAACATTTGCAATTGGAGAACACCTCCCAGAAATTCAGGACAACTCTAGTTTTGACCATGATGATAATCAGTTTTATAGTATTTTGAAAATAAATCAGATTCAAAGCTGATATAATTTCCTCTGTCACTGGAGAGTAAATATTATACTTTTAAACTTGTCTGTTTTCTTACTCCTGATAAAATGTAAATCTTGTGCCACGTTTGGACTGAAAACTGCTTATTTGGTAGTGAACTCTGACTTGTCTGTAATTTTCCTTTAGTTAGAAAGCTCATAGATAATTCAAAAATAGTTGCAACATGAACAAAAGAAATAGGAAAACTTCTTTGGTCTCTAAACTGAAACATTTCCTGAGAGCTTTAGGATATTTGTCCCTAATTATTCTGAACACACATAAAATGAATAATAGACAAGAAAAATCGTGCACTCATTTAAACATGCAAAGTAACTCTACAGCAGTTAGCAAGTCTTCAAGTTCATTGTACACAGAACTTTTTTTAGTGTTGGGACCCTGTTGCAAACACAACTAGCCCTGAAAGTCTGACACCATGCGGCTTTTCTGTGACACATTAGCAATGTTTAAGCGAATAATAGAAAGTTCATGTAGAACTCAATTGTGACCAAAAATGTCATGCTATGAAAAGTCATCTTTAATTATATTTGTGATCATTACATCTGAAGCAGACTGCAGATAAGAATACCTCTCTATTTTTTTCTGTTTCCTTTACTGCTTGCACAGGCTTTGTCTGTCAGCTTGACAAAAAAAAAAAAAAATTGGAGTCCTTTGCTAAGGAAAAGGGGCTCTGAGTCTTTCTCACAAGCATGGGCAGGGATTCGGAAAAGACCCTAAATTTTGTGAAACTTATTGCATTGCCTTGTCAGGTTGAAGTACAGAGCTATAGAGAATGGTTTTCCATTCCAGTGTCTAGGGATTACTAAGTGAGCTGCTTTTTTTTCCCTCCCAAGTACTAATCTTCTTTCCTGCAGCTGAGTAATGGCACAGGAGGAACAGTAAAATAGAGTTCCCTGAACTATGTAAATATTATTTTTGTGCCTTTTTTAATACAGGTTTTGACATACTCAGCTATAAACAGTTTCTGCAAGCTTTCTAATTTAGTCCATCACAACTTCTCAGCAAGTCAAACAGGTCTCTGTGAGTAGGCTAGATAAGCATGACAGAGAAAGGGTGTCTATAAACAGAGGCAGAAAAAAATACAAGTTCACTTCTGGGTCAGTGAACAATCACTGGTGTCTGGGAAACAATGTCAGTGACAGCAGCACTTAACATTGCTTTAAAAAATAAAGTGTTCCTGGTCTGATCTAAGTCTCATTGAAATCAGAGGGAATCTTTATCCTGAATTTAATGGGAGCTGGATAGAAATATAATCCAAATACAAAGCTGATTATATCCTTAATACATGCCACAAATCTAGCTATTTATTAGAAACATGGAATACTACATAAATCATCATCTGGAAATCAGAATGTCTTTGGACAAAACCAAATCACAAAAACAAACAAAAATGGAAAATGAAGAAAAACAGTTTGTCAGTTTGAAAACAGTTCAGCAGAAGAGCTGAGTGAACTTACTAGTGCTTTGTTTACGAGCACTTGCAGAAATGTTCTAGGGGTTCATGGGTAATCACTTTAAACTAAAAGAGGGTAGGTTCTGACTTGATATAAGGAAGAATTTTTTACAATGAGGGTGGTAAAACAGTGGAATGGGTTGCCCAGAGAGGTGATAGATGCCCTGTCCCTGGAAACATTCAAGGTCAAATTGTATGGGGCTCTGAGCAAACCGATCTAGTTAAAGATGTCCCAGCTCACTGCAGGGGGGTTTGACTAGAGAACCTTTAAAGGTGCCTTCCAACCCACAGCATTCTGTGGTTCTATGATTCATCTGTTCCTACTTTACCTTCAAAAAAATGGTATGCAAACTAAAAATATAACTTTAAATGTACACCAACAATTTTGAACTCATAGAGGGTGGTTTTGCATTGGCACATAGCTAAGAGCACTGAATTGCCAAACATTAGTAAACATTGGAGACTTGCTCATACAAGTCCTTGTTTGCAGCCTCCTGGGTGTGTACAAGTGCAGGGTTTTGCAGATACACTGCATCTCTTGTTGCAGCAAACTGTGAATATAAACTCTTGTTTCCAAATTTTGCTCCACCTGGCAAGGTAAAAGCAGATGAAAATGTCGATTTCACAGGACAAGGAATGTAGACATCACTGTTGGCTGGCACGGGCTTTTCAGAATTTCATTGCTGAAAAACTTCAGCTACATTTAATAGGGGAGAAATGTCCTAGGAGTGCCTAGAAAAGACAATTCAACCTACCTACAAGTCCAATGGCTAGATGAAAAAGGGGACTCTGGTAAGGCAAGTGCAGGAGTGGAGCTGCCATTCCCAGATGTGAGCTGTTAATGTCTTTCTGCCTACACCCAGCACACTGAGAACTCCAGGGTGTCACTAGTTCATCTGTGATGGGGAGAGCTGTTAGATGTCAGCAAGGAATATTAGTATCCAGACAAAAATAGCCACCTCATGTTCCCTATACACATTCCTTCCTTTTGACGTCTAAAATATCTGCTGGAGGTCAGGCCTTCTCTTGAAGGGCACAGCATCACCTATGGCATGAACTGTCCTGTTGAGTCTCCAATGAATCCTTTGGACATTCAGCCGGTCCATTGTCTTCTTTTGTGCCCGGACTGATGAAAGCCACAAATTTCAGTTAACCATGCTTGACCATGCTACCTTTGGTTTTGTGTTCTTGATGGATCCCAGAATGACACCATTAATGAATGAGCTGCACCTACTGCAGTGATGCGCCATGTGCTTCTGGCAGATGAAGCTTTGCAACATTTACCTCATTGGAATTTTAGAGTTTTACACTCATTGGAGTGGTGTTTTTTCCCATATTCTAATGGGAAAAAGAACTTTTTTTCTTCTGGAAAAAGAGTCTTTTTTCCTATCACTTTCTTAGAGCATTAATTATGAAACTATTCAGTTTTTACTGATCCTTCTGAAATTCAATTACTTTGGATAGAAAACAAGAAAATTCTTGCCCGAAAGAAAGTAACAAGAAACAAGTACATTTTGGCAGGAGAAAATATATTAGAAAGGAACAGAAAAGAGGGATTACCAAAGATTAGGAAGGAAAACACAAAGCCTTCAGGAAAGCTCAGAGGTTTTGCATCTTGGACTCCATTTTCTGGATGCTTATTTTCACACTGGTAGGTCATTCAGTGACTTCATGGTCTCAGCTCTGTTGTCCAGGATATTTTCTGAAAATTTAAGAATATGTGTTGCCATAGAGAATCTTGAGATGATAATTTCTAACGTTGCTTGTTAGAAGCTGCAAGTGAAATTAGGTAATACTAATATTTCACATGTGTTTCAGCCATTTAAATTACTTACTGCGTAGTAGGTTTTCCATTTACCTCTGTGTTAGGTAATATTGATAGTATAATTAAGACGCTTAAAACTTTTCATTAAAGCTTCTTGGTGCATTTAAAATGTAATTAAATCATCGTGAATTTGCAGCCTTCATTAGATCTTTTGAAAGAGGTAGAAGAATATTGCCACATAAGCAACATATATTCCATAATAGCTGTTTTGTTCTGCTGCTTAAACAAAAGGAGATAAAGCCTCGTGGAGACGCTTTAGTACACCACATCATTGCAGGCTGTTCCAGAAGCTTGTAAAACAAAAAACAATCCATCATTTTATAGTATGTTATATAATCATTGCTGATTATATAACAGCTGAACAGAGTAGTTAGAATTTTTAAGATGAAGAGTAAAGCTAAAATGGAATCATCTCACTTCCTAAAAAACATATACTGTGTTAGAAGATGACTCTGTAAGTACATGTGTGCTTGCAAAAGTTGTTCTCAATATAGTTAACTTTTAGCTCACCTTTATTTAAATATTGTTTTCCCCTTTCTATTAACCAGCTGAGTCTCATTTTCTGAGGTTGTAGGTTGTCCAGGAATCTGTCATTTATCAATGTTAGTTACACTGATGTGACATCCTGGTGTATTTGACAACAGTGGGACTTTCCTAGTATTTTCAGAGCAGAAGTTTAATACAGCTCAGAGACCTACTGTGGAAAACCCATCCTGCCCTGTGTTGAGCTCAGTCAACTGACTGTAATGTCAGAAATGATTTAACTGGTGACAGCTTTGGCAAATCAGGAAGCATGAGATAAAAGAGAGAGAGAGAGAAAAGGAAGATCATGGAAGTTCCGTCTGAACATGAGGAAGAACTTCTTCCCTCTGAGGGTGATGGAGCACTGGAACAGGCTGCCCAGGGAGGTTGTGAAGTCTCCTTCTCTGGAGATATTCAAGACTCACCTGGACAAGGTCCTGTGCAGCCTGCTGTAGGTGACCCTGCTGTGGCAGGAGGGTTGGACTAGATGACCCACAGAGGTCCCTTCCAACCCCAAACATTATGTGATTCCATAACTCATATTGTGTAAAGCTAGAGCTACATCAGGACTAATTTTTTTTCTTAAATTAGCTCTCAGGTGCTGTTTCTCAAATAAAGAGTAATGCATTTACTAGTCTTCTTCTCTAGTTCTCATGGGGGACTTCAACCACCCTGACATCTGCTGGGAAGACAACACAGCCAGGCACATGCAGTCCAGGAGGTTCCTACAGAGCATTGATGATAACTTTCTGATGCAAGCGGTGGAGGAGCCAATGAGGAGAGGTGTGCTGCTGGACCTTATACTGATGAACAAAGGGGAACTCGTTGCGGATGTGAAGGTTGGGGGCAGTCTTGGCTGCAGTGACCGTGAAATGGTGAACTTCAGGATCCTGCATGGAGGAAGCAGGGCAATAAGTAGGATCAAAACCTTGGACTTCAGGAGAGCTGACTTTGGCCTCTTCAAGGACCTACTTGGAAGAATCACGTGGGTCAGGGCTCTAGAAGGTAGCGGAGTACAAGAGAGCTGGTCACTATTTAAACATCACTTCCTCCATGCTCAGGAGCGGTGCATCCACCTGAGAAAGAAATCTAGAGAAGGAGGCAGGAGACACACATGGATGAGCAAGGAGCTTCTAACGGAACTCAAACTGAAGAGAAAGATCTAGGAATGTGGAAGGAGGGACGGGCCACTTGGGAGGAGTACAGGAATGTTTTCAGAGCATGCAGGGATGCAGCGAGGAAGGTTAAGGTCCACCTGGAACTGAATCTGGCAAGGGATGTCAAGGACAACAAGGGCTGCTTCAAGTACATCAGCAGCAAACGGAAGACTAGGGACAATGTGGGGCCACGGGTGAACGAGGTGGGTGCCCTGGTGACAGAAGATACAGAGAAGGCAGAGTTATTGAATGCCTTCTTTGTTTCAGTCTTTAGTACTAAGGCCGGCCCTCAGGAATCCCAGGCTCTGAAGGTAAGAGATGAAGCCTACAGAAAGGATGACCTTCCCTTGATCGAGAAGGGTTGTGTGAGGGATCATTTCATCAATCTGGACGCCCACAAATCCATGGGCCCCGATGGAATGCACCCACGAATGCTGAGGGAGCTGGCAGATGTCATTGCTGAGCCACTCTCCATCATCTTTGAAAGGTTCTGGAGAACAGGAGAGGTGCCCGAGGACTGGAGGGAAGCCAATGTCACTCCAATCTTCAAAAAGGGCAAGAAGGAGGACCCAGGGAACTACAGACTGGTCAGGCCCACCTCCATCCCAGGAAAGATGATGGAGCAGCTTATTCTGGAAGTCATCATCAAGCAAGTGGAGGAAAAGGAGGTTATCGGGAGTAGTCAACATGGATTCAGCAAGGAAAAATCATGCTTGACCAATCTGATAGCTTTCGATGATGGCATGACCAGCTGGGTAGATGAGGGGAGAGCCGTGGATGTTGTCTACCTCAACTTCAGCAAGGCTTTTGACACTGTCTCCCGCAACATCCTCCTAGGGAAGCTCAGGAAGTGTGGGCTGGATGAGTGGTCAGTGAGATGGATTGAGAACTGGCTGAATGGCAGAACTCAGAGGGTTGTCATCAGTGGCGCTGAGTCTAATTGGAGGCCTGTAACTAGTGGTGTCCCCCAGGGGTCAGTACTGGGCCCAGTCTTGATTAATTTCTTCATCAACGACCTGGATGAAGAGTTAGATTGTACCCTCAGCAAGTTTGCTGAAGACACCAAAGTGGGAGGTGTGGTAGACACACCGGAAGGCTGTACTGCCATTCAGCGTGACCTGGATAGGCTGGAAAGCTGGGCAGAGAGGAACCTGATGAGGTTCAACAAAGGCAAATGCAGGGTCCTGCACCTGGGGAGGAACAACCCAATGCACCACTACAGGCTCGGGGCGGACCAGCTGGAGAGCAGCTCTGTGGAGAGGGACTTGGGAATGCTGGTGGATGACAGGTTGACCATGAGCCAGCAGTGTGCACTGGCTGCCAAGAAGGCCAATGGGATCCTGGATTGCATTAAGAAGAGCGTGGCAAGCAGGTCGAGTGAGGTTCTCCTTCCCATCTACTCTGCCCTTGTGAGGCCCCATATGGAGTAGTGTGTTCAGTTCTGGGCTCCCCACTTCAAGAAAGATGAGGAGTTACTGTAGAGAGTCCAGCAGAGGACTATGAGGATGATTAAGGGACAGGAGCATCTCTTCTACAAGGAGAAGCTGAGGGAGCTGGGCTTGTTTAGCCTGAAGAAGAGAAGGCTGAGAGGGTATCTTTCAAATACTTATCAATATCTTAAGGGTGGATGTGAAGAGGAAGGGGCCAGACACTTTTCAGTGGTGCCCGGTGACAGGACAAGGGGCGACAGGCACGACCTGAAGCACAGGAAGTTCCATCTGAACATGAGGAAGAACTTCTTCCCTCTGAGGGTGATGGAGCCCTGGAAAAGGCTGCCCAGGGATGCTGTGGAGTCTCCTTCTCTGGAGATATTCAAGACTCGCCTGGACAAGGTCCTGTGCAGCCTGCTGTAGGTGACCCTGCTTCGGCAGGAGGGTTGGACTAGATGACCCACAGAGGTCCCCCTTCCAACCCCTACCATTCTGTGATTCTGTGATTCAGTTGGTAAAAACATCCGACAAGATAAAGTCTCATTGTGCCTGTCTCAAAGAGCTTGCGTTTTAAATTTGCAGAAGTTAAGAATGCAATAGACCGGTCAATCTTTTTCTCGTTATCAAAGATTTGTAGTTTTCATTTTTCTTTTCCATTGAAAATCAGATGATGTAACTGTCTAGCAGTTAATGCTGATGTACACCTCAGCTGTTACCTTGTCTGACTAGAAAAGTAGGCATTGATATTTACAGCTAACCCAGTAATATCACACAGGGAGAAAGAACAATCTTCCAAAGGTCAAAGCAGGGCTATGAACAGAACTCAGATTCCCGAGTCCTATGCACATACTAACTGTAACACTACCAATTTATAATAGACCTAAAATTAATTACTTTAACTCCAGCTTCTAACACCTGCATATCCATCAGCACCAGTTCCTGTGGCTTTATTGCAAGTTACTGTGTCTGACTCTTCAAGAGTTGACCCTAAACTATATAAATAAAATAATCGGGCAGAAATATAGTGATCACCAAACGCTCAGTGCAATTTTTCACTTCTTCTTGTTTCATTTGGAAACATCAGTATTCATCTTGCAATGTAGGTGAAAGAATACTCTTACAGGCACTTAGTCTTTCCCTTTCAGATTACTATTCTTCCAAATTAGAGAGCTATTTTTCAACCAGGAAGTGATACCAGTAGGCTAAATGTCTTGTGTGGGGGTTTCTGTTTTACTAATTCTGTAGTTTGCCAGTATCATATCCTCTATGGCTGGCTCTTATTATGTAGCAATATTAAAAAAAAAAAACCACAACAAAGAACAAACCACTCAAGGAAACATCTCTGTGGTACATGGCCATGTTCAGTTTCTATTATTGTTTGAAACCTGCAATTCAAGTTCAAGTGGGGTTTTGCAACCAGATGGAAATCTTAGAGCTAGAAATGAACTCTCTCTAACCCAGGACCTTTCTGCCTCTTGGTTTCTCACTCTTTCTTTTTCGCTCCACCAAGCCAAAAGCCAGATAACAGTTTCCTGCTGTGAATTTTTTAAAGTCACCCAACAGCTCTGGCAAATGAGAGCTGTCATAGTTTTCGGATGAGAAAATCATCAGCAGCTCACACAGATCTACGAGCTGATAGGAGTTAATTGACAGCTTGCAGGATTTGGTCTCCAGGCAGAGTTAGAGGGAATGGGAGCCCTGTGGGTTTCATTTGGGCAGAGATAAAGCAGGTTTTTATTCAGTGCTCATGGAAAGAGCATAATTAACCTTTTAGAAGTTTTAAGAATAATCAAATTGTTATTCATTTTTGCAAATGAGAAAAGAGAGCTGCTTTCTCTGCCAGGAAAATGCCAGTACAGATTTCAAGGTCACTTGATGATTTCCTTTGACTGAAAAGATGGAAATTAGAAAAAAAAAGAAGAAGAAAATAAGAACATTGAGCAATGTCATCGTAAAATCATGCATCATTCAGGATGTGAAACGAATAAACGTCCTTTTCTAGCATAATATATTTCAGCTAACATTTACTGCATGTTTATATTAGGCTGCTGGACTCTACAGGTGATGAAGGTTTCCATTGTTATTGTAAATAAGCAAGCTGGTGCTAGCAGCTGTCTTTTATGTTACTGCTGTAATTTAAAAAAAAAATATTCTTAAAGGAGAAAATGGAACATTATACAAGGTCAGTGGCTTGGTTTTCAGGTTGTGTAATACAGTATTTCCAAAAGCTGTACATTCCTGGAATGATTATATGACTACAGAATAGCAGAACAAAACATCTGTAAATTATAAGCCTTTTAAAACTATAATATAAAAAGACCAGCTAATAACTGAGAGCCATGATGCCCTAAACACTCTTTGATGGAAAAATAAAACTCTCAGATTTCTGCTTGTTGACTATGCAATAGATTTTATAAAATACAGACCAATACAGCCATGCTTCAGGTTCTGCATGACAGAGTTTCACTTTTCTAGAGCAGCTGACATGGGGCACAAGATCCCTTGGAAAATTATGACCTCTTTTCTTCCTCTATTATTTATTGCTAATTTCTAGGACAATGAGAAGAACAGCATATTGCCTCAAGTTGCATCAGGGGAGGTTTATATTGGATATTAGGAAAAAACTCTTTACTGAAAGAGTGGTCAGACATTGGAACAGGCTGCCCAGGGAAGTGGTGGAGTCACCATCTCTGGAGGTGTTAAAAACAAATGTGGATGTGGCACTTCAGGACATAGTTTAGTAGGCATGGTGGTGTTGGCTTGACTGTTGGACGTGATGATCTTAGAGGTCTTTTCCAACCTTATTGAGTCTATGATTCTATGATTCTATATCTTTTACACAAGAAGAAGTCCAGACTTTTGTGTTGCATAGAAGCAATATGGTGGTCAGCAATAAGAAACCACGAATAAGAATATCAATAAACGCATTCTTCCAATCTAAGCTGTAAGTTTTATGACGCTCTCCTAATTCCTGTATTGTAGAACGTAATTTTTTGTCCATCCCTGCACTGCGACACTCTCTGCATGCAGGTTGGCACGCTCTTCTTCCCAACTCCCTCTTCTCTCTCTCACTCTTTCTGTCTCTCTCCCCCCCATCCCCTGTTTCCAAACTTTTCAGACCTGAGATCCATACAGTATGATAAAAATAATTGTAAAATGTCGCATCCCCTTTTCTGATCTGGAGGTACTTAGCAACTTCCAACAACTCAAGCCATAGGAGTTTTCTTGCTACAATAGATAACAATACTGTATAAATAACAAGACTAAAGGTTGTGAGAGTGCTTCTTGATAGGTGGGCTCCTGGCCCCTACACTGTAGCTGACTGCTGTAGAATAAGCTCTCTGCCCCTGTTACTTTCTTCCTGGATGTAGATGTGAGTGCCAAAATTTAGGAAACTGTGAAGTACTCTTTTAATAAAACCTTGTAAATAAGTTCACTGCTTAAAGAAACCAGCTTAGGGAATGAGGGATCACAGACTTTGCAATGAGACTTTAAAGAGTACTTTCCTTTAGCTCACATAGATTCCCTTATCTTGTTTTGTTTAAAGTAAATCTTTATTATTACAGTATATCAGGAAAAGATTGTTTTGACTTCCTAAAACCCACATGTGAGGACAAGACATTCTTGGCATGGTTTCTGTTTATGTTACCTGCTTTTTATAATGTGGTTTTCTTTTCCCTAAATGCTATTGTCCTTTTGATGTAGGCAGGCTGTATAGTAAACTGATACCATTGGCAACTCTCAAAAAAGTGCTGAGACTGTGGCTGTCTTGAGCTGTCTGTGTATTCTTAAAACATATTTAAGAATGGTAGGATAAAGAAGTCATAAATAATCATTCCTTCTTTTTTGTGGCATGGTCGTTACTCTGCTATTGACTTTATTAATAAAAGAGAAAGAGGGATAGGCTATGAAATCCTCTTTTTTTCAAGTTTCAGTAATCTAAAATTCATGACTCAATTCTTCACCCAAGTGAATGGAAAAACTCTGCGCAATTTGCCATAAAATATCTCTGCTTTCCATTCCAGCTAGGCACAACTTCTCTCCCCCAGAATAACACAAGTCTTCCTGCTTACATAACAGAGGCCCCTATTAGTAGGTGAAAATCACAATGCTCAACCAAGACAATTGTGAGTAGCTTTTCAGTCTGAGTGCCAGTGGGTCCGTAAGAGGAGATTTCTTCTGATGAGACTCTAGACGTTTTTCCAGGTAAATCCTTTTATTGCCATGAATTAGAAGTACTCATATCATGGATACCAGTAAATAGGAAGACTTTGCAGTAATAACACTGCTGGACAGTTAAATGTTCAGGATGATGAGGGGACTGGAACATCTCCCCTACGAGGAGAGGCTGAGGGAGCTGGGCTTGTTCAGCCTGAAGAAGAGAAGGCTGCGAGGGGACCAAATAAATGCTTATAAATATCTGAAGGGTGGGTGTCAGGAGGATGGGGCCAAGCTCTTTTCAGTAGTGCCCAGTGACAGGACAAGGGGCAATGGGCACAAACTGAAGCACAGGAAGTTCCGTCTGAACATGAGGAAGAACTTCTTCCCTCTGAGGGTGACGGAGCCCTGGAACAGGCTGCCCAGGGAGGTTGTGGAGTCTCCTTCTCTGGAGATATTCAAGACCCGCCTGGACAAGGTCCTGTGCAGCCTACTGCAGGTGACCCTGCTTAGGCAGGAGGGTTGGACTAGATGACCCACAGAGGTCCCTTCCAACCCCTACTATTCTGTGATTCTGTGATTCTGTGATATTTTAGCCTAAAACTCACACAGTTTTACAAAATGTGTCTGTCATGTCAGTTTCAAAAAACTCATAATGAGCTAGCTTATATCTTCAAACATGCAGCAGGCCTTTAGGTATTTCATTCTGAAAACCTTATTTAGTTTTTATAATATGGAAATTATAGACACGGTGACATTTAAACCTTTGCTTTTCATAGCATTTCACACTTACACCATTTTAAAAGACAGCTATTAACATTTACAAAAATCTTTCAGAAACCGAATGTTCTAACATGCAGAATTCCAATTATGCTGTGTAAGAGGGTTATCGACTATTCTTCTACAAGAATACTTTGAAGAGCTTGGTATTAAACCAAGAGCTAAAATGTCAGTTGCACATAGACAATAAATTAAGGTTTATAAAACCATGTAAGATTTATTTAATATTACAATTTTGACCTTTAGACTGCCTTAACCATAGCTTGCTTAAGTTTTCCTCTCTCTTGCCTTCCTTCTTTATCTGCCTAATCTTACTTGGATGTTAAACAAAAGGTTGTGATGCGAGTTATGTAAAGTAGTATAAACCATTCATAGTATTAGTACTTTCCTCCAACTGTTGTAACAGAGTCACATAAACCATGTCTCATTTTTCAGCAGAGATGCTTTTCGAATTGCTCAGGGAGCTCTGTGAGCAGCATTTCCAGGGCTGCCAAGACTCTTCAGTTTGATTTTCAGTTTCTCATTACAAACATCCAAGACTTTCAATGAAATGCAAAACTAAAAATACTAATGACATCAGCTCTCATATCCTACCAACAGACACAGAGAAGAAGACAGGCAAAGTCAAAGGAGAAGTGGCAATAGCAGGAGCAGAAGAGGAACTCAGTGTTGAAGGAAAAGGCAATACTTGCAGAAGACAGGTCTAAGTGAATGCTGTTTTGAAACACATTTCAGCTCATGGTAAGCAAAATGCTACCCTGCAAAGGTGGGGGATGAGTTAATAATTTTTTGCTGGCTTCACACTAAGGAGACTCACTGTCCCCAGACAAAGAATGTCAGAAGCTAAGTATCTAAACTATTTTTGGCATCTCTTATATCAGTGGTATTATTGATCAGTAATAACTAGAAAAGTCAGGAAAGGACTTAGAGAAGGAAGCAAATGTTGAACAATCTACAAATAATCTTCACAGCCACCCACCTCTGAAGAAGCGCATAATGAAATGTGTAGCGATGTACATTGGTCAAGACTGAGGAATGACCAGAGACTGCACAGGGAAACTAGAAACTCCGGTTAATGATGCTTTTTCTCTTTGCAGAGCAACATGCATGATGCCAAGGAGAGTCCATACAGAAAAGATGCCAGGCTTTCAGATGTCATGAAGGAAACAGAGGAAACAAATGTGGAAAACTGCATTGAATCTCTAGTCTAGATAATATTCTGTTAAGAATTGAGCTGTGAGACCCGGATGACTGAAAGGACACAAAAAGTGCCAGCACAGAGTCATCACCTGGGAGCTTTCCCTAGACGCTTTTCTTCAGATGTCTCAACTACAGAGACAAGGTTAAAATGTTGAGATTGGCTGGACAAAGATCAGAAATTAAACTCAACTCCATGCTCATTTCATTTTATCCAAACTGTAGTTTAAAGATCCAAAGAGGTCATGGTTATTTTCTGAAATTTGAAGAAAGTCCTCAGAGATCAAAATGTTCACTATGTCACAGTATGCTTCATTCTCTGAAGTTGAGAGGTGACCTATAGTAAATGGAAAGACTACATTTTCTAACTCCTCCCGACAGCAGCTTAACATTTCAGCTTCACCAAAGCTACAACATTGGTTCTTGTAGCTCACCTTGAAAGCAGGGGTTTCAAAACAACTTGTTTGGTTTTTTTTTAGTTTTCACTGCAGCTAAACTTCAGAATAACTATGCAGAACAAAACGGTGCTGTTACAAGATAAAGTATTTTTCCTCCAGTGTGGATGGCAAATTGATTTTTTTAAAAATTTTTCTTTTTGTGGTGGCAAGCCTTGATGAGGGCATACATGGCTGATAGTTGCTCCCCTTCCTCAGCATCAGCACACAACAAAAGTCAAATTCCTGCTTGTAATTTGGTCTATATGATGAAACTTTTCTCAGATAGAGCAATTTTGCGGCCCTGCAAATCACATACCAAATCCTTCTGTTCTAACACTTACCATCTTCTCAAATTTGATGTCTCATTTTTCACCTTCTTTCTCTGCTTTTGTGGTTATCCAAGAGAAGGCATTTCTGGGCAGAGCTCAAGCATCACAGGAAAGGGTTGTGCTGCCTTCTCCCATAAATCTTTCCTTGGCCCACACAAGTTTCTGTTTTAATTCGCCCGCTGACATTCATTCTGCCTTTCAGCAGGCTGCAGCCTCCAGAAGGGCCCCTTTCCTTTCCTCTTCTCTGCAATTCACAGCAACTGCACTGTTCTGCTATCAGCCAAATAAATAACCACCCTGGCAAGACAAGTCTCAAATCACTGCAAAGGTTTAGGAATTGTTCGGTACAACTGAAGATTTTTGCATGATGTTGTGTTCAGGCAGCTTTCTCTCATCATTCCTATCTGTCTCCGTGCCTCAACATAAAACATAAAGCCTTGCTATGGAAGTTTATAATAATTTGGGGTGCAGCATTCCTGATGTTGTGTAAAGGAAAATTAAGAGCCAGATCACAAAAATAACTTGAACAAAATAAGAGTAATTTCATTCAGTCTGACACTAAAATTGGTAGCAATTATCTGCAGGATTGAGGTCCCAGAGAATAGTCATCTTAGAACAATATAGTGGGCGACTTTTCCCAGAACAGTGTAGCACCCAGCAGAGAGGCAATATTAGGGAGCTGCAGGAGAAGCAAGAAAGTGAAAAGGTTTATGTTATTGATTGCAGAAAAGAGAAGACTTCAGACACATATCAAATCAATCAACCACTCTATTTCAGTTTAGTACATTATTCATTTGCTACATTTAGTAATGCCTTTAATTGTTTGCAGTATGATGAGATTTGCAGACTTCTGGAGAATTTCCACAAGATTAAATCTGGAGACCTAACAGTTAAGTCTTTATTGCCTTTAGTTTCTTTCTCATTGTTTTTTTTTTTATATTTCCCCTCTCCCTCTTCTCTGCCCCCCACCCCTACTATAGGAAAGAGGTGAAGGCACTCAATCAACAGCAGTTTCCATACCTCTCAAGTGTCTGGATTTTATTGGAAAGTCCTTAACTTAGAGAAATTTGAATTATGGGCTATGCAGTGTTTTCATGTTTTGTTCCAGTTTTTGCTCTGTGGCCACTGAAATTACAAGGAGATATCTCTAAAGGCCTAGGAAATGTAGTCAGATTCCTCTGAGTTAAATTTATGGTGTTGGCTCAAGTACTGTGCAAATTTTTCCTGCCACCTAGAACCAATATTGATTTAAAGAAGAAGAAAAAAAAAGACAAAGAAAACAATGAACTAATCCATCTAATTTATGTGTTCAGCATCACCACTTCCATGCCCAGATTTTCTTTATTTATATTGGGCTGGTAAAGTCTCCGCTGTGCATTCTGGAATGGTAGAAATATAAGGCCAAATACATTAGAACTGGGATTTAAATGCACTGCAGCACTGAATTAGGGAATGACTAACACTATGGAGAGTTATGGGATAAAAGAAGTTGAAGATCGTAGTATTAATTGACATGTGTGGTTATTACGTGCATTTTTAAATTTTCTCTCATTTACCCTGGTACACTTGGTTGCATACTGAGCTAAATAAAGAAGTGAAAGAAACCGTTTTCATCTGGGACATAATAACTTTCCGTTCACTGTGTGGTGCATTGGCGAGCATTAAAGGACAGCTCTATTTCCTGGATACTAATGAGGATGCTATTTGATTTAAATGGCACTACAGCCAGAGATCCTTACAGCTACCATTAAGACTTTCCGTGTATAATTCCTAAGACTGCAAGTCACGAAAACCAGCCAATAGAACTCCCTATCTGTTCTCAGGCTGTATTTTTAACAGCTGCACATTATTGGTTGCAAATGTAGGCTATAAATTGTGTTGTAATTCAGAAACATAAAATTTTGGCAACATTTGATGGTCAGGATTTTCTTGCAGTGATATAGAGAGGAAGAGGTGAAGTAAATAGAATGAAGGTAGAATGAATCTTGGCTTCAGCCAAAGATGATTTATGCAA
Organism: Opisthocomus hoazin; assembly: GCF_030867145.1. Taxonomy (NCBI): domain Eukaryota; kingdom Metazoa; phylum Chordata; class Aves; order Opisthocomiformes; family Opisthocomidae; genus Opisthocomus; species Opisthocomus hoazin. The sequence continues at coordinate 17,428,241 of NC_134454.1, read as the reverse complement.
AGGAAAGCTTCTCTTAATTCGTATGGTGTGTAATCACCAGGACACAGGTAACTGGTGGTTTTTTTAGTCTGGAGAAGAAAAGGCTGAGGGGGGGCCTTATTGCTCTCTACAACTACCTGACAGGAGGTTGTAGTGAGGCAGGTGTTGGTCTCTTCTCCCCAGTAACTAGTGATAGGATGAGAGGCAATGGGCTCAAGTTGCATCAGGGGAGGTTTAGATTTGATATTAGGAAAAATTTCGTTACTGAAAGAGTGGTCAGGCATTGGAATAGGCTGCCGAGGGAGGTGGTTGAGTCCCCATGGCTGGAGGTGTTTAAATAATGTGTAGATGTGGCAGTTCAGGATATGGTTTAGTAGGCATGGTGTTGTTGAGTGGAAGGTTGGACTTGATGATGTTAGAGGTCTTTTTCAACATACGATTCTGTGATTGTATGAATGTATGATTCTATGATTCTATGATTCTATGATTATATTTGCTCATCCTGCACATGTGAATTGCACCTGCTGTGCAGGTGCGATTGAGGTGGTGGTACATATGAATAAAATAAGCACTTGAGCAATTGCACTCGCATTTTGAGTGCAGAGTTTAACTTTGCATCTTCGAATCTCTAGACCACCTGCTGTCTGTAAGGACTGCCCCTTCCATCATCTATGTTAGTCAGATTAAAAATTAAACTGTGCACAACAATATGTAACTATTTGGAAACATTAATGAATGCTCGGTCTCTGTAATATCAGGCTCTAGCCCCAACACACAAAATGAAGAATATTGCATTTGAAGAATTTGCAAAGTAAATACAGTCAGATCAGATGTAGTTGCCCTCCAGTCAGTCACTAGGGCCTCTTGTAAGCCACAACCTGAGTGAATTTTATGTACAGGCTGCCCTGTATTTCTCCATGTCACCAGACCTGGACTGCTTTTGGTAGAGATGGGCACCTGCTACGCCATGAGGTAGGTAACCCCTCCAGAAAAGTCTGAAGAGAACCTGGTGTGAAGGTTGCAAAGCCAAGTGTGCAACTTGTGAGAAAGGTGTTGGGAAGTCATAGAGCTGAACCCCGACATGAAGCATGAAGAGGAGGGTCTGCAGCAGGTATACGAAACATTAAGAACTGGCAGGAAAGCAGAGGACAGGAAGGTGTCAAGGACATGCAGAAAGAGAAGCACTAGTGCTACCAAAATGGTGGTTAAGGAATCGTGACAGTAAAGGATGAGGAAAATACAGAGGGTAGAGACTGCGTGGCTGAGCAAGAAGCTTTGAGAGAAATAATGCAGAGAAGCATGGGAATAAATGCAGAGGGTGAGAAAACAATCACAGAAGAGAAAAGCAAAGGAGGAAGAAATTTTCCTCCAGGATGTGGAACAGGAGGAGAATAATGTCATTCCCAAAAGCCGCTGCATGGGACCACACTCATGTGTGGCTTTTGAGTAATAAAAAGGCTTTCACATACAGCCTGTTAATTAAATAGGGGGAAAAAGTCATCTGAAAATTAAGAAAAAGAACAGTGAAACTTTCACTAAGCAGACACCTGCTATAGCAGCTGAGCTAGGACTAGCCTCTCTTATGGTTGTTACAAGGGTTTTCACTGTGCTTAACTTGGAATTACGCCAGGCACTGGCCACGTAGCCCTACGTTCGTAGAATAACCAAGGGGATTTTAATGATTATGAATGACTAGAAGATCAGGTTTCTATCCAACAAAAATGATATTGCAATAACAGGTATGAGGGGATGATAAAAGCTGAACATCAGATTTTTTTTTTTTTCTGTTAAGAAGATGTGCGGTTTCTTTAGGACTTCTTTTCTTCTGCATTTATTTTTTTAAAAACTGGTGAAGAAAAGTGGGTGGTAAGTTAACTGCCACTAATCAGAGATAAAACCACAATGCAATCTCCTGCTTGTTTGTCTTCATTCTAACATAATTTATCTAAAAATGCGTCACTGTACATATGGGAAGCTGGGATGAGTTCATTTAAGTGCTTTTTAAGTGCAATGTGATTGTACGTTTCTCTTCTGTAAAAGACCAACAGAAAAATTGGATATAGTGCACAAAACAGATTTTCTAAAATATTTTTTTTCCTTCAGCATAACCACGTACTGTCAGGACTGGAAACTGCATAAACAAGATAAAGTGGAGTGATAGCCACTTAACATCAGGTTTGTACATTCTGCTTTAGGAGCAGCTTTGTTGGCTTATGTTTGTATTTATAGAACCACCGCTGGGCCAGACCCTTTAATGAACTGTAACTGAGGGCAGCATCAAGAGGCACATCAAGTACTTTTAAAAAATTCAACCCAGTAACCAAAATGATCTGATCTTGTATTGGCAGAGTGTGGCTGTTGTAAAAAGAAACAAAATACAGTGACCACTCAGTGCCAAGAAACTGTGGATGAATCCAAACTAAACTGTGTTCAGATGATTCATGGAGTATACTCTACATTGCAGCCAGCTTCAGGTCAGACAAACACATGTACATGTATGTATGTGTTCATGAGTTTATGATATTTTGCCTTTTTCCTCTTGTTTCCCCCCCCCTTAAAAGGTTTCTTTTCATTTTTGGCAGGCACACTGATATTCTTGTGCTGATAGTCTTTTTCACAAACAGGTTATTTCTGGAGGATTCTTCTATTATTTCACATGCAAGAAAACAAATAGTATGCAAATGACACACACACACATGCCTCCTTCCTAAGTCTAAGAAGGTATTTTCTTCTAAATCTGATTTGGTTTGATAAATGTGAGAATATACCGCAACAAGATACTTTAGGCTATGCAAAACACTGGTCTGGAGCTACATTTAGTCATGGCATGGCAAATCCACTTATGAGTCCCCTGAGACAGCCTGGTGTGCTGGAATAACAGCTCCATTATTCGGTGTTTCATGTCTATCACCCTACTTATTAGCATAGTTTTGAGTTTAAACAATAGTGTTAGTTTTCTGTGTGCATCCTCCTACTTATTCATTATCAAATTACTTTACAATGTTTATTTAGACTGCTATCATCTAGATCAAGAATACCAACTCCTAAACATGTAACTTCCCCAGTAACAAGACAATATTCAGTGAACTAGTTTAGCGCCTAACTTTAGCATGGAACAAGAATCACCTTAGAAACAGGTTTTGAAAGCTTTTTCTCAGGACTGAAATATTGAGCCTGCTGAACTGGGAACAGTGGAAAGTCTTTTAGTGGTTTCAATGGGTTTTGGATCAAGATTAAGGTCTTGTTTTGGGGAAGTACTTAAATATGTGCATATATCTGTCCATATTCAACAGAAGCATTTAAGGACATAGGCCAGTGGATTTTGTTTTATGTTTAGAGGTCAAGTAGACTTATAAGTTCTTTCCTGATCAAATATGCAATATTGACAAAAACATCCAGCACTAAGTACAAAAAAATACAAACAATGAGGCTCATATCTAGGCTTTTGTCTATGCTTAAGTAAACCAAAGAAATATTTTCCCCAGATCTTAAGAGAACGTTTCACTGCCAAGCTATTATTTACTCTCATCGCATTTATTCAGATCTTTAAGACTTGATAGAAATATTCCAGTGTGCTGCTTATTACCCTTTAGCTCATGAGTAGCACACGACTCTCCTCCCCACTTCATGGAACTCAGGATTTTTTCTGTAACGTCCTCAGAAATGGCTCTATTTGTCAACTCACATGGTCATGTCTACAAAGGTTAAAAAACCCCTACTCACCCCCCCACTGAAAAGCTGTTCACCTCATGGATGCATCAGCCCCAGTTTTAACGTAGCAGTAACTTAAAACTTCTTACTAGCCGCTTATTACATGAGACTTGCTGTAGGTGTGCATACTTGCCTAGCTGGGTTGTAGCACTGGATAAACACAGACAGAAAGAAATCACTGTGATCTCAAATTATGGAATGTAGGCAGTGCTCATTTTCTGGATAAGTGTCTATAAATTACACACAGGTGTGTCTGGGGCATGCATTATTTCACTCTTTTTTCATAAGGAGCTTACAACTCCCAGGACAAATGTCTGCTTCTCCAAAGCCTGAAATGGCAGAAATTGAAGACAGGAAATATTCTTGTTCAAGGTATCACTGCTGTTTCTTGCTCCTCTATCTCTGTTTTTGCCTAAGTCCACCAACAAATGGCTTAGGAAAGGGCTAAGCTGAGCTAATTTAATTCATTCCTGTGTTCAAACAGATCTACAGCTGAGGAGCATTGGATGGTGTTCCCAAGGCTTGTGTGTAGAAGCTATAAACAAGGGGAAATTGCAGATCAGAATGAAGATCCTGTCAGCTGTCATTTCCCACTGATATATTTTACGATAATTATTACTTTTTGAAAGCTGGCTTACATTGTAAATTACAAGGTTATTTAAGTTCTGAAGATGTACTACATTCCTGCTCTGAAGTTTTTGAAAAAAATAGTTTCTTTTTATGTGTTTACACTAAAGCGCCAGTCTGCCAGAGAGAAACTAATGTACATTTTAAAAAGATGTGTATGCAATGCCTTTCGATTTCTCTCTTTGGCATATCTGCACGTGTTTTTTGAAGCTATATATATAAGGAGGAACTCTTCAGCACCAATCTCATGTTTTTGTAAAACGTATTGCATGACACTCAGAATATACTATGATGCATCTGTTTAACTTGTGGAAGTACAAATATGATATGTTACACTTCTCTAACCTTATGTTTTCAGTACAACACTATGCCTTTTTAGCACTGACTTGGAAATCAGATTGGATATGTCTGGGAATACTGTTTCACATTGTGCATAATCCTGGTTCTGCCACTGAAGAAAATCAATGTGGGTGAAGCATTGATCTCTTTGCAGAGTGCAAATGCAGTTAGCTCAGAAAGACACTGCTGGGGATTTTGTTGTTCAAGTCATTTGATTGCTCAATGTGTTTGCTAACCAAGTTCTTATCATGCACCACCTCACTAGCCTAAGCTTAGCTTCAGTTATGTATATAGTGAAAAAAGGTCCCTTTTGGAAGAAGAAAAAGCCTTTACATATGCACAGTTCTCTTGCTACATGTATGTTTGCTCAAGACTAAACCAAAATGCCTTTTCTTCAATGACATTTCACAATGTCACCAAATACATGAAGATCTCACAAAAGAATGTGTGAATATGAATCACTCCAGGAAAATATTCTCTCCAGTTATGATGGATTTTACTTTAGTCTGTGCTGGTTAGTCACTTTGTTTTCCTTTTTTCTTAGAGAAGGAAATTTGATCAAGTATTTCTTGATGTTGCCAAAATATACATATGTTCTTGCACATACATACCTACATAATTACAGGTATGACAAATGCATGTGCACATGAATATACACACTCCTTAGAGAGATATACTTTTTTTTTTGTTTGTATATGAACTATATTTCATGCTTGTCAGCAAAAATATTTTCATAGCTTACAGCCTTCCAACTGCAGACAATATTTTAAAAGTGATTGTAGATGATTCATTTAGTGTTGTCATAATATAGTGTTTTCTTTAATGATAATTTATATCATTTCACCTGGAATAAAACTCAGTTAAGTAAATTGGTACCGAAAGATGCAAGAGAACTGGTACATTCAGTGGTAAACACTAGCTGGTCCTTGACAATAGGGAGGACCCTGACCTGCTAAAGTACTCTAAGGTTATTTAATGCATCTACCCTGAGTTAGAATTTTCCATGGTATTGCCGTAATACAATAATACAAATATATGTAGCTGAAACAGTTGGTATTTGTGTTAAGACATAGCACTTGCAGACCAACATTAAGCTGCAACTATATAAAGCAGTTCCTGAGAATAGTAACAAGATGAAGATGATGAATTCATGCTTTAAAGCATGTTAAGACCAAACAGCAGCTCTGGTAGTAGAAAGGGAAAACACCACTCTCTGGTTTTATTGTTGTTTGAGTACTCAGTATTTAGAAAGATGAAATATTAACTCAATTATTAAAGGAAGTATAGCAGATGAAAAGGACGCACTGCAAACCAGTGTTACGTAAGAGACTAATATATATTATTCTTTATTTGTTATGACCACACATTTGGCATAATTACAGTGAAAAACTGAACAAAACAGGAGTGTTTCAAATGAAACATTTCCTCCGGTCATTCAGTGTTACAGCAGGAACAGCTGAAGTTCACAAGACAGCAAGACTTTCTACATTTAAACAAAGGACTGCTTTATGTCAGAAACAATTACAGTAGATCACCAAAAGCATCATGCAGAATTCAATTGGTGGCAAAACATTCAATGCCAATTAAGCAGCAGTGTAAAATTAATAGCTGAGCTTTTAATCTGTCTGTTATATCAGTGGATTAAATCCACTCACTAGAAAATGTCAATACTTTGAGAAATTTTGATATTGTATAATTAGGTACTTTATCACAACGGTGTGTAAATATAATAAATATAATGTCACAGTCTTCAAAGCACATGCAACAAAATATAGAGAGTTAAAATAGAAATGAATAAAGCACTCTGTTTCAGGGCGAAAAAGAACTCAGAAATCCCCACAAGCAACCACAGTACATAAATGTTTTGTTTTGTGCTCACGGAATTGTATGCATCTAGTAATTCAAAACCTGATGTCACAAAATGCACAACGGTGGGACCTTCTTAGAAGAGTAGCAGATCTCCTAAATCCAAACCCAGTCCAATGTCTTTCAGCTGTGTGACATCCATGCCCATGCCACTACCTCTTCACACTCTTGAACATCCAGCTGTGACTTCAGGTAACAGGAAATCTATGAACTAGGATAATCTTCACATGGCAAAGCAATCATCATCTTTTCATCCTTGCTTGTCTGTTACCGTTGGTGATTCAATTATTCATTACTCTTCTTTTCCTTTGGACTTCTAAATTGTGAATTTAATTTCTGCTTTTTTCCCTATATTCATGGATACCATTGCTAGAACTCGCTAGTCATCCTGTCACAGTGTCACTAAAATCCATTAATTTTATTTCTACATCCAAAACTTTCGCTGTGAATACTGCATTTACTGCATTCGCAGAGAGGAGAATGAATGCTTTGTCATTATTTGCATGCACTCAAAATTAAAAACAAAAAATTTGCTCAGTTTTGACTACCTGGATCAAACACATCCTCACATTGAAACTCTTGATCCTTTTCTTCAAGGCCAATTTTCCATTTCTGTTATTGTCTTTTTCCACCTTCCCATAAATCCCTTTTCTTGTACATCTACTAATTTTATTTATAAGCCAACAGAAAGAAATTAATTCCTAAGATCTGAGAAATGGGCCACAGCCATGCTCTTATTTTTCTTTTCTTTTCCCACATAGGCTCTTAGATAAAGCACATTTCTTCAATGCACATGGGAAACACAGTCTGCCTCTCTGAGAAATGTGTGAAATACTGACAATAAAGATACATCAAAATGGGATGAAAATAGATCTATCCCTTCCCTCAAGTTCACTTAAAAAAATCCCTAAAAACATTATCTCAAGCCAATAATCAACTTCCATGTAAATTCTGGCAATACCAGAATACGCCTTTTTATTTCACCCTCATCAGTTCTGAAACTGAAGTTCAAGTCAAAGCACGTGTGTTCATCTGAATTGTTTTGCTACGCTGTTTTTTCTCCATGTCACTATTGACTCACATCAAAATTAAACAGGACAATGTGCTGGGGGGGTGTTAAATTATTTTTTAAAATATAAAATAAAACCACTGGAAAACATCCCATATTTATATTCTCAGCATCCTTACAAGAGCTACTTTAATTATTAATTGTGAATGAAATATCTGATGACTCCAGCTTTTTTCCTGCATGTGAATCATTTGTAAACTAATCCTGACTTCCACAAAATATCTTTTATTCATCTGTGCTGAATAGTTTATGCAAACAAATATTAGCCCATGGCTTGTTTGCAAACTGCTGACTTAAAATGTTTGTTATTCATGGCAGATGACTTATCAGAGAGTTAACACTTTATTGATTTGGTATCCTGATGATAGTTTTTTAAATTTTAAAGGAACCACAATAGTCTCTGAACTATATGAGGAGTGGTTACAGTGGGTAGGAGCAGAGAGAGCGTGCATAACCCAGAGAGAAAGGAAGCAAAGGTAAAACTAAATGTGTGAAATTAGACTATAGGGTCATAGTATATTTGTCTTTGAGAAGAAAGGTAAATAAACACGGAAAGAGGTTTTAAATGTACTATTTTTTTTAAAGAAAAGCAGCATTGTTAATTCACATCCCAGTGTGCCAGAATATACAGTTGATGAAATTTCCACTGGAGATTTTCAAGTGAATTTTTTATATACACTGAAATACTAAAATTCTCTGGTTTAGGAATTCAAAGCTTTCATTACAGAACTGGTGATTATTCAATTAATCACAACCAATGATTAACACAAGTAATTTATAACAGTGAGATGAATGTATGCTATATAAATATAAGAACACAACTATCCCATGCCATTGTCTAATAATTTTCAATCCCAGTATGAAGAAACCAATTCACTTTCAATGGTACCTCATGTAATGCTACAGAACTATTCACTTACACAAAAGTTTACTCTCTGGATGTGTTAATGAAACAAATGTAAATGTTATCTTGCATAATGCTATGCTAGGCAAGACTCAGAGCATAATTAGCTTTCAAAATTATGAAAATACAAACAGAAGCAAATCCAAGGCTAATTATTTTGTAACACAGAACACATTTTCACAAAAAGTGGAGAAATAGAAAGCCATCCTTCAACTAACTCCTATTCAGTAAAGTGAATGAAATAGAGGCAGCAAAGAAACATTTATTAGTAAGGGAACGGTGCCCAAAGCCAAAGACCTGACATTTGCTTACTGCTGCCTTTGGAAGCAGCCTGCCTCTCCAGGCTCAACCTCTTGCCGTGTCTCATTGAGAGCTCGCAGAAAAAGATGAGTGGAGTCAAGGCTTCATAATTTAGCCCTGTCCAGTGAGTGTACATTAATTATATTTTCTTTATATACAAGAAAGTGATTACAATCTTCAGCGACATCTTCAGCTCCTTCCTTTTGTGAGGCATGGTTGACTATTACCTCAATGAAATATTATTGTGTAAAACCATGATTCTGCAAGTTTCTGAGGAGGCATTCTAATATAATACCAATTCTGAATGTCTGTGGCTTGGGCAAGCAAGACCTGGCAAAGAATGGGTTTTCTAACATTAAAGCCATAGACAAACACTGGATAAGTGCAAGCTCCATACTGAGCGTTTGTCAGAAACCATGTCAAAGCACGTAAACTTTTTGTATGCCAGTGAATTCCTAATTAAAATCGATGCATTTATGTCATTGTTTTGCATACAGCACAGCAAGCAATTGCTTACATTCCTAGCACTTGAAGAAAAAATGCAGCATTTCCTTCCTCCAGATAAAACCAGAGCTTTGTGGTGAAGTGTGTGGTGCCCTTGCTGGAGCTCAGTCAATGTCAGATACTTAATCTAGACTTGAACTTCATGACTGTGCAGTCACCTGTAGAAGATGCTTAGAGACATAACAGGATTACAGGTCTAAATCTTCTACGTTGGTAGTTTTTGAACCTTCAAAGTGTTGCTGAAACATAAATATGCATCTATGGATGCACTCTTTGCCACAACAGCCTTCCTCAGCACACAGAAATTTTTTCCTAGTCTGTAGTTCTTGCTGAGATATGCATTGCAGCATTGTCTATTTTCAGCTCGTTACATTAATCAAAACCTATCCCATTTATTAAACTGCTTCCTGCAGCTCATGCATTTGAAATTCAGAGTGCCAGCAAGCAGCTGCCAGGCACCGTGAAGGAAAGAGGTGGGGTAGATTTGAGTAATGTACAAATTGAATTCCAAGTGACTGAGCAGCCTCTTTATCTCTTAGTGGCACAACAAGTGATTGTAACAGTGTTCTCAAAGGAAATGAAACCTGGAGCCATGGTTCAATCATTGGGTAGTTACTGTAGCCCTTCGCAGCAGTCCTTCCAGAACTACTGATGAGTGTGACCTTTGCAAAAATGCAGAAAGCCTTGATTTCTGCACGGTTAACCTTTACAAGCTGGAACCCTCCTGTGGAACCTACTCGCAACAGAGGAATGTTTTGGAATAATAACACACACACACACACACACTTTATGAAAGCACAGATTTCCCCAAAAGAGGATAAAAAAAAAGAAAATAAAAGAAAAAAAGGAGGAAGATAAAAGATTCTGGACAGAGGCATTTAACAGTTGTCCAGATAGTCAACTATATACTTCTCTGTTTTGATCAGTATTTTACACGCTTCTCATATTCCGCAGGTAACATGTAATCCAGCAGTCTAGCACCAAAGATGTTTTTCTCAGAAGCGTTCTCTGTGCTTTAGAATTCACTCAGCCAAGAACCTGGAAAAATATAATTTCAGTACATTCTTAATGTTGGGTGTTCCACCAAATTCCTAGTGAATATAGGTGCCGCAATTAGGCAGTCAGCGGGCTCCCACCTCTCCATCAGTGTTCCTCACTTGTGCACCTGATACCCGTGAGAGATTCCAGACATCCAAATTTGTGTGTGAGAAAAATCATTAGAAGAGACTTTAGGAGAGGGTGAATTGCCATTTTCCCATCCTTGCACTTCAGAACTTGAGCTCAGCCATGGGCATTATTTTCTTGAACACTCAAGAATCCATGTTGCCTCAGCTAGGGCTGTGTGCTTCTAGTATTCTTCAGGGCTGCATGAAAAAGCAAAAGCCCATGATTTTCCTCACCAAAATTTCAGCCAATGCAAAACAAATTTTTCGTGACTATTTCAGCAGATGCCACAGCAGGTAAAAGAGGATGCAAGCTGGTGGAAAGCTTTGTAAAGATGTCTCCTAGAGGAATCTTGAAAGTATTTTATTCCTTTTTCAGGCTTTGTTCTTGCTATTCTTGATGGCACTGATAGCTGTTTGGAGAGCTCTAAATACATCTTTGATCAGTGTGAGAGGCAAAGTAATATTCTTTCATGTTTGGTTGATTTGTTTCCTAAGTATATTTTTCTGTGGAAATTATCTTTGGAAAAATGACTTTTTCAAAAACAAATCCTTACAATGTAAACTGTGCATTTTTGGATTTGTCTGTGTACCTTTTAGTTTGGTGTACAGAAGTTTTCTCTCTCACATGTGCTGTCCAGTATCTATCCTTGTCATGCTGGTAGTACACAATTCCTGCTCTTGTATTTTCTTGGGTGATTTGAGTCAGGCCAAGATATCTACTGAAATATTTAACATAGAAAAAGGATGAACAATATTAAAACACAAGAAGGATTAAATGACAGAAGGGCGTCACTAAAAGAGCACAAAATGGATAAATAACGAATTTACAAAAGTATTTTACCTTTAAGAGCAAATTAGAAGCTTCATCTTGGGAGGCTGTTTATTAGTTGTCACAATTTTTGTCTCCCTGGACAGACTGAAATCATATTACAGTTTTTTGCAATGCATTCTGTGAAACTACCTCTGTAAGATACATGGGTAAGAACAACTTCATTTTAACCTTCAAAGTGAAGCCACATGCTTGGACCTCAACAGGAAAACGACTTGAATTCATTCGAGATGACCTTTACATTGAAAAGCAAACCCCTGCCCTTAGGCTATTTAGAAAGGTTAGGTGTACCTTTTTCCTTTTACTATTATGAGGCATATATTTATTAGTGCTCTCTAGTGTTCTTTTCACACCAATTCTAGTTAGCTTTTAGAAAAATCAAACAACTCCCACCTTCATCTCTAGTCTTTTCACTTTTGTAGGCCATTAACTACTTCCAGACTCCTGCATTCGAGATCTGAGTGTAAAAAAATTTCCTTCAAAAAAAGGAGGAAAAAGAAAAGAATAACAGTATAATTGATACTATTTAGCAAACAATAGGTCATTAAATAGCCAGCCTTCCTATTCTTTAAAATCTGTTTTGGCTGCTTTAAACAGTCAATTTAAAGGAAAAATTCTCTGGTGAAAAGGTATTAAAGTTGCTGCTTTTTATCTCTGCCAATAAGGATTTTGGTATGGATATATGGAGCTAGCACCCAGGGGACAATGTTAATTACCAACAGAGGAAATCATGTTCTGTATGCAGATTGGTGAAAAGTCTCTCTTAACTGCTAAGAAATAGTTACTTTGTCATTAGTCAGAACACTAAACCAGAGGCTTCTGCCTAGGAACCATTGATTAAAGTTTATGGTAGCAATAACCTCGCTGAAAAACATTTGTTACCACACTTAATGGCCAGATTTTAAACCATTAATCTTCCTTTGCAGGTCAACCAACCAAATAGGTGTAAGCTATTTGTAACAACCAATACCACTCATATTAATATTCAGATGTTTTAAATATCAAACAAACTTCTTAGTGTATAGTCTGTAGTGACTTGTGTATTAATAGCATCAAATATGAAAGAAAAGAGCCTCCATTCCAAACAGGCACAACATGATCTTGCAAATAAAAAGGTATGATTTGGCTTTTAACTAGCATGTTCCCTTAGACAGAGCACATATGCTGCACAACCGTCAAGTGCTATAGCCCCGTTCCACAGAGGTACTGAGAGATGGGGGAACACACAGGTCTGTATGATGGACCAGAGCCAGAGTCAGCATCCACTGTGACCGTGACTGCTAGGGCAGTGTTGTAAGAGTTGCACTGCACATCTTCACAGTGTCGAGAAGGTGAACTCGCCCTCTACTTTACTCATGATAGAAAGACGGGCCTGCCATTTTTGAAAGGCTAGTCTCCATTTCCATAGGGAGTAGCAGGCAGATAGTACATCAGCCAGTGCAAACACAGAGGATACTAAAACTAAGTGGTAGTTTATTCTGGCGGTAATTTGCAAATCAAGCCAAGATCACGTCCGCCAAATGCAATCCAATGTATCTGTCCTTTAGTCCTCTACTGAGGCAGATACACTCCTTGTTTTTCCGTCACTGCGGATTTCCTGGTGCCCCATAGTATGACAAGTCTAAGGTACAGAGCAACATGCTTGTGTGAGTAACTCCTTTTGCTGGGGTTTGTACTGGGTTCCTTTCAGTCCTGGAAGAATCAAACAGAGGATGTACTTACTCTGAAACCAGTCTAGCGACATTTCTCTCAGGAGCACTTCCGGAATATGAATGTGTCCCAGATTACTGCCTGTACCCTCTAGAAATGTTTTTATTAGATTAGTGTCTAGCATGTGCTTCATTCTGGATGTCTGTAGTCATTGGGCCAGTGCCCAAAGCAGGAAGCAATGCTATTATTAGAAATCCTATTTGAAGGTTACAAACCATCACAGGATGCTATTTCAGGACAAGCTCCTCCGCACTGTGACCTATTGCAAACAAAGCTGAAGAACCTGTGGTGAACCACTGACATTTTTTATGAATCCATTTCACCTTGGCTGAACATGCATAGTGGTATGTACCTGAAAAAGCATCAGTGGCAGCGTTGTTAGGCTTGCAGTAAAAAACAGATAGCCTTAGCTGTGCAAAAGCATCTGCCAGCTTCCACTGAACTTAACTAATGCAGCTTTACTATATACAGCACCTCTGGGATCTCGGTAATGAAGTGACCCATCTTTAATAATTCTCCAAATCACAGTAATACAATAACATTTGTGACCCAGTCACTTAAGATAGTTACTCTTGAGTAGCAAAATAATAAAGCAGGAGCACGTGGGGCAGTTAGATCAATAGAGATGGTAATGACACAACTGGTAGCAAACTGCGGGGCTCTGTTTTCAGTGCAGCAAGTACTTGCAACCAAAGACTGCAGGTCTGAGGAATTCAATCTCTCTCAGTCATTTCCCCTTCTGATAGCTATTTCCTAATTGTGGAAAATTTCATGTACATGTTAATTCTTCAAATATTCTTGGCCAGTTTCCATCCAGTAAACAAACTTTGCTATTATATGAGTATTTAACTCAGCCAAGCTCTCAATAATAATTTAATGACTGGATTTCGTATTGCTTTGGGAATACTTGTTAACTAAATGGCTGCACTGAGAGGCTGCAATAAAATAGTCTTGTAACCATCTTGGATTTGGGGGCTTTTTCACTTTGAGGGATGTATTGTTTGCTTTCCCCCATCCATTACAACATTGAAAAAAAAACTTTTGAGGTAAACCTAAACTAAAAAGGTGATTTTCCTGAAACCAGATACTTAGAAGAATATCATGTCTTGGTTTAACGTGCATATTCCTGCAATCTTGTGAATTTGTCCTATGGCTCATTAGTGAAAGAGTACTTACAAAAATTTGACTTTCAGTGAGAAGCTCACACCTGAAAACTATAAAGTAGCATTTTAACCCTTGAGCAACATGTGGATGAGAAGCAAGAAAAATCCACTTATAGGTTTTCCATGTCATAGTCTATGACGATACTCATAGCATGACTTCACAACATGCACATGCTTTGCTATCAGTGGCTTAAAACATACAGTTTCTGTAGGGTGGGCACTGTCATGGACAGGAGAGAAAGACTGTATGAATATATCATTTCCCTGCATTAGGTAGAGGATAAACTACACAAGCAGGCACACTGTCTTTTGACTGACGTAAGGAGAATCAGACCCAAAGGCTAATACCAGTGCAACCATACTGGTAAAATGTTACACCACAACTGTGCAGCAGCACTTTGCCTCCTTGAGACCTTACCGTTTAGCTCTTAATGAGCTTTGATGGTCTCCTTCATGAAAACCCTTTTATGCTTTCTGTTGACTCCATCTGGCACTCTGATGAGCTCACACTTCTTCTTAAGTACTTCTGTATCAGAAAACAAGAGCAAAGCTGAAACAAAGTGAGTCATCTGCTATAGTCTTTGCTTTCACTGCATGAGATAATGTGAAGGTGTTAATTACAAGACTTCACCGAGTCTTGACTAATAACAGTGTGCAAACAAATGTATGTCAAACTCAGCTACAGAAAGCTTCTACTAATAAGGTAAAACTAGCAATTAGAGCTGACAATGAAGTCATACTTTTCCTTGAATATTCATTTATCAAGTCGTTGTTTGTAGGCTTGCTTCTATTTTCTTCAAGGAAACTAATAACAACTCCTAGTCATTCATTAAAAACGACTTAAATATCATTTGGTGAGCGAACACACTGGATTAATTCTCCTTTGTACTAATCCACTGACCCTTTGCATGAAAAGCAGAGAAGTAATGTTCTCTGAGATTCCCCAGTCTGTGACCTTGGCATAGTAGGAACAAATAGAATTCCCAGAAGAAGAAAAAATGACACTGACCATATAAAATCACTAACCACGTGTTTGAAACAGCATTCATTTCGTTTAAATTCTACAGTGGAACTCCTTTAACTACAAGAATGACTATGATTAGCACACTAAACTTAGTTCTGTCACTTGGTCTGGGGCTTTTTTCCCCATTCTTTGCAAAGCAGTTTTGACATGCTTCTTTAAACACACCAGCTTTGCGTTCCCATGCTGGATGAATGCATACCAGGAGGAAGCAGGCTGCATATTCAAATCTCTTTATGTGCCTGAATACCCAAACAAAAACAATTGCAAACTCACACTCAGCTACGCTATCTAATTCTGTATCCATGGATTAATAATTCTCTTAAAAACATTTAATGATTATTCCAAAATCTACTAAATTA
Organism: Opisthocomus hoazin; assembly: GCF_030867145.1. NCBI lineage: Eukaryota > Metazoa > Chordata > Aves > Opisthocomiformes > Opisthocomidae > Opisthocomus > Opisthocomus hoazin. The sequence continues at coordinate 17,412,691 of NC_134454.1, read as the reverse complement.
AAACAAGATAATTTCAGGTTTTTTTTTCAATAGCATTTCTAGTGGAAAATAGAAAATACCATCCTGAAAAACCATTCACTGTAAAATATTTCATATGTAGCTGAGAAATTGAGGAGATTAATATATTAAACCAATAAGAAAGAAAATAAAACTATCCTGTTTGGAAAGATCCTTTCTTTGATCACCAGTTGCCGTTTTTTCCCTATGTTAGAATGTAAGCTGTTCCCATTGTTAACATATGGTGGCTATACACCACTGCTGAGCATTGCTGAAACTGTGCCAAGCATAATGCTGTTCTGGTGCATCTTTCCTCACAGTGATATCTGTCTAAGTAATAGTTTGGCTTCATATCATTTGACCTATTCCCATACACACTTCTGGTTTTCATATCTAGGTGTCTGTGGAGATCTGTGGAGATATCTGTATCGATATCTACATGCACACACCGACACACATTATCAGCCTCCAATCCTTTGGCCCAATTATCGTTTTTCACACCAAATTCTGGTTCTTGTTGGCCTGCTGCTCTGGGAATGACAAGATGAGAGGACTAAAACTGTGACTAGACACTGCATGCTCTTGTTTCTGCTTCCATTTTTATGTTGGCAACAGTGATAACAACAGATGGGACTGACAAGCATAAATCTGCAAACCTAATGCAATGACCTGGAGCCCATTCTATTCTGTGGGTGGCTAAGAGTGAGGAACCTAAAATTTTGGTAGCTGGAAGCTCTATTTTAATTCGAAGTGCGTCTACAAAGAAGGAGATACTGTAACAACTCTGTTATTTTCACAGACAAAACTAAACTGATATGAAAACTTGGTCTGACATCATTGCATTTCTTTACTTGGTAATCTAAGTAAATATATATGAAAATAAAGATGAATACAGTTAATGAATTCAAAATGAGGTTTGCAGATAGAGGTAATAGGCTTTATTAGGCCAATAGAGTTGGAAAATCAGCAAATTATTAATTTTGGAGTACTGTATTTGGTTGTGACATTAAACAAAGCTTTGAAAAAATGATCATATTCTTCAGGTACTGTTCAAAGTGCATGTCATGCCATTACAGCGTTACTAGAGAGTTGGTGAAAGTAGGGTTTTATGCATTCTTATTTTATTTGCAAGTTTATGACTACTTACAGGCACTTCAAACACAGAGATTTCCTCCACTTCAATGATACAAAATCCACCATAGATCTCTACTGCAAAATAGTTAAAATCAAATAGTTTAAAGGGAACAAATACAGGAGGAAAACTTCTGCCTCCAGTGAAACAGAATTTTGTAAGAAAGTGTTTCCGTTAATTAAATCTTGCAGCAGGTATTGCCTGTCAAGGTAATGCATAACTACACCATTTGGAAAAAACTACAGTTCTAATTAGATGAGCAAATAAATGTTCATTTCAATTTATTAATATAGCTGCAGGCCTTATTGAAATTTATCTCTCATTTCTAAGACCAATGCATCTCAGGCTGGAAATCATTGTGGTGAAGTAACTAGCTTTAATAATGGATACAGGCGGTGAACTATTCATGCAAAGGAAAGCAAGCCTTGATGCTTTCCACTTAGTCCTTTAATTAACTGTGAGATGCTGACAAGCCCTATAGTGTGTCCAAGCTTTCTGGTTTATCTCCTCTGTAAATGTGGATTCTCTTATAGCTGCAAAAATATTCTGTTCATCAACAGCTTAATCCAGAAAATACAATTGTGACACAGTAACAGCTCTACCACTGTTATCTTTTTGCATTGATTTCATGTCAGTACCATTTCTATAACCTAAGTCTTCAATTTCAGCCCCCAAATAAACTGAACTCTCCTCTGCAAAAGTTATGCAGCTTACTAATTCTGGAAGTGGTTACCTTATGACTTTGATATTCAATGCTCTTTCCCCATTGAAAGTGATGGACTGGGAATGCACTAGTGAGAAACGTGCTATACGCACAGCATGTCCTCAGATCACACAGAAGCATGGGGTAACTTTGCAGCATTTCTTTTTTTTTATCCTAAAGGTTGCACAGGGCCAGTGGGCTGCCAATGGCGATGGCATGAAGAAATTCCTACCCTCTATGAGGCCCAAGTGATCAGTCACAGCAACTCCTGGGCATAAAACTGTGTAGTTTCGATCGTGCTTCATTCAACAGAACAGTTTCTGTGAACCCAGTTAAATGTACGCATGACAATTTGTTGGATCTGTCTCCAAACCAGGAAAAATCTGAAAGAGTATAGTTCAGGAAAACTTTACTAAGACATATGAAATAATTGAGATTTTCCTCTAAGCGTATTGGAATAAACTGTTGCTTAAAACTATCAGTTTGTAGCTGTTAAGTTAATGAGCTACAGAAGACATTTTTAAGCCTGTATTTGGAGTAGCATCAGACAAATATTGCAAACTCATACCAAATGTAAGCTGTGCAATAATTTGTATGGCGCTCTGTATGCTATTTATGTGGGTTTACCCACGTGCATTAATGGTTTCCTGTAGGGGATCAATGATTATAATTTCCTAATGAAAAGAAGAATAGTAAAACAAACCCTTAAGAAGTTTTTCTTTCTTTTTTTTTTTTTCCCCACAAGTTTCTTATTTACATGTACAGTGCAGACCAGGAGAAATGCACTTCAGAGACACTTTCTGCTGAGAAATAATTCAATGGTTTTACTGCAGTCGCATTAGCCACATGCTTAGATAATTGATTGTCCCTTATCTGACATATCTACATTTCTATTAGTTGTTACTAAGCAAGCAAAATATGGAGTGCACATGAACATTTATTGAGCAATTTTTGTATTGCAGTGGCAGGCTTCCTTTGACTTCCAGCACTTCTGAGCTAAAGAAAGAATCTGAGGGGGGTCTTATCCTACCACTTCTTTGTAGAAATTGAATCACTATTTCTATAAATCAAATACCATGTTAAAAGCTCAGTGAAGTAAACAATGATGTATGTGAATTAGCAGCACAACTTTAGTCAATACAAATCAAAGTGGCTTTATGAAGGTATTGATGTTTTCAGCTCTTGCGAAGGTTGAATACATTTAAGCATTTACCCCTGGAGGGACTGTTGATCCAAATGAATCTATTCACTTTGAAACCAGATCATGGTCATGGCAGCAAACAAGCTCATATATACCAAACTAAATCTGGCACTTATATTAACTACAGCAACTGCTAAGTACATATCAAAACAAGCACTATTCTTATGCAGCAAAATGGGGCTGAAAAGAAGTACTTGATTGCAGTATACAGGCTGTATTTTAATTCAATTTTCCATTTATTTTTTGTAATTTCAGGTAAAGGGAGTGGTGGTAGAATAGCAATTATAATAATATTTTCACATATTCCACAGAAAAAGAAGAGAGCTAATTGTGATAACAGATCTGTTATTTTCTCATTTTCCTTAGTAGATTAAAGTAATGCCTCCTTTAAAAGAAAATTTTTATATTATTTTTATGCAAATGTTAGGCAGGATGTGCCAAAACTACTCATGACTGCATCTGTGTAAAGCTAGAGAAACTTCAGCAAAGCCTTCTTTGAGTTAACATCATCAGTTTCAACAGGATTACACGATGTTGATGCTGATGTGCTAGGTCTAGTTGGCCTTATGTGTCAAACGTTGTTAGCATGGAAGCAGTGTGTACTGAAGGTGGTATTTATTTCTACAGAAATAATGACTGTGTGAAAAATAATACCTTATTTCTATTTGAATAATATTATGAAAATGGCCAGCCTTTACAGGATTAGCTGCAGGACAGGGACCATCATGACTCTAATCATATGATGACTGGGAAGTACTATGGAACACCTTAGTGGATAAAGAAAACTACACCCTTTGGTTCAAATATAAAACACATGCTGTAAGTCTTCACCTAACAATTTAAAACCTTTTTCTCTCTCTACGGTGCGCTGAAGAAGTTGACCGGTACCCATGGGCTTAAAAGGTAATGTATTGTACTTCAGCATACAAAAGGGCAAACCTCCTTTGAATCCCTTTGCCTTTCCCTCCAAGAAAATAAAAGCTTATAAATAACTCTTCAAACCCATTGTGCTTAATAAATGTCATCTTGCCTGAGGGTGTTTGCAAGAGACAAACACTTATTACAGGAAACTCACAAAACTAAAAAACAGAATCCCCGTGTAGTTGGAAGCAATAGATCTTTTTAAGCACGTATAAAAAAAGAATTGTAAATTAAAATGTCCTCCACAATGTTTTTTTGTAGGTCTCTCCTTTTCTAAAGAATAGTGCAGCATTCAAGTGTGAGAATATTTCTCTTAAACATGTGTAAATCACACATTTCGCCTTGTAGGCTGCGGCAGAACCATAGCGGCAGTGGGGGAAGGGAGGACGAAATACTGGTCAAGCAGTGTGTTAATGAAACATTTATACAAGCAGTTTATGTGGTAGTAATGAAAAAGGCCTCTTTCATCCCATCCTTTCATTACTTAGCACAATCTTTAAGAGGATTATTTTAAAAAAAAAAAGGCGGGGAGGGGGGAGAATGTGCTTATCAGTTGATTCTCAGGATCAGTTGTGCTGAGTTCTTAATAGATTGCCCCTGGATTTGGGATTACTGCAGCGCAAGCTCTTTCAGGCATCCCTACAGAACAGAAAGGAGTTTGTTTTTGCAGAGTTCTCACCCTTGGACGAAGAGAGCTATTGACTTTGTGATGAAATGACACGGGACTCTAAGTTGCTGTGGACTGATCCCTTCTGCTGCTCCATCTTTCCCTTAAAGAAGAAAATGAATATTCATAATGATTTCTTAGCGGTGGATGATGCAGATTGCATTGAGACACGCGCTAATTCCTCAGCTAATATGATTAAAAGCTGCTGACACTGTGAGTTTAGACACAACGAGCAGCAGGCTTTCACAAAGTCCCTGAGCTGGGATTCACCTCTACAGTCGATTTACCTTGGAGTAAACCAGTTACAGCACCTTGTGCAAATGTGGAGGTTTCAGTTCTGTTTGGATCAGCAATCGTTTTGTACTGGAGCAGCTTATGCTGGATGATGTGTATGCACTTGTCTTCCTCTTCCGAAGTCATTCAGTGCTCTGCTTTGTGCACAGCACTGCTCTCCCATGTGGCTCTGAGCTCACTGCCATCGGCCGCCACTGCTTTGACCCCTTGCATGTGGATACTCTAGCATCATTTGGGGGCACTCCCACAAGTCTCACCTCTGCCAGACATTCTTGCAAATAGACATCTGAAGACATCTCCAACTCAAATGAGGAAAAACATGTACTTGGCCAGTAAGTCTCTTTCAGTGATGCAAGGCCAGATCTGTGACTGACGCAGACTGCAAAGTCCCCTGGACTGCTGCAGGGTGCAGAGAGCGTGTGTTGACCCCGCACCCCGGACAGAGCAACAAGGAGAAGGGTTCAGCAGGAAGGCTGCACAGCTATGGGCTCCTGCTGCGTAACACAGCCTAGATGGAGGGAGCTGCCCTGGACTGTCCTGATAGTGCTGCTGCTCGCCTGGTCCTGCCTTGGAATAGTTTGCTTTTGATAACTGCACACATATATTTGATGACATTGCTTAGATCTTGTTGTCTACAAGCCCTGACAGTGGTGCTTGCTTCCCAGCATTATCACCCTGTTTCAAATCTCTACTTTCCCACTGGCTCAAGGAAATAAACTAGAGGAAAATGGGCAAAACCTGCATAATGACTGTGAAATTTGTTTCCATTCTTACTATAATTTCATTACGCACTGTCATGAAGAAATTTTATTTTCCATCTGGTGTAGGGAACAATCACAGAAGAAGACAATCTTCATCTTTGACTGCCTGCTATCTCTCACGTGATATCTTTAAATGTATGAAAAGAATACTGGATGACAAGAGAAGAAATAAATGTTTCTATTGACATTTCCACTCTTGATTGGAAATGGACTGAAATCTAAAAAATATGTGAATATTTAGACATACTTTCCCACTGTCTGTTAGGAAATCAGACATTTTATTTTCTCTCTGACTTTTAATGCTATTGTGTGAGAACAGTTTTCAATAATAATGAAGCAAATTACAATTAATGATCTAGTTAAAACCATAAGTAAATAAAATTTTCACTGGATTTAAAAAAATGGCAATGGACTCCCTTCATCTGGACTCACCAAAAGGGACAGAAGTTTTTCATAATTCATTCATTATCTGCCCATTGATGATAGTTTTGGAAGTGGTTTGGGCAGCTCATCCGAGGCAGGCCTGGAGCATTTTGGTATTAAAACACACTCTCTTGCCTTTAAATACTCTTTTATTTTAGAGTTTCTGTGGTTTTCTTTCTTGACAGAGAGGAAGCAAAGTTAGTGGTTTGGGTGAGGGAATAGGAGAGAGTAGAAAACACTGAAACATTTCCAGTTGACATTTTTTCTGTTCTGTTTCTGATTTTGACCTGGAGATCTTTCTTTAATCGACTTTTCAGTCTGAATGGAGCTTTTAACTAAGAACATGCATCTCACAATTGATAACTTCCTGAGCTTGCAGCATTGATGATTTTCCTTTTATTCCACATAAAATCTGTATTTAGGAGAATATTATGGTACCATGGTTAAGCATTCAATAGTCAGAATGCACAATCTTTGCTCTGTGCCATGAACATTTTTAATTATACTAGACGTTAATTACAGAATTAGTCTTCAGAATTGCCGAACAATTTTCCTACACTCTGCGAACAACATATGGTAAGATCCCCCCCAATATTTTATAGCCCATTTGTTTTAATATGATAACAATTCTGTGTATTTCACTGAGTTAACTTTCAGATTGCAAGTTCTATCAGCCAAAGGTATTTTAAGAAGTTTATAGGTTTCCATGACACGTGCTACAAACATTCCACAGAGGTGGATCAGGGTGTAAACACAACTTTAAAGTAGTTGGACAATTCCGCAGACTATGCATGCATGTAAGATTCTGTAAATGTGTATGTATACATGCAGACATGTGTGCATGTACACACATATGTACCCGAGACATTCTTAAAACATAGCAAAAACAAAAAACAAGTTTTACTCATAATCAAACTGTCAGTGTCACTTGATTATTAACACATATTTGTTGACCTTTTTTCCAAGTAATCTAGTTTAAATGGTATTTCTAATTATATATAAAGTGTTATTTAAAAAAGAAAAAAAAAGGATTATAGAGATGCAGACAGACAGCAGCTGAGCAATCTAATGTCACGGTGTTCTGGAAATGAGCAGCCTCACCCTCCCCACACCTTGTTCTTCCTTTTGCTGGCCGTGAGCATAAGCAAGTTCAGCTCACTAAATCTGCAGAAAACTGACCCGGTGGGGGTAGGAGAACATATCATTAGCTAAATTAACTTATTGGGAGGTCCTGAAGAGGGTATGTGAGAGTGGCTAGGATTACACAGCCAGGTGCAGGGAAATGAAAGGAAATGAAAGAGGAGTGGGAGGACGAGACCTGCTCATTGCAATGGTAGTGAGATGTTAGAACAACTCAGCTGCCTCAGAAAGACAGCTGTATTGAAAAAAATGGATCTCTTAAATGCATGTGTTGCCAAAGGTTGTTTATACAAAACATCTTTCTGTTAAAATAATAATCAGGGAGATTAATTAGCTTTTAGTCTTTGATACGTGTACACAAAGTCTGTGTTTCTTTGAGCATTTCCTATACACAACTTCCAAGAGTGATTTTGTTTAGTAGTATTTATTACACAGTATCCCAATTTACGGTTGGACTTGATGATCTTAGAGGTCTTTTCCAACCTTCATGATTCTATGATTCTATGAAAATACCATACACCTCTGTCTAAAACACTAGTCTTGCAAAAACTTTGGTATTTAATTTGCTTTATGTTCTGTCAGTTTTTGAGACTGTGTGGTCTCCATCCTTGGAGGGTTTCAAAGTGTGATGGGACAAAGCATTGAGCACCCTGCTCGGACCTCAGAGCTGACCCTGCTATGAGCATCACATTGGACCAGAGACCTCCTGAGGCCCCTCCTGACCTGAATTATCAAAAAATCCTAAATTGTCTCATGTGATTTAAATCCAACCAAGTGCAGAAGTCTTATTTAGGATTGGGACATCAAAGTTCAGAGACAGTGGCATAATGTCCTAAAAAGGGAATGATATGTGACTACATAATCAAGCACCATTTGTAGGCATTAAAAGGCAATAATAATACTGTAAATGTTAGTTCTAGAAATGGAATGAAAGGCAGAAATGGTCAAATCGACCACAGTGTGAAAAGACAAAATCCACACTAGGTCAGAATATAATAAACATGTTTGGTAGGAGTTCCTGATTGTATGTGATAAACTGGCTCTGTTTCTGCACACAAAAGCAGAAAGGATCATTGTGAAATTCTTGAGAGACCATAGAAGAAAACAGGATCAATCTACTCTGCTACTTCAGATGCAGACCAGATGAAAGAAAGAAACAGCGGAAAGTTTATTCCATGTGGCTGGATCTATGCCTACAGAAAGATACAGATGTAAATAGACTAAGAAGAGGAAGTTTTCAATTTAAAGTCTAATTGGTCAATTTAGAAAGAAATAGAGGAAATTAAAGACAAAAGATTTGGAAAACATATACCAATCAGTCACCATCTCAAGAAGAGCTTAAATTAATAAAGAAACTTGGATTTCAAACTCATTTTCAAAACAGCTAAAAATCCATTGCAGAGCAATCCTCAAACCTTTCTCTGTCCCTTTCATATGCAAGCAAAAATCTCTCACACAAGTTTGATGATAAATTCAGTCCAGGTTTACCTTAGTGAAGATGCACATATTCCACTGCTTCCTCCCACTCTTTCACAAATCAGGAAACTGTATAAAAGTTCAGTTTCTCTCGGAAACAAGGAAGAGCAAAATGAATTTCCCAGTGTCATCACAGCACAGATAAAGCGCATATTAAACTGAGAGTGGTGCTGTGTACAGCTAGATTGGACTGAACTAACTCGAGTTCTCTGACAAAGTTATAGCCATAAACTTGCTATGTGTTCTACACATGCCTTGTAAGGCAGTGAGGCTAATACGCTGCTTACTTCTAACCCAATCTGAATCATCTGCCTCAAACTTGAGTAGCAGGAGGTATAGCATGATCAAGACAATTTACTGTATGATGGAGCTGCACGATAGCCAGTGTAAAAATATGAGAAAGTTCACAGCAGTATCTGCCTTAAACACAACTTTCTCTCACTGTGCTTAAAAATGGGGAATGCTGAAGAGCCCTCATGCAAAAACAGCCAAGCTTTAGAAAATAAAGGACTGTGATGTTTCCATATGATTTTAATTAGTATTTCAAGGCCAAAAATTTCCCAGCCTTGGATCCAGTTTCCAGTTCACCCTTAGCGTCATAAATGTCTCACTTTTGTACGAAGAGTTGACACAGAAAGGGAGGTGAATAAAAAGCTCCGCTGACACCTTTTGTTGTCACATTATTCCTCCTGATCACTTGGACGCAGGCGTCAAACAGTTAATTCACAATGACATTAAAAAAATGTGGTTGGGTCAAAAGAAAGTAAAGATACAGTGGGCATATTGAATGTGATGACTTTATTTCATCATGCTTGCTTTCTTTCTTTCCTTTTTCCTTTCTTTCATTTTCTTTTTTTTTCTGAGGGCCTAAGTAATTTTGACTCAACACACCTCTGCTAACTTTATTTTCCACTCCTAAAATCAATTTAGAATCACAGAATCATAGAATCACATGTTGGAAAAGACGTCTAAGATCATCAAGTCCAACTGTCAACCCAACACCACCACGCCTACTAAACCATATCCGAAAGTGCCACATCTACACATTTTTTGAACACCTCGAGGAATGGTGACTCAACCACTTCCCTGGGAGGCCTGTTCCAATGCCTGAATAATGCTTTTGTTCTGTGGGCTTTGCCATCCTGAGTTAGCTTTCCCCTTTAGTTCCTACAACACAATTCTTCACCAGCAGTGGATTACAATAGCTTTGTTATGTTTAGTAATAACAGGGAATAAGCACTGCTGATTTGATTTGTGTGAACATGGAGAAGACTGTTAACCTCTCGGAAGATTAATTTTCTTGTTGGTAAAATACATATACAGGAATACTGTGAGGGTTCATTGGTTAGCATTTGCACAATATTTTGAGTATTCTGGATGGTCAGAACTACATATATATCTTATATAAATGCATGTATGGTATACATATGCATGTCTATATGTGTATATATATCTATCTTGCTGTATGAATGTGTATATGTAGATATATATACACATATATCACAATTAAAATGTTATCTGATTGCTGACATCTTCCTTTGTCTTAAAGGTTGCTTGTAATGTATTTTCCCTGTGTAGTATGCATAACGATTTTTAGAAATCATCATTAGCTCCTTTATGTGCCTTTTTAACCCCTGCATACCCCCGGGAGCCCTAAGTTTTGCCTTGTCATTCGTTATAGCTTATGAATCAGGAAATAGATTCTCTCTGCTTTCCCAAGCTGCTTTATTCCAGATCACATTGACGCTACATCTTCCCTTTATGGCCTTGCTATGATGGCCTTTCTGAACCTGAAGAGAGCAGTTTTATAGCCACTGATGTCTTCCACATGGTACAGCCCTCTACCTTGCACAACCACGCTGTTAACAGACCAGCATCTCAGGCAAAATTTCCATTAAAAATTTCTTAAGAAAACAAATGCACTGAAAGCACAAAATAAAATAGTTAAAAAAATAAAATTGTAAAGGTTCAACTATTAATGCATTTAAACAAAGCTTGTTGCAAGTGCGTATTTTCAATACAGTAGTAATCAGTATATCAAAATAAAGATGAGCTGGAAAAGAAGAAAAGTAGGAGAGGTGCATCTTCTAGAGGCACTGATTCCTTTTCAGTGATATGAAGAACTGAGTCACCAGAGTTATGAGTGTTATAGAAATGGCTTTACATATTACAAGTGTAGGGAATAAATTACAACCTTTAATATCTGGTAGTAACACAGAAGTGCTTATAAGTTCCTTACTCTTTTGGCAAACAGGAAATTTTTCTTACATACGAGATAGAACTCTATCTGGGAAAGAAGACAGAGTGAAAATCCTAGTATGCCAGTGTAGGACCAAGCTTATTGCTCATACTGCCAAAAAGGAGAGATAAACAGCACATAATACAAAAGTGCTGTAATGATCAGCTTTTGGATACCATGAAATTAATTTCAGAACTAAGTTATTTTTTTATAAAACTGACTAATTTTTCTTCCAAATCTCTTAACACCCACACCCCATAGAAAAGTATAGGCCTTTCTATTTGTGTTAATTTGATTCATGATGACAATACTGTCACATAACAGTCGCAAGCTAAAAGAAATCCTGAAGTATGTGCTATGTTTTATACCATCCAGCAAACCAACAATAATGCAAATAAGATTAGATGTAAATAGATGAGAGATGCCACCCGCACATAGTTGCTGATTTTCTAGAAAGTGAAAACATTAAGAATCATAAAAGAGAAACACACAAATGTGTCTCCCACAGAATGAGTAGCTGTTCAAAGACAAATGACAAGACATAAAATAGCATCCATAAAAGCAACGAATCATATAAGCCTACAGGAATTTGCCAGCATCTTGCAGCTGATAAGTGAATTTGCTGTTATTGATCATCTAGGGTAATTTCTAACAAAACATCAAACAACTCATAGGTATATGAGGATCTCAATGAGTGTTTTCATCCACTGATGAATACGTGGAGAAATTTCTTGAAAGGCGTTAGAGAAGAATGTGTTAATTTACACCTGCATCTCTTCCGTAGTGCTCTGTTCTTTGGCCTTTGAAGACTAACATAAAATCCTGATAAATCAATGGAAAGACTCTCTCATTTCTGTGGGATTTAGGACATATCCTGAAGAAAGTTTTGTACCATGGTTAAGGTAGAGAGTAGTATCTATTCAACTCTCAGACCTGTGAATTAACAACATGAAATAATGTTGCAATTATCACTCATGCATACAACACAATGCTAAAATATACACTCCATGTCTTGCAGTTCTTTAGAGCGTGTTGGAAGAACAACAATTAAAGCGATAGTTGAAAAGCCAGCATTGCTGTACGAATATCTCCATTGCATTTCACTAGCAAAAGAAACCAAGCAAATCCAATATATGGCATTTATTGTCATGATAGGTGGCAACATGGAGTCCAGGCTGACTATAGGTCCCTTTACTAATTGAATTGTTTGAGCAAGAAAAATTTATTGCAAAGCAATATTGTTTCAGCACGTCTAAGGGGTGAATATATTGATCTCTTTCTTTATTCAGACTCAGAACAGATCTCTAGAGGACCTGTGCCTACACAGAGATTGCTGAAAGCAGAACAGTCACATTGACATCAACAACACTGAATTCCACCGATTTCAGTGGCGGATACAAGTTCACATGATACAGGTTTTCCTTTTGTCAGGCGAGATCCTGTTCAGGATCCTGCTCTTCTCTGACAGAAGTATCCATCCTTAAACTGTTATCTATCTTACAACTGGTGACACCATTGTGGGTGTCAAAAATGACACCTACAGTGTCTTAATAGCACACCGTAAAAAACACCTGAAGCCTAAAAAAATTGCAAAAGCAAGGCAGCAATACCACATGTGCAAAGAAGTCTTAGCTGCCTGAAAAACCTACTGGTTTTCCTCTTTCACAGAAAAATTAGATTTTTTTGCTTTGGGGAAGTGATTTCTTTTACACAAATTATTTTCCCTTCTATTTTTTACTTGACATATGTAATACTCGTCAAACTGTGTATCTTTTCACAGTGATCTTCTGGAAGGTCTAATTCTATTTTAAAGGCAGAACTATATGATAGAAGGCCCAGTTTCTCTAAGGCCTTGATTTTTCTGCTGAGGGTAACTGAGCCACACATGAACAGTTCACATGCACATGAACGCTTCTACAATTCCTTCTGTTAAATCCAATCAGTTTCTGTCTTTGCAATCACATTTGACACAGCCTGACAAGATTTCCAAAACAGTTATTGAATGTCCTAAACTTCGCAGAAATTTCTGGAGCTGTCTCTGAGTAACAGAGCAGAAAATTAAATAGAACAAGCCACCCTGGGTTTTTACAATCGAACTATGCGAGGGTTACAGAACACTTGCAGAAATAAATGAAAGTCAGTTTAGACAGTATCTGTGGCATCTTAAATTTCTGCAACATAACAAAAGAGATTCATAAGATAAAATGTGTTGCAATATCATCAGATGACAGACTTCTTACTTCAGCATCATTATATATATGTGGGATGAGACCAGTAGTACTGATTCAAAACTGATGTGAAACCCCACAACTCATTTTGAGCTTTGTGTCAACACTTGACAGAATTATGTCTCTGAGGATGTTAGCATTACAGGGACCTCATAAAAGCCCACTGAAATCATGACTACTGTTAAAGAAGTCACCATGTTAAAGAAAACTGTTCTCCAGGAGTGAATTTCATCCTTCTGTGAAAGAAACTCACTCAAGGCCTTCACATCTCTCAAATCCCCATTAGATCCCTAGAGGAAGGCAGAAGTGGTGCTAAATGGTGTCAAAAAGACGGCACAGAACCACTAAGCAGAGGAGTTTTTTATTCCTTGTGAACATTACAGCTGGAGAGTGAGGAAGGTGATCTAACCAAACACATTTTTTTCACAGGAATTTTTCTCCTCAGGCTGACTCAAGTGAACTTGCATGGGCATGCATGTGTGTGTACTTGTGCCTGCGAATGAACCAAAACATCATACAACTCCTGTTGCAAGTGTGAATTGAAAACACAAAAAGAAAAAAACGGGGGAAAAAATGCCTTATTTAGAAATTAGCCCTAACATGACATAATAAAATAAATGTAAACACTGTTAGAACCATCCTCGTCCTCTTGGCCAACACTAGCCCTTGGGAACTCCAATATAATTGAAAATTACTTATCCGTGAGAAGAAAGGAATGATGCATGAGAACATCATACTTCAAATACAGTATCTAAATCAAAGTTTGAGAGATTACTGCTTTGCTGTAATCTAATATAATCAGAAGTGTGATCTTTTTTTCTTTTGATGAAGAAGCTTCTAAGGGGGTTGGGGGAGAAAAGAAAACTCAGTGCTGAGAAAGCGTCAGGGAGGAACAAGTCACTCTCTATGACATTTCATTTCTTTGCGGCTTGAGAGATTAATGCTCTCTTCTGCAGCTCATGCATTACTATTCCTAGCTATCCAGAAATGAAAAATCGTGTACTCAACTCATTCTTTACTGCATAAATGTTATACAAAGAGAATGGAAATTTGCATTTAGGTCTTCTTTTCTGTTAAAATATTGCAGACTTGATAACATTAGAGTGAGAAATACTTCAGTGCCTGTGCTCTTTCATGTTCAAGATTACTGAAACAGTTTAATATTCTAATTACAAGGTGGGAAATGAGAGACTTGAATTATATTAAATTTATGTGAGGCTACACTGATTTGAAAAATCTTGTCATATCTACATTATCTAGCATATCTGATGATACATCCTTCCATACTCAGAATCACTGAGGGCAGAACTGCTGGCTTACCAGGAGCTGACAACTGCGGAAGAACATAATGTAGCATTTTATGACAACTGAACATCAGAGACAAAGGCTATTGCAAGGACATTTTACTGCAAAGAGCTATTCAAACACATGCAGTAAACAGTAGTGTGCTAGTAGTATACATAGCACATCCACACCTTGGTGAGGAAAGGCTTGTTGCATGGATAATATGGTTCAGTTATAGCTCCCCTTGAAATGGACTACTTTGACCTGTCAGTGAAATGAGTGAAATTGGAGCTTGACAGAACAAGCTATTCTAGAGATGAGATTGCCGTTTACGAATTTGTTACTAGAATCAACAAAGTAAAGCTGAATTTACTCGATCTGAGTGTTGGGGTGAGGAGGATAAAGTGGTTCCATATTCAAAAGTGTCACGAACAACACCTGAGTTCTCACACATACCTCTGTGCAGTCTTCTTCTTAGCTTCTACAAAACATTTTATACCCATACATGAAATTCCTGGCATACATTTTTAGGAAAGCCAACGCTTCCATTGATAACGTTACATGGTTTCAAGACAAAGAAACTCCTTAGTTTTGTATGCTTTTCTTTAGCTTTCATACAATGAGCTATTTAAATGTTCTACTGAAGACTGGCCAGACCAAAAAAAATTATTTTTAATTAATTTCTAAAGATGAGAGCAGAAACCTGATTAAGGACTTCTAAGGAATATCAATTTTAGCATGATTTCAGAAGAGAAGCCTCTAAAAAGATGTTTCTTTAGGTCTGGAGATTTCAGTGTGACAGAAAGACAAAATTTTTCAGATACAGGTTTTGTCACATCCATCTACATACATAAGAGCGTTTCATCCAGTAGCAACTAAACATCACTTGAGTTAGAACAAAGTGTCCGTGGGAAGCTTATCCTCCAAGTTTCTCCCACAGGAAGATTTCAGAAACATGGAAGTGGAAGAAAATAAAGTACTAAAATTACTCGAAAAATCCAATTTCCTTTCAGACTACCACAGCTGTGGTAATAATGTGGATACAGAGGGGCCATTTATCTCTCTGTTTCTCCTTCCTGTCACTGTCCCTGTCCCTGTCCCCCTGTGCTCCCCAGCTTAAAATCCATCCTACTGCAAAGACATTCAAAGATTTGTAGGAAGTTCTTGGTCTTGATGTAAGTTTGTATTTCTAGCAATTAAATGTACCCTCCTGCACACTTTTTTGAAAAGTCTGTCTTAGATTAAACCTTGAATCAGACAGAAAAATAAGAATTAAGTCAGGCAGAAACACCAGGAGGCCTACGTGGATGAACAAGGAGCTCCTGGCCAAATTCAAGCAGAGAAAGGAGGCCTACAGAAAATGGAAACAAAGACAGGTAGCTTGGGAGGAATACAGAGAAATCATCTGAGTAGCCAGGGAGCAAGTTAGGAAAGCTAAAGCCCTGACAGAATTGAATCTGGCCAGGGATGTCAAAGGGAACAACAAAACCTTCTGTAGGTATGTCAGTGATAGAAGGCAGACTAGAGAAATTGTGGGTCCTCTCCGGAAGGAAGCTGGAGACCTGATTATCCTGGACGTGGAGAAAGCTGAGGTGCTTAATGAGTTTTTTGCCTCAGTCTTCAACAGCAAGTGCTCTAGCCACAGCACCCAAGTTGCAGAAGGCAAAGGCGGGGACTGGGAGAATGAAGAACCGCCCACTGTAGAAGAAGACCAGGTTTGAGACTGCCTAAGGAACATGCAGGTGCACAAGTCCATGGGGCCTGATGAGATGCATCTGCGGGTGCAGAGGGAACTGGCAGACAAAGTTGCCAAATCACTCTGTATCACACTTGAGAGGTCGTGGCAGTCTGGGGAGGTTCCCACCGACTGGAGAAGGGGCAACATCACCCCCATATTTAAAAAGGGAAAAAAGGAAGACCCGGCGAACTACAGGCCAGTCAGTCTCACCTCTGTGCCTGGCAAGACGATGCAGCAGATCCTCCTCGAAACCATGCTAAGGCACATGGACAAC
Source organism: Opisthocomus hoazin (assembly GCF_030867145.1). NCBI lineage: Eukaryota > Metazoa > Chordata > Aves > Opisthocomiformes > Opisthocomidae > Opisthocomus > Opisthocomus hoazin. The sequence goes on along the minus strand of NC_134454.1, from coordinate 17,396,213 downwards.
AAGGAGGTGACTGGGGACAGCCAACATGGCTTCACCAAAGGCAAATTGTGCCTGACCAGCTTGGTATCCTTCTGTGATGGGGTTACAGCATTGATGGACAAAGGGCAGGCAACTGACATTATCTGCCTGGCCTTGTGCAAGGCATTCGACACTGTCCCGCATGATGTCCTTGTCTCTAAATTGGAAGGACATGGATCTGACAGATGGACAACTCATTGGATAAGGAACTGGCTTGTTGGACGCACACAAAGAGTTACAGTCAATGGCTCCATGTCCAGGTGGAGACCGGTGACAAGTGGTGTGCCTCAGGGGTTGGTACTGAGGCCGGTGCTGTTCAATATCTTTGTCGGCAACATGGACAGTGGGACTGAGTGCACCCTCAGCAAGTTTGCCGAAGACACCAAGCTTTGTGGTGTGGTTGACACACTGGAGGGAAGGGATGCCATTCAGAGGGCCCTCAACAGGCTGGAGAGGTGGGCCTGTGTGAACCGCATGAAGTTCAACAACGCCAAGTGCAAGGTCCTGCAAGTGGGTCAGGGTAATCCTAAACACAGAAGTACAGGCTGGGTGGAGAGTGGCTCGAGAGCAGCCCTGAGGAGAACGACTTGGAGGTACTGGTGGATGAGAAGCTCAACATGAGCTGGCAATGTGTGCTTGCGGCCCAGAAAGCCAACCATCTCCTGGGCTGCATCAAGAGAAGCGTGGCCAGCAGGTCGAGGGAGGTGATTCTGCCCCTTTACTCCACTCTCGTGAGACCCCAGCTGGAGTACTACGTCCAGCTCTGGAGCTCCCAACATAAGAAGGACATGGATGTGTCAGATCGGGTCCAGAGGAACACCACGAAGATGATCAAAGAATGGTAGGGGTTGGAAGGGACCTCTGGAGATCATCTAGTCAAATCCCCCTGCTAAAGCAGGGTCTCCTACAGCAGGCTGTACAGGACCTCGTCCAGATGGGTTTTGAATATCTCACAGAATCACAGAATCACAGAATGGTAGGGGTTGGAAGGGACCTCTGTGGGTCATCTATTCCAACCCTCCTGCCTAAGCAGGGTCACCTACAGTAGGTTGTAGAGGACCTTGTCCAGGCGGGTCTTGAATATCTCCAGAGAAGGAGACTCCACAACCTCCCTGGGCAGCCTGTTCCAGTGCTCCGTCACTCTCAGAGGGAAGAAGTTCTTCCTCATGTTCAGACGGAACTTCCTGTGCTTCAGTTTGTGCCCATTGCCCCTTGTCCTATCGCTGGACACCACTGAAAAGAGCTTGGCCCCATCCTCCTGACACCCACCCTTCAGATATTTGTAAGCATTTATAAGATCCCCTCTCAGCCTTCTCTTCTTCAGGCTGAACAAGCCCAGCTCCCTCAGCCTCTCCTCATAGAAGAGATGCTCCATTCCCCCCACCATCCCTGTAGCCCTCCGCTGGACTCTTTCCAGTAGCTCTTCATCTTTCTTGAAGTGGGGAGCCCCGAACTGGACAGACTACTCCAGATGAGGCCTCACCAGGGCAGTGTAGAGGGGAAGGAGAACCTCCCTCGACCTGCTGGCCACACTCCTCTTGATGCATCCCAGAATGCCATTGGCCTTCTTGGCAGCCAGGGCACACTGCTGGCTCATGGTTAACCTGTCATCCACCAGGACAACCAGGTCCCTCTCCACAGAGCTGCTCTCCAGCAGGTCCACCCTAAGCATGGGGTTGTTCCTCCCCAGGTGCAGGACCCTGCATTTGCCTTTGTTGAACCTCATCAGGTTCCTCTCTGCCCAGCTTTCCAGCCTGTCCAGGTCACGCTGAATGGCAGCACAGCCTGCTGGTGTATCCACCACACCTCCCAGTTTGGTGTCATCAGCAAACTTGCTGAGGGTACACTCTAACTCTTCATCCAGGTTGTTTATGAAGAAGTTGAACAAGGCTGGGCCCAGTACTGACCCCTGGGGTACACCACTAGTTACCAGCCTCCAACTAGACTCAGCACCGCTGATGACAACCCTCTGAGTTCTGCCATTCAGCCAGTTCTTAATCTACCCCACCGACCACTCATCCAGCCCATACTTCCTGAGCTTCCCTAGGAGGATATTATGGGAGACTGTGTCGAAAGCCTTGCTGAAGTCTAGGTAGACAACATCCACGGCTCTCCTTTCATCTACCCAGCCAGTCATGCCATCGTAGAAAGCTATTAGATTGGTCAGGCATGATTTCCCCTTGGTGAATCCATGCTGACTACTCCTTATAACCTTCTTTTCCTCCACCTGCTTAGAGATGACCTCCAGGATAAGCTGCTCCATCACCTTTCCCAGGATGGAGGTGAGGCTGACCGGCCTGTAGTTCCCTGGGTCCTCCTTCTTGCCCTTTTTGAAGACTGGAGGGACATTGGCCTTTCTCCAGTCCTCGGGCACCTCTCCTGTCCTTCACGACCTTTCAAAGGTGACGGAGAGTGGCTCAGCAACGACATCCGCCAGCTCCCTCAGCACTCGTGGGTGCATTCCATTGGGACCCATGGATTTGTGGACGTCCAGATCACTTAAATGATCCCTCACACAGTCCTCCTCGACCAAGGGAAAGTCGTCCTCTCTGTAGGCTTCTTCTCTTACCTCCGGGGCCTGGGATTCCTGAGGGCCAGTCTTAGCACTGAAGACTGAAGCAAAGAAGGCATTCAGTAGCTCTGCCTTCTCCTCATCCTCTGTCACCAGGACACCCTCCTCATTCAGCAGCGGCCCCACATTGTCCCTAGTCTTCCTTTTGCTGCTGATGTAGTTGAAGAAGCCCTTCTTGTTGTCTTTGACATCCCTTGCCAGCTTCAATTCCAGGTGGGCCTTGGCCTTCCTCATGGCATCCCTACATGCTCTGACCACGTTCCTGTATTCTTCCCAAGTGGCCTGTCCCTCTTTCCACATTCCATGGACCTTTCTCTTCCACCTGATCTCCGCTAGAACCTCCTTGTTCAACCATGCAAGTCTCCTGCTTCCTTTGCTTGATTTCTTTCTCAGGTGGATGCACCGCTCCTGAGTGTGGAGGAAGTGACATTTAAAGAGCGACCAGTACTCTTGGACCCCCCTGCCTTCGAGAGCCCTGGACCATGGGATTTCTGCCAGTAGCTCCTTGAAGAGGCCAAAGTTAGCCCTCCTGAGGTCCAAGGTTTTGATCCTGCTTATCGCCCTGCTTCCTCCACACAGGATCCTGAACTCCACCATTTCATGGTCACTGCAGCCGAGTCTACCTCCGACCTTCACATCCTCCACCAGTCCCTCTTTTTTTGTTAATACAAGGTCCAGCAGCGTGCCTTTCCTTGTTGGTTCCTCCACCACTTGCATCAGAAAGTTATCATCGATGCTCTGCAGGAACCTCCTGGATTGCTCCTGCTTAGCTGTGTGGTCTTCCCAGCTGATGTCAGGGTGGTTGAAGTCCCCCATGAGAACCAGGGCCTGTGACTGTGAGGCTGCTTGCAGCTGCCTGTAGAAAGCCTCATCAACCTCCTCCTCCTGGTCAGATGGCTTGTAGTACACACCCACCGTAATGTCACTTGTGTGAGCCTGTCCCTTAATTCTAACCCACAAGCTTTCAACTTGTTCCTCATTTGCCCCCAGGCCAAGCTCAATGCATTCCAGTTGCTCCCTCACATACAGAGCAACTCCACCAGCTCTCCTTGTTGGCCTGTCTTTCCTAAAGAGTCTGTAGCCATGCATGACAGCATGCCAGTCATGCGAGCTGTCCCACCATGTTTCTGTGATGGCGACCAAGTCGTAGCCGTCCTGCTGTATAAAGGCTTCCAGCTCCTCCTGTTTAGTGCCCATGCTACGTGCGTTGGTATAGACACACTTGAGCTGGGCTGTCAGTCTCACCCCTGACCCTGGCACGCCGAGCCTAGGCTCGTCCCTAGTGAGCTAGGCGATGTCCCCTTCCCCCTTCGAACCTAGTTTAAAGTCCTCTCAATGAGCCCCGCCAGCTCGTGGCCTCAGAGGGCTGGAGCACCTCTCCTACGAGGACAGGCTGAGGGAGTTGGGGCTGTTCAGCCTCAAGAAGAGAAGGCTCCAGTGTGACCTCAGAGCAGACTTCCAGTACTTGAAGGGGGCCTACAGGAAGGATGGAGAGGGACTTTTCACAAGGGTGTGTAGTGATAGGACAAAGGGGAATGGCTTTAAACTAAAACAGGGCAGATTTAGATTAGATATTAGGAGGACATTCTTCACCATGAGGGTGGTGAGGCACTGGAAAGGGGTTGCACAGAGAAACTGTGGCTGTCCTTTCCCTGGCAGTGTTCAAGGCCAGGCTGGATGGAGCTCTGAGCAACCTGGTCTAGTGGAAGATGTCCCTGCTCATGGCAGGGGGGTTGGAACTAGATGATCTTTAAGGTCCCATCCAACCCTTACCATTCTATGATTCTATGATTCTATGATAAATTATCACAGAAGAGGAAAGGCAGGAAATATACCAGCTTTCATCTGTAGAATCATGCAGTTTTCTGGGTTGGAAGGGACTCTTAGTGATCATCTAGTGCAACCTTCCTGCAATGGGCAGGAACATCTTTCACAAGACCAGGTTGCTCAAAGTCCCGTCCAAGCTGACCTTGAACACTTCCAGGGAGGGCGCAGCCACAGCTTCTCTGGGCAACCTGTTCCAGTGTCTCACAACTCTCAAGAGTAAAGTATTTCTTCCTTATATCCAATCTAAATTTAATCTCTTTCAGCTTAAAGACATTCCCCCTTGTCCTATCACTACAAGCCCTTGTAAAAAGTCCTTCTCCAGCTAGCTTGTATGCCCCTTCAGGTACTGGAAGGCTGCTATAAAGTGTCCCCGCAGCCTTCATTCCTCCAGACTGAACAGCCCCAACTCTCTGAGCCTTTCCTCATAGGAGAGGTGTGCTAGCCTATCTTCATTTCAGTGCTTTTAGTATCTACCATAAATTAGCTGGTCAGCTCCAGAAAGCTGTTCCTTATGTGCACTAATTTCTACCTTTCTAACAACAAATTGAAGCTGATGCTTACTGGACTGTAATATCCACTTTTCTTGCCAGGGCTCGTCTCACAGGTTGAACTTGGCCACTTCAACTAATAAAGTACCAAACATGTGTTTTGACCTCAGAATTTCTGCTTCAGCAGCTGTTTTAAATCTGAGTCTGTAAAATTATAAGTGTAAATATCTTCTTTCTTTTAAGGGACAAGTACTCGGATTATAGATACATGCACACACAAACACATATCTGTACACGTATATATACTCTTAGTTCTAATCACTTAAGAATTGCATACGATATAAAATATTTTCTGTGATGTCAGAAGTTTGGTCATCCGTTGTTAGCTGGGATTTACTCACCCACATTTTCTTTCTGCATATGTTGCTTCTCTTGACATGATAAAAGCTGAATTTTAAGTTCAGGTTTTTATAAAGCTGATGTGTGGCCTCATATTTCATAATTTTTTTCACACTCAGATTTCACAAGTTCTGTTACCTATTGTGCCACAAAACAGCATAATATTGAAGAAAACATATCAAACTTTACAACTAGTTGTGCTAACCTACCGAAGGACTATACCTAGAAGAGAGGCTATTGTTGTACTTCTGAACTTCTGTGTAATAAATGTCTAATAAGTTTATGATCATTTCATTGAGGTTTCATAACTACAAAGAAAAACAAAATAATTTCACAAATTAAGAGCATTTACTAGTTTTCCAGATGTAATTTGTACTACAGGTGGATCAGGAAGAAATAGAAAGAAATTAAGAAGGAGGAAGGAGACATAAGATGTATAACAGAATAAATAACAAAAATAGGCACATTTTATTTCTCTTGGCGTGTTTCTGCTAAGGAGTGACTGTCTTTTGGATTACAGTTTTCCAGTTTCCTTTGGGAAAGTGGTGAATCTCCCAGGAACTTCAATGGTGCTTCCTGACAAGATTCCCCATGATTTTACTAAACATCTGGCCTCTGTGGTATGTAATTATGTTGCTCTTTTCTCTTCATGCTGACCTCCAAGTTCAACTGCCTCTGACATGAACAGCAGGAGAGAGCAAGCAGCTCAGTACCATGTGAAGAGAAAATCATGAAGCTGAAAGTTGAATGTAAAGTCATTATCAGGGCAAATGGAAACACTGGAGAGTGGATCAGCACACAACCTACAAGAAAAACACTGCACAGAGACTGAACAGTGCCAAACATGCTCTTTATTCATCAGTCTTCTAATGTATGGATGGGGCAAAATGCCCTCATAAAGCCTTATCTTCTGAATTCTCTTGTGAAATTATGCTTACACTTCGTAATAGGCATTGCAAAACAAAGACAGGAAGCAGGAGCTTTAGATTAGGTCAAAGAATATAAGGCTAATTGAAGGCATATTGCTCACTGATAGCTTTTACATCTAAAGACTGATGATGGGGAGGAACAGTTCATTTGCGTTGGCTCAAAAATATATGCCAGAGGCCTCATTCTGTCAAAGACATGCACTTGTTAAGTGTTCTCTGTGATTAGGTGATTAACCCACATAATATACCACCGGCAAGTATACTCCTGTTCAGCAGCCCCCTCTCAAGATAAATTACACCCACACCATGTTAATCTTCCTCTGTGGAGGGAGAGCAAGAAACTTGGACAATTACTAATACTCGCAGCAGAAGGAATGATTCATTTGATATGTGTAACATCAGGTGCACAGAAAGGGCACATCTTTGTAATACTGCTCCAAGGGTGAAAATTGGACAGCCAGTGTCATCATTAATCTTGCAGCACTGTCTAAAATGGTACAGTCATTTAGTCCAACAAAGCCCTTCTTAACAGCCAGGATACATATTTGATTTTGACCCAGTGACAAATGTCTTTTGATGGTTTTCTGGCAGGCCAGCAACTTGCTGGATTAAGTATCTGCGAGAAAGCTGAACACAGGAGTCACTACAGAGGGCTCCGAATTTCTGATCCTTTCTGATGAGGACAGTAATTTTTTTACAAGACCTTTCTGCAGAGAACGGTCTTTGGAATCTACTGTGTAGCATCAATATTTGTTCATGCTGCTGTAATGCTATTAATAAATGAAGAATATGTGGTCGTTGTGATTTCTTGCACATATTTCAATAAGTGTTTAAAAATCAGTCTTATACTAAGTTTTCAATTCTGTGCTCTGTGTAGCATTGAGGAACTAGATATCAGGTGGGCACTGAAGTCTCTCCAGCTTTTGAGGAATAAAAACAATATTAAAGAAAGCATAACCTTTTCTCCACTAAATCATCCTTTGAATATTAGGAATCTGTTCACAGGAGTTAATTAGGTTATGCACATGCCAGTGCAAATGTTCCAGCCTTTAAACTTTCAAAAATATTTGGAAAGGGCTTTTTTTCTCGATGTAGAATTTATTTATGTAATTCATCACCACAGACTCAGTACGGTTGTACATTACAAGTCTTTGTTTGCTCCTGTTGAAATGCATACGACTTCCAGAAAAAAAAACATCATTAGTGAAAACTGAGAGATAAAACAGGATAAAAATAAGAGTTCTGCAAAAATTTCAGATGGTTTAATAAAAGTTCATGTTCCATTAACACAAATCTGTGGAACAGACAGGTCAGAATATGGCAGAAAACTGCAAGCATTTTATTTGCGTATTTACTTAACAGTTTGAGTAGGAGTAAGTACTTACCGTGGTAACCCTTGTGTGACATGGAGTCTGAAAGTACTTTTTTTAAGACACAGATGCTACACATAAGGTATGTGGCTTGTGGATTTGCACACTGCCCTATTCATGAACAGTGAGAATTACACCACCTTACCCTCAGCGAGGTATGTCTTGAAAACCATACTTCTGGAAAAGAACATTATTTATGTTACATATGAATAGTTACAGTTTGTGCATTTAAGATGTGAATGCCCCTTTTTGGTTGTGCAGCCGCTGGAACACATAACATATCTTTACCTCCTTCAATGCTCTGGGAGGGTAATGTCGGACTTAATGGCTAGCAATGTGGGATAGCCTTGTGAACATCACAAATGGGACTTTTATTCATTTTCTGTAATGAATAGAGAAAGTATAAAGCCACTGCACATGCAGACAGCCTCATGAATCCACAAAAGTTCGGAAATGGAGTGGTATAACTGGAAACATTTGATTAGGTTGTTATGAATCCTGAAACTTAGCAGAGGGCTATTTTTGAAAGCAGGTACCTTTTTGAATCAGAAGAAAGAAAACTTGACTGAATATATTTTCACGTCCTTTTTATAGTTGTGCATCCGCTTGGGTGGTTGTGCAAATAAACATATGCAGAACCTAATTTCAATATTAAACCCATTAGTATTGAGCTGAGGGTACAGTTTCCAAGAAGAAGACTACTCATAAGAGGAAGTAGTTGTTAACTCTGTATATGCTCCCTCTTATCAGACAGCTGTTGATATTTTCTCACCTCCCCCAAACACCACGTACTTTCCCCACATAAGTCTGCATAGTCCTTCATTGTATATTTGCCATCTATGGAAAGCAGATAACCATTTCTCAGCTGATCTCACTTTGTGTGCATTCCAGTGACCATTCCTCCCTAGAAAATTTTCAAATGCTGTCATGGACTCTTACAGGAGGCAGGTGTTCCACTTTATTGTGTTCAAGAAGAGGGAAGGAAAATGCAGCTGTCTACTTCCCATCATGGGGACAGGATGGATAAATATGGCACCAGAGTCTTTAGGTTAGGAACCAGTCCAGCAGAGGCTTGAAAGAAATTCCTTGTGAAGGACCCACCGCTACTCTCCAGGACCCGTCTGACAACAGATCCAACTCACTGGAGGCTACATCATCCTACAAAACTCTAGCAATGGAACACTTTTCAAAATGCGAACAGACACAACAGGATAAGGCTTTGTTGTGAATATGCAGTATGGCAAGCATGCAAATAATCAGCAGAGTTATTTGAAGTGTACGTTCCTTAGTTTGTGCCCATCTGTTTTGTTCATCATTGGAAGAGGGATTAGTGCTGTGAAAAAAGAGAGGATGCCTTGATCCATCAAAAGGATGTTATTCATAGAATCTTCCTAACTCAATAACAAGTAACAATGATATAACCCCGCAATCTGTCCTGCTACCTAGATTACCATTTTGTTTCCACACAAAAAATTTGTTGCAATTTGCTTAAAATAGAAAAGCTACGGAGCACAGTGTGGGGATATGGCAATTTCCCCCACATGTCATGACTTCAAGAAGTGCCACATATTACTGCCAACTTGTTTATATTGCACTAACAGTTTTTAACCTCTTTCCTAGGAAACAAACCATGTTAGAACTTAATACCTTGGGAAGTTTCCTGGCAATGCATAGACAAAGAGGATACTCCCTTTAATTACTCTGAGGAGTATGCTAGAAAAGTATCCCTTCTAATGCAGGCAGGTCTGAACAGCTTCCAGTTGGAAACTGAGGCAAAGAATACTAGAGACAGAGAAGGAGCAAGAAAAGAGAGGCAGTGTGTTTGAGCTTTCCCTTCTGCTTTGCTGGGTCGTTTTCTTAGACAAACAGTGTGGATTATCAGATAAACTATTGTAAACCATTGCCATTTTTCTAATGTAAATTAAACCACTCAGAGTGGGATGCCTACATACTTTCAAAAATACATCATGCTAAGTAACTATCCTGTAGATTCCTTTGCACAAGAAAGCAAAAATCTCTTCTATTACCACTCTTCAAGGCACAAGAGCCCAGCCAGGAGTAGCTGAGCATGTTTTAGGGAGGATGTAGACGTAAGAGAAAAATGGTTCAGTAATGAGTAATAGGAGGAGAAAGAGGTGTGAAAGACTTCTAATGTTACCGTGCTGGCTGGCTTTGATAAATTGCCACAGAGAACAGGCAAGAGTAAATATCAGATTTAAGAGTCTGCTCTTTCTCCAGGGCCTATGCTAATGACCCCACCCCAGCTCCTGCTGGAACAAAACCTCAAAGCTATTAACTCGTCCAGTTGACTGAAAAAATCCTGCCCCAAAGAATATTTTAATTTTTCATAATGTCTACAAGATACCTAAAAAAGCTCAAACAGCCAAGCCTTTATTCTAACATCGATGGAAAGCTTCTGTTTAAGTTGCTGTGTGACTGATGCAGTATACTAGAGCCTCGGGGGAAAAATATCAAGACTAATTATGGATTCATCAGCTTCTAAAATGCAGCCACATTTCCAGGAATATGTGTACATCACACTCTACTAAAAGTTACCTATTTCCCACGTTTTTCTTGTACAAGAAATAGATGGCTGATTTAGCAGATGTAAAGATTAATATTAGTCATAAGATAATGTAAACTACATACTCCTTCTTTAAAAACTACCCTTTAAATCTCATTAGTTCAATCTGACTCTGAAAGTGCCCTGATTTAGAAATGATTTACACTGCACAGATTGTTTGTCCAGATTTAGAGTTCTTTTATGAAATGAAAAACGTGAAGACGAATTTAATATTTCTCAAATGAATAGCACAGGGCTTGAAATCTTCCTTTGACAGAGGTAACTGCATTTTGTTTCAGTGTTAATAAATTCACTTCTGTAAGACTGAGGGTTTTTTTCTTAGATTCATTCCTAGTTGCTGCCCATCAGTCTCTGCGTAAAACTATCTCCTCCATCAGAAAAAAGGAACACAACCAGCCAAGGAACAAATATATAGGATTAGTACATTATGAAGAATAAAGAGCAGCTTTCAGCTCTCTGTCATGGATGGTATTTATCACATTTCTCTCTACGCAGCTCCTAACAATACTGAGGAGATAAAGTAGGCTGGATGCATTTTTCCTGTATAGTGTGTTTTACAACAACAATAATAGTAAGAAACTTGGTGATGATGCACGTATTTTTCTTCTTCCCAGTTTCTATTTTTCTTAGAAAGAGAAAAAAATACTTCTACAAAAAAGTAGGCTTAGACTTTTCTGTCTGTTATGCTAATATATTCATAGAAAAAGCTGGTGCTAAGGGCGGTTCTCCAATTAAGACAAATGAGGCACATTGAATTTCTCCCTCAGGGCACAGCAGGGGTGCTGGCAAAATCTACTTTATTCTTTCTGTCAGGGCTGAACTGGAAACAAAAGCATGAAAATTCAACACATCCACTTACAGAATAATAAAAGCTGTTGTTTAAAGCGTGAAGAGTTTTGGCACCCTTCTGGGGCCCTATGCAAATCATTCTTCCTCTCAACTGCTACCAAACCATCGGTCTTGGAAATTAAAGATGTACTTGGTCGGTTAACAGCTGAAAAGGGAAGAGCAGCCTGAAAGTCAATTAGATTTGTATTAAGCAAATAAATCAGGTCTGACTGATATTGGCTAAACTAAAATGCATTATTATGGTCTGACAGTAATTCTAATTTGATTGACAAATGTATGTAGTGTGTTATTAAGCTAAATGAAAGATGAGAATAATCCTATTATTTTTTTTAGAACAGCTTTCAAGCAAATAACCTTCCCCTCCCCCAAAACACAATAAAGACCACCAATGTTGTATTGTTATCTACAGTACCGTTATAAAAAACAAAAAGTGTATTTTATGAGACATTAAAATAATTAAGACAGAGTATGACTTTTAGAAAATGACATTTTTGTACAGATTTTTTGTGTGTCCTCCTAAATACAGAAACTTATGAAGTTAAGGTAATTTTTTTTGTTCTTTGTGTCTCCTCCTTACAGAAAGCCATATCCCGAAGGTGATGGTGGTATATATCATATGCTAGTGAAAATGCTAGCACCTTGCTTGGAGTGGTACTGTTACCAATCACAGAACCAATTGTAACAACAACAGCAAATTTAAGGGAAAACAAAACTGCTTAACACATATGATGTTAATAAGAACAGCGCAGCTATTAATCAAATACTTCCTTTTTTTCCATTCTTGGAGCATACAAGCCGAGTACCATTACAAATAACAGAGCTTGTAAAATTAAGAAAAATGCCCGAGTCTGGCCTTGTAGGATGGTATATATGACAGTACGTGAAAATAATTTAGACAGACAACCGTCCTTTATATGTATGTAGAACAAGATTTGTAATGTAAATGACTCTATAGATCGCTCACTGCCTATGCTTGTGTACTAACACCCAGTCTGTACGTTGCTGCCAAGGGTTTCCTTTCAGAAGCAAGGCACGTGCAAACATACTTGTGCAGTTGTGGAAGTCTGACAGTCAGAACTTTATCATCCTTCCTACTTCCTGAGCATAAATTATTAAAGCTGTATATCGTTTGGTTTTCATGTGAAAGAAAAAGATATTATACTGCAGTAATACGGTCAGGAGCCAGGGTCTGCCTGTCAAAATGCAGCATAAAACCCAGACAGATCAGTGTTAACTGTAAGACTATATACTCAGAAAATATCTTGGTAACCAATAAAACAGTGTGAAGTGCTTTATTTAACTGGCACACCAACAAGTGCACAGTTCTGGTCATTGCTTTTCGGGCTTAGGTTTTATATATTTGAAGGATATCACAGGATTTTAATAAGGGAAACATGTCAAATACCTCTTTGCCTCAAGCTTTTCTGCATTTGCAGTTTTGTGGAAACCTGTTTTTTAGAGATAACATATGGAAAACAGAAAACCAGTGTGAGTGAATAAATGTGGTGGTACAGAGGGAAGTCGAAAAGAATTTTGTGAATGCTTTTTAAACTGAATTCAAGGCTAGAGCTGGCAGAATACTTCAAGAAAGTATTCATAAATATGTACTGGAATAAAAAGAATGTATCTACTTTGATGGCGTTCAGAGATGTTTTTATTTGTTTTCCATAAACATTTGCACAAGTGATTATTTTTGTTCCAGGAATGTTAATGGAAAGCAAAGAGCTAGGCAATAGCTGTGCAAATCATTGAAGTAAATGGGATTTTTTTCTGAAGTGAACCAGAAATCTTGTCTAGATTAAAAAAAAAAATTGTGAAAAAATGGCTGGTGGTTAAAAAAGTTTTTATAAACTTGCTGTTCCTCTGGCTCTGCTTAAAATCCTCACACCTCACCTTTTTCATCTGATAAGCTTTATGGCATATCAATTTTGTAGAATAAAATGGTTTATGATTTTAAAGTGCTAAACAATCATTTGTGTTTTTTCCTTCCACCTTCAGAGAGGTTTCTTTTTCATCAGTCTCAGGAGTGAGGAGTTAACACAGATAGGGAGGGAGCCTGGGAGGTGCCTCTGGAGCTAATGGATCTCTAGGCTAAACCAGCCCTGGTCCTCTGGCCTCTCCCAACAGGGCAGGTGTTCCAGCCCTGACTATCTTGGTGGCTTGAAATCACCCTAAACTACACATCCCTCTGATCATTATTGTCCTCCTAATTATTTCTGGGAGAGATATTTTGTTGGGGAGGAAGGAGCCTAAATAACTAATGACAGATTTTCTCTGGTTCCATCTAAGTATAACATTACAATAATGAACAATGTCACTTCACCACATGTGGTTTGGATACGTTTATACAGACAGTGTACATACTATAGATATACACATATACATTCTACATATAACTGTCTTGAAGTACTGTTACCAGTTTTTAAAAAGGAGATGTTGGCAGTTAGCAGTGAGGACACTGAACAGAGAGGCTGAGTTCGAAGAGGTGCAACAAACCTTGAGAGCAAATTGGTTCTTCTGTTGTGATCAATGTTGGTCTTGAGAATCAGGGTTCCTTGGCATGCACCAACTTACAAGTTGGGAGGGAAGTAAGGGTGGGCTTTTGTCCCCCACTAAGCGCCAGCTCCTGCTCTCATGGCTGGTTTGCACCTACCGGGGTAGTGTTTGCAGGCTGCCCACTTAGTGCAGCCAGAGGAGTATACTATTTCTCCTTTGCATCTCATACCTCAAACCCATGTCATTTCTTATCGATGTCAGACTCACACAGGGATTAGGAAAATGGAAGAAAAAGTTTGTTCTTTTTTCTTGTTTCAGTGGTGACTGACCCTCTTCTGGGAAGGAGAGAGGTCAGCTGTTTGAACGAAGTCTTTCATCTATTATAAATACAGGACCAAAACATAAAGAACCTGAAATTAAACATAAGAACTGAAATGTTATGGGACTATTGCTCCAAAAGCGTACAAGACCAAGGTCTGCACACTTCTGGGTTTAATGGAAAGACCAGTTCCCTTCACATTAGCTAACTTTAAAAAAATTAAGTCTTGTGCAGCATGTTGAATCACATTGTAATAATTCTTGGGAAGTCATAGAGTCACAGGATGATTGAGTTCTGAAGAGATCTCTGGATATCATCCAGTTGAAATTGTCTACTCAAAGCAAGATCAGCTAGGTCAGGTTGCAGAGGGCTTTGGCTATGTCCACAGAGGCTTCACAACTGCTCTGGGCAACGTGTTGCACTGTTCGATTATTCTCACATTTTTAAAAATCAAAAGAAGCTTCAATGTAATTTTCTGTGCTCCATTTTGTGCCCATTGCCTTTTGTCCAGTCACTGGGCACCACTGAGAAGAGAGTCTGGCTCCATCTTCATTACCTCCCCCCACCCCCTGATATTTGTACACATGGATGAGATTCCCCTCAATCTCCTCTTTTGCAAGCCAGAGAGTCCCAGCTCTCTCAGCCTCTCCTCATGTCATATACTCCGAGCCCTAAATCAACTTTGTAGTCCTTTGTTGGACTCACTCTAGTCTGTCCATGTGTCTCATACTGGGAAGCCCAAAACTGGACCCAGTAGTCCAGGTGTTTCTCGGTAGAACTGAGCAGGGGAGAAGGATGACCTCCCTCAAATTCCTGGCAACACTCCTCCTAATGCAGCCAAGCAGGTACCACTTGCTGCAGATTTCCAGTTGAGTTCACAGGAGATATACACAAGCATTGAACGTTCCACAATAATCTCTGGTACTCAGCTCTTAAATGCAATATGCTAAACCCTTGCTTTGCACAAACTCATGAACAGAAAGTCAATTTTAATGGAAAGGAGAAAGAAAGCTTCACCAAAGGAAGCCACACTGACTATCAGGTCAGTGATGCCTATGTGTCTCATAGTGAATGCTATTTCTAACCTAACTACAGACAGTGGAGTTAATCCAGGATTGAAAGGGGTTGGAGGAGACTACATGGCAGCTACCACTACTTGCACCTACTCTCACTTGCACCTGGACCTACGTTAGGAGCTGAAGAAGTTTTCACTTTCGCTACTTTGATCACTGATGTAGGAAAGGGTATTAAATACGTCTCTTTCTCACTCTGTCTATGTGATGTGTAGATTCTTCCCCAGCCTTCAAAACACTCTAGCATTGAGACTGGACACTTCCCAGGCTTCTCATCCTCCATGCTAAAGGGAAAAAAAGCTATCACCATTTCCACATTTCCACATCATGTGCTAAAATAAATTATCACAAATATTAAGAAAGAAACACGCAAAAGATACACATGGATTAAATGGCAAATAGGTGGTTTTGATCTTCTATCCACAAAGAGCCATTTCTCCCGAAACATGGCAAAAACTGTTTTCTACCACATCTGGTCCATACTGATCATCACTTCCCAGAAACTGTGTCGAGAGCTATGCTTTTCTTTAAACAGATCCCACTGAAGTCCTGGTGTAGTTAGATTTCAGATTTCCATATTGCAGATTTCCAGGTCAGCAATGTATGTACACAATGCCAAAAAAATGCTTTCAAGAGGTAAAGGTACAAAACAATGATCTGAACTGGTTCTGTGGTTTTTATGTCTTTTCACTCTTTCATTTTTTCTTTCTAAATTAAATTTTAGTCTTAGGGCTGCACAGGTATTGTTTTTTGCTTTAACAGATAGCATCTGTTATACACACACAAGTATGTAGACAAAGTAAGTCTAAGCTATAGTCTGTATTTAAGAATGTCCAGTACTAGCAGCACTTTGATGAACATAAAGAAAAAATGAAGAGGAAATTAATCTCATTTGTAACATTTTAGTTCTCATAGTTTTATTAACAACAATCTATAATAAGTACAGTATCACTCCAAAAGATACTGGAAAATTTACACGATTATTCCTTTTTTTCCCAGAAGCTACACCTCCTAACTTTCAAACTAGAGGCTGCGTACTATTTTAATGAGATTTCTGATTGAGGGCTTTAAAACAAATAAGATTAGTTCATTTAGTAAAACAGCAATTAATGTTGAGGGGATTATATCTGCCTTTTGGGTTTTTCAAGGTTTTGAAAGCTAATCTAAAAATTTGTTTTCTTAAGATGATATTCTTTAAAAACAACACCCTGTACTTTTAATGTTTAGTAAGCTGAAGACTTGCAATTTAAGGTAAATAATACAACAATACTATAAACCTCAGGATATCTGGAGCGTCTCTTATAACTATATAAATAACGCATGATTATGAGATCGCTTTTTAATGCCAATTCCCCATTTTACAACTGCATACTAAAGCCACAGTAGAATTTTTGTCTCACACTCACTTATATATGAACAATATTTAATTTTCCTGCAAAAATTTTATTAAGATTTTTTAGCATCTGTAGCATTTCCAAATTAGCAACTTCCTATTAAGTTCAGATAATCTAAAACAAGTGACATATCTTGACATACCTATATATCTTGACATACCTACTAAGAACTAATGGTGGTGATATAACATGGTTTCATCACTTCTTTCCATTTTACATTATTTTAATTTTGATTGCCTTTACTGGACTGCACTTGATGGACTTTTAATGCACTTGCATTACCCTCTCACAGCCGGTCTTATCATCATCTAGTGCTTACAAAGAGTACTCAGACTTCTTTTCTGAAGTGACTGGACTTGTGGTAATCTGCCAATGAAAACAATTTTTTTTAAAAGTGCCTCAGTGCTATTTTCTATGAAGAAAAATACCACTTCAGCATGGGGAGGTAAGTATTAGAGTGGAACTGAGGTGGGTATTCCAGGGTTTAGTTCTTAGGTGATGTAGTTCTTGTGAAATCCTTACCTTTAGAGAGAAATGGAAAGGAAATATAAACGTGATGCAGGTGTTTCAGTGTCATAATAATATGACCGGCCATATCTGAATTCTTAACATGATCTCATGGACAGTGTTACTGACTGTCTGAAAAGTGTTTTTTAAGAAGAGCTTATTGGTATTAAGGGATTTATAGAACTTAAAACCATAGACCAGAAAAAGAAACATTAAGATTTTCACAGCCCTTTTAATTTTAGCTTTTCACAGAACTTTATGAATACTAATGAATCAGGTTTCCGAACATGCCCCTGAGGTACGTAGTTTTAGGTGAAATAGTTCTTGGGCTGATTTGTACTGGAAAATAATCCCATTATGAAAGACAACAAATTACTATCAGTACAGCAGAAGAGATGTCCATTCTAACTGTGTCTGTCCCAGAGAGCCTTTGCAGTGTCAGGATATTCCTTTGTCTGCTATGAACGTACCAGAGCTTTTGGCAATGCTAAATGCGAGTTACCCCAAAGTAAGAGGAGACCACAAATCAAGACCAATTATAGTTTCAGATCAAAGGAAAAGTCTACTTTCTGTTGATATCTCAACACGTCAGCGTGATTTACAAGACCTGGCTAGGGCAGAATGGAGAAAATGAGGAGGACTGTTTGCCTTGTATAGACACTTAGCCTAGAAATGTGAAAAAGAAGAAAAAAATTTTAAAAATGGTTATTTGCATTTCTGATAAAGCTGTAAATCCTGCCTACTGACTAGCTGTTTCCTGACCTCCTCTCCTCTTTTTTTTTTGAGCAATTTGAATGGCTACCACACTACTATATCACAAGTTGGGAAAGTTTTAACTCTGTGGAATTTAGAAAGCAACTTACCCAAAATCTTGAAAGTTATGAACAATTTATTTGTAATATCTATTTTCTAGATACTAAAGACATGCTTTTTTTTTGTAAATATCTATGAGCAAGGCGTAGTTCCAATATGAAAGAAACACATTCAAGAAACAGGGTAAATGCTTTTCAAGTTGGACGTTTCTAGAGCATGTAATGTGAACTGCAAAGTACAGCCCAAATTTCACCTGAGTCACACTGAAAAACTTCCCTGAAAACATCCAGAACACCTAGTATTGTGAAATATACAGTCTCTCTTCATGTAGTCCGTCTTTCCAGATCACTAGTGCTCCTTTTATTCACATTTTCAAGAAGAACTCCCGTATATTATATTGATACGGTCTCAGAAGTCAGCAAGGGGCAGTGATTCCATCGTAAGCTTGCTAACTTAATCAGATGGAACTTTTATCATGAGTTTGTGCCAGCTCTAGGGCATCGTGGAGGTGGTGGGTAAAGAAAAGTCTTTGAATGTATTGTCATTCTTTATTCCTGCAAACTTTCAGCTGTGTGGATGAGAAACCAAGTGGCCTGACACATATTTCTAGTGGAAATGTTCACTCTGCTAATTGTTCCTGCACAGAAATCACAGAGGCTGCTGCCATTGCATCCCTTTGTCCCTCTTGCAACTAAAAGAGGCAACAGTGCCAAAAAGGGACTGCACGTCTGTCCATACTTCAGTAGATGGAAGTGGAAAATTTTGTCCTCTTTGTCACTTATGAGTTGTAAATAACTTACAATTTGCTTAGACTGTACATCTAATGTATACTTCATCATCTATCCACACAATGGCCAAGAAGACCAATCTGAAATTGGATGTTTGCAGTTCACTTTATATTTTGTAATTTTTCTGTTAAAACCAAAATATCTAGGAAGGACTTTTTAAATCATGTAACTTCCTTCCAAGAAAAAATAAACATTTAGGCAGTGATTAGCAGTGATTCCAGAGCTAATGTACTAAAAAGGCGGTGGGGGGGGAGGGGAGGAGGGGAGGAGGAATAAAACAGTGCATGACGATTCACTAAAACTGTTTCTGTGGTTTAGGCCTGTAGTGCGAGAGCTAAAATAACAGTGGTCAAAGATCTTCAGACAGAATGTTTATTCTGAATTACTGGTATCTGATGGATTCCAACTTAAATTACTTTTGGGGCATTGCAAAATGAAGCGTTTATTTCAAAGTTGTTGTTATCTCCCTACACTCGCAGCCCGCCTGAAAGTGTGAAATTGGGCTATTCTGGAAAGAAAAAAAAATGGTCAGCTCTCACTGTATTTTTTCAGCTGGACATTGTGCACGATTGTGGAATGCATCTGCACAAATACCATACTTCTTTAACATTCGGGTAGTGATATTTCTGAACGAGCTCTTGTAAAACAATACTCCATTTTCTGTGGTTTGGGAAGAAGCCAACACAAAATTTAGATTTCTTTCTTTTTCATATATGAACTCTATAATAAACAAAACTAACTCCATAAAGCAGACTTACAATGCTGCCATTGTGTGGGGTTCAGCACAACTACAAAATATTACGTTGTGCAAAATTAATGCTGCTGAAAATATATGTTGCCAGCAGCTCGGATAATTACAAGAAAAGACAGTTAGTAATGAATTCCTTTTACTCAGAATTCAAATCTCGGGACTGAATGTTGCCCATTATTGCAGTTCAAAGGCAACTATCTCTAGAATTGTTCTTTTAATGTTTGCTCGATGGTTTTAGTTGTTCTTTTCTTGTAGGCACACAATTGTTGTCTTGATCTTTGCGATAAAAAGAGCTACACTGGAGCTTTGTAGTGAATCCAGTTGGCTTGGTAATGTGCCCGTAGTCAGAATTCCAAAGTGGGAAGACAAAAGCTTAGAAAATATAAGGCTGAGAGCTGTTTGTTCAGGGCTGTGGGAATCTAACACCGACCTACAAAACCAATGAGCTCTCTCCGTTAACATCCACATTCATAAAGCAACTATCCAATTCTATGCTCTTTTGTCTTTTCCCAACCAGAGTTTTAACCACACTTTAAACAAATGTGGCAACATCTTTGTAGCTCTGCTCCTGCCGTAATTCCCAGCATGCTATAATTCTTTCCCTTCAAGTTAAAGCTCCATTAGCTTAGCTTGTTCAAAGTTGCTTTTATTTCCCTAAACAACTATGCATCAACAGAATGAGTTTTGCTCAAACAGACAAAAGCAAAACCTGTTTTTAAAACCAAGTGTCAGTTTTCACAGGTCACAAATTACATTCCAAAGATATTTTATGAGGCTTTCCAAAAGTAAAATTAGAATGCATGTCTGTCATTTATATCTTAATTGAAAACATGGGATTCTAGGTTGTATCCAAGTGATCTGTTACATCTGTAGATCTCAAAGGACTTTGATAAATGCTCAGTAAAAGCTGAGGCGCAGAGTCTGAGGCACAGAGATGGTGTTCCAAGTCAGAGACAGAACGAAGAACAAAATATGGGGCTGGCAACAGCAGCACCACCATATGTCTCACTACACTGCTACACTAAAATGTAAATCAGAAGCAAAGGAGCTAGCAGAAGGATGGTGAGGGAGGGAGAGTGAGCAAGGCCTGGTTACCTTCTCAGCAGCTGGAGTAGCAGCTCGTTGCTGGTGGCCTTCTTTAAGTGCAACTGCAGCTGACTTGAATGACAGAATGACAGCTAGAGCAAATGTGTGGCTGTCATTCCCGATGAATGATATTTGGCTGGGGCATTGTGGCAAGATTTACACCAAAGGCAACCTTTGGAAAATATGCAAGGATCCAATACTGTGCAAGTCCACTGAGCTGACATAAACTCACAGGGAGTCCGCAAAACCAGGAAAGCATTGGTCATATTGTTTCAGAGAAGAGGCTAGCTGCCCTTCTCAAGATGTCCAGAAGATTGACAGCCAGCCATACTTCAGCAAAGGCAAGAGGTTAGCAATTCATCAAGCCACAGGAAAACGTACTTCAGAAGCAAGTCTTTTCAGAAATAGGTGTTGCCCGTGAAGGCATGAAGTGTAGAAATATGTTGAATTCTCCCTGCCTTCGCTTTCTTGAGCCATAACACAGGGTGGGGACCTTGATGGTTACCTCTAAGTTATATGGCAGGGCCAGCACCTTTGTTCTTTTTCATTCCTTTTTTGAAACCAAATATAAGTCAACACATCAATCACAAAGTGATACAGTTGATTAAAAAGACACAGGTGAGAAAGGAGAGAGAGGCAACGGTGACACCTCACTCCCCTGATAGATGACAGAATATTTTGCTTTATAACGCAGAGCTATCAATAATTGCTGTCTACGGCTTACAACAGCTTTCTGCTTGCGGAGGTACTTCTGTGTTTTAGACCAACTCTTGCTGCAGTGACCTATGCATCCCAGCTAGTCAGTCACCTGAAACCTGTTTACATTGATCTTCCTATTTTACACAATCAGTGAGTGGGAAGGCACGCACAACATCGCAGGTACAGACAGGAATAAGCTGTCTGTCCTCAGAAAGTCTGTATGGTCAGTGCCCTTGCACTTCCACCCTTTAGACTATGATCAGGTTGTATATTAGACTATGATCAAGTTGTATATTAGGCCCAGGGCTTCAGCACCCTGAGTTGACTGCTGACCTCACAGGTTGAAAGATCACAAGTTGCAGATTGCAATCAGGATCATGTCACTAGCTGACAAAGGGAACGCAGAACCGGCAGTGGTCAAATAACAGGAATGATCAGGTAGAATCCGTAGTCAATGCATGTCCCCCTTCTTCCTTTGTTTTGGTGCAAAACGGAAAGGTGCCCTGTCTTCTTTCCGTAGAACCAGATCTCTGGCCATGGGGACAGCTGCCAGTCTTTGAATAGCATTACTTCTGTATTAATTCATTAGGATGTAATTCTAAAAAAACTAATGCTCAAGAAACTTTTTACATTGAGATCAGTCCTGATTACTATAACAGCTACCACAGCTTTCAAGGTAAGTATTTCACTACCAGTGCATGGACTTTTCTGTTGGGAATTAAATGGCTGGGTAATCCCACTAATTAATATGAGGAATGATATTGTCACAATCAGTGATGTTGGCAGGGGATCTTTGCATCTGACAGGACTTCTCTAATGCTGGTCTTCTTGACTTGTGGTCTCTGTACGGAGTAAAAGCTTGGCATTCTGTACTTGAACTGAAACGGCAAGGAGAATGGCTGAATGGAGGCATCTATTCATTTTGCATTAAACAACTCACCTGGTATCTGGCAGGGAGTGAATTATGACTGAAAATGTTATTTCATGGCTACTCAGAGAGTTCTATAAAAATCTCTATAAGGACACTGCTAATAAGAAATATCTTTTCCTCTTCAGTTAAAATATCTTGAACCTGATTTATGGATGACTTGAAATGTTAGTTGCACGCTATTTGCTGTTTATTTCGAATAGTTTCAGTAGCTTCACTTGTGGCATCCAGGCATGTCCAAAATGAATCACCCTGGTGGTTTTGTTATAGTTCTGAATACCTGGATCAATGTCTATGTGATTTAAAAAATGGTACTCTCTGGCACTTCAGCTGGTTAAATAGCTCTAAAAATGTGACCAAAAAGCTGTTAGCTCCTACCCATGTAAGCATTCTATTTTCTGTGTTAAAATAAAGATATAATTTCATGTTCAATGGCTTCTTTGTTGGCTGTCTCTCTAACCTTATTTCTCTAAGCTTCACAAAAGAGAGGACATTTTATTTCTCCTTTGAATTACTCTAACTACATTTAGCAAGTGGGCAACATACAAGTAATATTACACTTCCCTTCTTGCTATTCCTCACCTTCACTACTTATAGCCACTCCTGAAAACATGTCAGCTCTAGGAAGCTTCTCATCAGACATGTATTTCATTTTTAACAAACACCTTTTCAGTTTTGTGATCATTTTCTGCAATATGCCTTCCTAAGATTTATGGTCTGTTTCCACTTCAACTGATTTCTCCCTGTAAACACATTTATGAAGTTGCTCACAGTCATAAACAATTGGCATCGCTTTCCCCCTCAACTAGAGCATAGTCCTATTGCATTGTAGTCAGGGTTCAAGAAGCATTTGAAGTTAATTTGTCAAAAGATCCCCACACATGTAATGCTAAAGTAGCTCATACATGACATCCCTTGTTACTCTCCAGCTGCCTTAACACAAGTGCTTTGTAATGTTTTTGTTTAATTCCTGGTAGTTTCTTTGCAGCACTTATCTAGTGTTGCTCTCCCTTGTTCACAGACACTACTCAGAATAAGTACTATGAAAAATTCAGGGTGCTCTCAAAAAGTTAGTTTGAGACTTTCTGTTTAGATTGCTTGGAAATCTTTTGCTTCTATTTAGGAACACATGTGATGGGGTTATGCCCTCCCAGGTCATCAAATCCAGCCTGCTACCATTGTAATTCTTCCTCTTCCTTGGTTCCTTCCACAAAATTATCAACCCCTTTAAAGTTCTTGCTCCTACTGCTTGTATTGGAATAGATTTGTTTTGACAAACCTATAATCGTGACAAGTAAGATTATCCATTTTTTGACAATAGATACAATTTTCTAAACAGAGAAAGTTATTTGTTAATCCAGCAGGAAGTAACTTTAAAATCACAATTTGAATTTACCCCTTCCTTACATACCTCTGTGCCTTCAACTCTTCTTTCCTCCAGCATTTATTCTACAGCTCTGCAAGTTCTTGAGGTTAATTATTTTTTTGATCGCTCTCCTTCTTAAATAAAAATATTTCATTTGCATTTTTGTGTGCCAACCACCCCTCAAGTTAGTTTATTAATTTAAAAAAACACTTCGTAATGGACCTGCAGCTTTCTAGACAGGAACTCTCAAGACTCGGGGTAGAGAGTATTTAGCCCATTTGTCTGGAGAACTATGTGAGCCAAGATGTACTCCAATCTCCTAGCTGTGAGATTTACTTCCATGTGATGAAGAAGAACATCTTGTTTCACTCAAATATTTTTCATGAAATTGTCTCATTCAAAACCTTATTTCCGTTTTAATTAATACTAGGTATTCGTGGTTTGATTTTTTGTGATCAAACTGAGGAATCAATTGTTCACTGAGATTTCATTTGAATCAGATAAATGCAAAATCTGGTTCTCATTTATCAGTGCAAGGTAAATAAAATTATCTTTGTAATTCACCGTCCAATTTATAGTATATGGCTCTGAGCATACATAGCTGCAAAACATAAAATTATGTTTAGAAGTACCATTTTTCTGTTAAAGCTGTTTTAAGGGGCTCTTTGAAAGAGAATGCTTACACTTGTCTATCACTCCTTACTTTATCAGACCCTAGAAATCTTAAACTGCCAAGGACTTCTCTGGTCCTATAAATGACTGAACAAAGAAGGTCTAGTTCTTACCATTCCCTTGTTTCCCTACAGGATTTTGTAACTAAAAGGAGGACTGATACCTGATATGACATTTTTTTCTGTCCCCAGATGAGATTACTGAGAATGGTGGAGCTCAGAATGCTGCAGACTGAGCTCATCAGTCCTCTGACATTCACTTCCTATTACCTCATTGGTGTCAAATATTGTTTAGAAATCAGTTCAGGTGACTTATTATATAGCAACATCATTAATGATGTCTCCCCTGAAGATCTGTAACGGTTCACTTTCCTGCTACTATGTATGTTTTGTGCTTTTACAGTTAGATCCCTGTATAAACCATTTCATCCCAAGCATCTAACATCCAAACAATGAACAAGGAATACAGTAATGGTACGCCATGACTGTTATACAGGAAGAGAAAGCAAAATCTAAAATAAAGACTGCCCTTACTAATTGAGTTTGTAGTTCCTGATAGCATATTTCTGCAGAGTATCCTGGTAAAATTGCTCTGCTTGGAAGTATGTGTGGTGTGCTCTCAGTGAATGTTTTGAACACAAATATTGGACTTCAAATGATGTGACAGAAGAAAGTATATTTTACCATTTAAGTACCACAAATCCAAATACAATACATAGGGCATTTTCATGTTTATGTTCTTAAAAGCTTTAAAGACAGCGTGTTTAATTAACAGGCCATTTAATAACCAACCTACTTGAAGGTGTTTATAGTATATAAGCACATAAAGATTAAAAGCCCTATGCTTCATTTTCCAAGTAGCAAAATGTGAAGTAAATCAAGCAGGAAGATTCTGAGGTAAGAGAATCTGTTGCACTGCAGTTCTGCCTTTAGAGAGAAAAATCTTATTCACTGTCTTTGTACTGAACCATTATGTTGTATGCTTCCAGAAAATACATGTATGCATACTTATTAACATTTTCTAATTCAAATTTTTAATTGAATAGAAACTGCTCCTCTGACTGCATGTTTCTGTCAAATACACAGATACTTCTCTTTATGATGCCCTTCCTCCACCCGAGATCCCTAAGCTAATTCATGACACTTGACATTAATCACATGCACAGATCAACAAAGACTTTGCTTTCATATAAAAACTAATTTAAAACATATTTCTAAATTACTGCTTGTTATTGCAGTCAATTTAATTAGCTAGTTAATGACAATATCTGTTCATAATCCAAGCAGTCAAAAATACCAAGTTCAGTAATTAGACCATATAATTCCTTAACAACTCAATTTTATAATGGAAAAGTGCTGTGCTTTAAGTCAATTTGCTTCTAATACTCTCCTATATTCAAAATTAGAAATTCCTTGGTGTATTCGTTTGACATTCAAAGCTTGAGAGAGAATATTTGGGTTAGAAAGCTCAGCTCCCCTCAGTATTCCACGTTAAATTGCATGTAAGTTATACTACATTTTCTATCATTTGTCCAGACCTTACTGAGCGTATCTTATTTATCTAAATACTGGGCTGAAGAATCTACTTTAAAACAATTGCAAAATCTTAATCTTTGTTAGAGAACTATAATGATAAAATAATTATAGACTACTGTAGCAAGCAATATTCGACCTTATTATCAACACAGACATAGAACATTATTTCAATCAATGTGACAAAGGAAAGCATAGATTAGCATTTAATATTCTGTTTTAAAAAATCCCCCACAAACCTAACAAAGACAGTACCACAAATCCAAACTGACACTTATAGTAACCCATGGCAATAAAAAAATCCTGTCAAAAAAAGCATTAGAATAAGCTAATTTAATTTCTCCCAGCTGCCTGCCTTTCAATTCTTTATCCCTGCTATCAGGTTTGAATAAATTTCATCTCTCACACTACAAGTAATGAGTAGGCAATGAGTTATGAAGCAAAGAGACAAAGTTGAGACAGAATTAGAATACAATTTTAATGAGACAGGGCTGAGAAAGTGGAAGTGTTACTCTTTTGACAGACTTGGCAAAATACCCAACATTCTTTCAAATGCTTTCCTCTCTATAGAGAAACTGTCATTTTTTAAAAAATGTGAATACTCAGGAGAATACTTTTAGGGGTATAATGTTAATATGATTTGAGTGAAGAACTAGTTATTAAAGAATTTACTTTATAGAAGTCCAAATAGGACTTAAATTAAAATACACTAGAAGTCACAGTGGATGACAGACAAACAGAGGAATATGATAGTCTGCTCTGCTGGTACCCTTCTAGAGAATCAGTGTCTTCAAAACCTTTTTGTGGCCAACTGAATAAAGGTACATCATGCTTAAGGTGTCTAGAGAAGGAGTACTCATAATTACACTCACAAGGCTTAGGATGTAATAAGCCTTTCCAATTCTGATGACTGTCTCTCCAGCACCACTCCCACACTAACAGTTTCAAAAGAGAACGAGGCCACAAAAAATCGAGCCTCTCTGCCTAGAAGAAAAAAAATCAAGAAAGGAATGCAAGCTCACAAGGTGTTACGTTACGAAGCTAGCAAAAATTCATCCCAAGGTCTAGCCACAGGAACAGATGCATTTAGCACCAGAATGCATTCTGGCACCTTGGAAAAGTGACAGGAGACAATAAAGCAAAGAGTCGCTTTAAAGTGAGGAAAAAAATAAAAAAATTGTATTTTAAACATACGGCAAAAGAATATTGAAGACTTAAACAACAGGTTTTTTTACTAATTTTGCCTTAAGTCTTACGAACATATCATTTGTTCCCTCCCTTCAAGTGGTATTTAAAAAAACATTTCCCAAGTGGATTTGTTAATGGAACAAGTTGAAAGAATAGTAACTAGAATATACAAATACTATTTTATTTCCCAAATATCCCTACTTAAAATGTGCAGTTCTCACATATGCCTACTCCGTATTTTTTACTTATACTGAGTTACAAAACAAAGTTAGAGTACAGGTTAAACTTGGCAAGTTTCAAGGCTCTGAGACTCTGTCTATACTGCCTTTTCCTGACAAACCTGAGATCATCCTGGTTGCACTCCAAGCTAGCTGGAGGCAAGCCAGCTCTGATCCAAAAGTTGTGTAACTGCTTTAGTGCCTCTTAGTAAGGCTTATTAGCTTGGGCTCAGTGCCATGCTAATGTGGTTACACAGCTTCTAGTCTGGACCAAGCTCAGGTCTAGCTGACTTGGAGCGAGTTCTCATTTGCCTTCAGCTGTGTAGACACAGCCAGACAAAACCAACTTTTGTCACTTATGAGCACACAAAATCAGGCCATTCTCACTTAAAAATTGATAAGAATGAAAACATTTTTAAAAGTATGTAAAATTCTTATGTAAAGTTAGTGAAAGAAATCAGCAAGTCAGACTATGCAAAAAGGTGCATAGTTACAGGAAAGGTTACTGGTTACAGGAAAACAAAATCCAATCCCAATCTCAAATTTCAGACAAATACAAATAATGGCACCTAGTATCATTAATCAAAGAAAGGTGTATAGTTTTCCCACAGTAAAACTACGAATTTCACAGCCTTGGGCAAAACACAATTCAATATTTCTGATAAAGAGTTCATGCACTCCCTCTCCAAGATTTACCGTGTTAAAAGAGAAGACTAAGGTGTATATGTTATTGTATGAAGCAGAAGTTCTAGAGTAGAACTGTACAAATTTAATGCCTCTTCCTTTTTAGACTTTTCTTTCAAAATGGTATTATACCCTCTCGTCTGTATTTATTTACTTGAAATCAGTCTGACTGTTCAAACGGGTAAGTATTGGCAGATATGCTTTTGAGGCTGAACAATTTTTGTTTCATAATTATATAGATTGTTAAATGCTGGATTTATACAGGTTAACAATAAGGCTATAGCAGTCATCTACCTCCTTAGCCTTACAGAAAAGCTTTTGACTGGGTTGGGTGCATGTTCTTGAAAAGGTAACATGTTGTATGGGGACAGTCAGTAATTTTCTTTTATGAGGGTACTCTATTGAAGCCAAGCCAAAGATGCCACTTTTTCATTTTTTTTCCTTAAATCTTCCTTTCCAGATGAAATTGCTGATTTTGTGATCTCAGCTGCTTGGAACAAAGTTGCCTTCTGATTTTGCCCTTGTGTTTCCAGTACTTGC